>NC_091646.1:45487968-45824906 GCF_027580195.1 Bos mutus
CTTAATTTCATTGCCTAAACACCTCTGAACTTTAAACAAACTTTCAAACCATCTGGAAACTACATGTCCCAAGTGATTATATGAACCTCTATGATGTACTTTTTTTTCCATCTAGCATATATCTTTTTAATTCAGTTGCCTTTTGACATGGTGTGTGTATATGTGTGTATGTATAAGACCATCATAATTTTTTATGTGAAATGCGAGTTGGTGCACATTAGTGAAGAGTTTAACAGTAGGACTCAACATTTGTATATATTTCTAATGATAACATCTGACTTGGAAAGTTTATCTCATGATGGGAAGGCTTTTATGGTCCTATAAATGTTTAATTTAGTGTAGTTGTTCAGGTGGCATTTTTGAGCTGACATTATTCAGGGAAGGACCTCTCACTTTGTCACTATCAGATATGGGCCTGACCAACTGGCAAAAAGAATAACAATCAAAGAATGTATTGATTTCCTTTAGCAAGTTTTTCTTTTTTTAACTTTTTTAAGTGGTCAACTTTTTATTTTTTTATTTTATTTTTTAATAGTCGGATATATTTTATTTTTTTTATTTTTTTACTTTACAATATTGTATTGGTTTTGCCATACATCAACATGAATCAAGTTTTGACTGAGCGACTTCCCTTTCAATTTTCACTCCCCACTTGCATGCATTGGAGAAGGAAATGGCAACCCACTCCAGTGTTCTTGCCTGGAGAATCCCAGGGACGCGGGAGCCTGGTGGGCTGCCGTCTATGGGGTCACACAGAGTTGGACACGACCGAAGCAACTTAGCAGCAGCAGCAGCAAGTTTAAGACATTGCCATCATTAGTTCTAAGGCTTCAAAACATTTCAGAAGGTTTGGCCTCCTTGAATAAGTTCCCTATAACTCCCTTCAGTTTGTCACCTTACTAACAAAGTTCTGCTTTTATTTTTGAACTGTAAGATTATTTATATAATCTAATATAAATGTTTTATGAAATAGTATTGTCAGTCACTGATGTTTTCTAGAAATGTGCACTGGGTGGTGTAATTAAAGTTTGAAATGTGCTCAACAGAGCTCTGTTTTAATAAGCATTTCAGAAGTTGAATAGACTGAAGTTCAAAGGACAAATGCTTTTTTTAAAAAAAGTTATTAATTTCATTTCCCATGCTTGAAATGATTAGTTTGAAGATTTTATTCAAGCTAAAAAGAATTTCCTTTGTCTTAATTGTTAATACAATTAATTGCAGTGTAATATCTACTGGTTTGAACAATAATACTACACATTAATGAGGTTTATGCTAATTTTTATCCTCAAACATCAATTTTCTAGATACAAGCAACATAAAAATTTTGCATTTTCCCTTACTTTAAATTCACGCTAATATTTGCTTATTTTGCTTATCATCGATATTAACTAACATATGAATACATTAAAATCAGGTTTTATTGCCTTCATTGGACTTAGTTTATTTCATGATCAACACGGGGACACTGAGCAGTGCAGTAATTTTTGAGCAAGGTCAATGGTATTCCTTCTAGTTTATGGCAGATACTTAGAATATATGCTATGATGAACTATGTGTTTCTTTGGAAATATATATCTCTTAGGTAAAGTTTAAGATAGTCTCAGAAAAACAAGGTGGAGGAAGCCAGCAAAATAGTCCTAGAGTTTGGATAGAAAGGAAATGAGTGAGACACATTGATGCTAAGTTTTCCCTGCATTGATTTTTGTATTGAAAAATAGAAAATCTCTCTTTAAAACATGCTAAAAAACCCTCTTGCAAATAAGCTTAAAATTTTAACACAAATAAGTTAAATGCAATCAAGCTGAGACTTGATGAGATGGTACTCAATGGAAAATTGCAATTAAAGGTAATAATCTTTTCAAAAATATATATAATTGGAGAAACAGAATCAGATATTGCAAAAATACAGAGTGGGGGAAAATTATTACTTTAGAGGCAGAAACATGGTGAGGATAAATACCAAAATAATGGTGGGAATCTTATATGAACTGTTTAATCAAATGAAGGGCATGGATGATATTTTCTAATAGTTGTCACACAACTGGCATTGACAAGAAAAATCTTAAAATGAAACTTTCAAATCCAGGAAATATTCCTAAAGTTTTAGTGTTCTGAAAGTAGAGCGTATGATGAATTCTTGACTTGTCAAACAATTTTACCCCATAGCAATTGAAAAAGCAATGAAGGAAAAGAGTTCTTTGAAATTAGGATCGACAGGAACATGCATTGCATGTAAGGTATTTTGATTTCAGCAAAATGTACAGCAAAAATATTCTGCGATTATTTTTTGAATTAAATACTAAAATATAGATATAATCATCCTGTAAACATGAGTTTACATTCATAACCTGTTGAATAACTGAACCCAGAGTCTTTTTTATTGAAATATAGTTGATTTGCAATGTTGCAATAAATTCTGTTGTACAGCAAAGTGTTTCAGTTATACATACATATGTATATATACATTGTTTTTAATATCCTTTTCCATTATGCTTCATCACAGGATATTGAATATAGTTCTCTGTGCTATACAGTAGGACCTTACTGTTTGTCCATTCTATATATGATAGTTTGTATCTGCTCACTCCAAAATCTATCCTTCTCCCACCCTCCCTGAACTCAAAGTCTTGACTGGTGAGTCTTTGTTAACCTGAAGAAAGGTTTTAAGTGCCTTGCCACATACTCCGCATTTGTTTCTGTCCCTTTCAAAATATTGAGCTGTTAATGATGTTATAATAGTCTTACTTGTAGAGTTTGCTGATGACTCAGTTCTGAGATGGATAATAGGTAAGAGGGAGCAAAAACTCAAAATTCAAACTTATTTATAAGCTGGGAGAATGCCCGTGAAGCAATGAGAAGAAATTTAATGAGGGTAATTTTGAAGTTCTCTATATTAATTTAAAAATAAAAACATTTGTAAAATTTCTACTCTACAATTCATAACAGGGAATGGCTTAGTATCATAGCATTATTATTAAAAAGAGTGTAGGCTTTGTATTATACTGCCAACTCTACAAGTTTCAATGATATGGCTGCTAGAAAAGCAAATGATAATTTCGGGTTGCATTAAAAGAAGCACGGAGTATAGGAAAAGGGAGTCAGATCATTCCTAAAGCACTATGGTAAGTTTTGTGTGTCTTTTATTTTTCTTGATGAACTACTCCTGTCCAGAGGGCAAGGCCTTAATGTCATGTGAGAAATGATGGAAGAAAATAGGGCCGTATACTCTAGAAGAGAAGAAATTTATATAGGATACAATATCTGCCATTATTTATTTTATGAACTATCTCATGGAAAAAGGATTCAACTTCCTCTGTAACTTTAGTACCTAGCACAGCCTAGTATATAATACATACTAAAAAAAAATTTTTGTTAAAATAATTTCATTGAACAATTCTTTGATGAACGTATCATGTGTGCCAGGTATTATTTTAATTGCTGAGAATAAACCATTGAACAAAGTAAACATAGTGCCTGCCTTGTGGAACTTGCATTTCAGTGGGAGGAGCGATAATGAACTGAACAGCTAGATAATGCCAGCTAGAGAGGCAATGGAGGGTATAGTGGTTAAAAAGCAGACTCTAGAATTAGACTGGCTTCAAATCCTTACCCACTTACTGGCTCTATGACATATAAGTTAGTTATTCTTTTTGTGCTTCAGTTTTCTCATATGTAAAATGGGCATATTTTTATTTTAAAATTTATTTTATTGAAGAATAGTTGATTTACAATGTTATGTGAATTTCTGCTGTACAAAAAAGTGATTCAGTTATACATACATTCTTTTTCACATTCTTTCCCATTATGGTTCATTTTTACAGGATATTAAATATGGTTCCTTGTGCTATACAGTAGGACCTTGCAGTTTATCCATTCTATTATACTAGTTTGCATCTGTTAACCCTAAGCTCCTACTCCATCCTTCCGCTACCTCTCTCCTCCTTGGCAACAACTCTGTTTCCTATATCTGAGAGTTTGTTTCTAATTCTTGGTTCAGTTTATTTGTGCCATATTTTAGTTTACAAATATAAGTGATATGGTATATGTCTTTCTCTGTCTGACTTACTTCACTTAGTATGATAATCTCTAGGTCCATCCATGTTGCTGCAAATGGCACTATTTCATTATTTTTGTGGCTGAGTAATATTCCATTGTACATACATACCACATCTTGTTTATCCATTTCTCTGCCAATGGACATTTAGGTTACTTTCATGTCTTGGCTATTGAAGATAGTGCTGTTATGAACATATGGGTGCTTGTATATTTTTGAATTAGTTTTGTCCAGACATATGCCTAGAAGGTAAAATGGGCATATTAATAGTTCCTACATCAAAGAGTTTTGTAAGGCTGAATGAGTCATCTCATGTAAAGTTCTGTAGATAATGCCTGTCATATAATAAATATCCAATGAGTAATAGCCATTACTGTTATAGTAGTAAGTGTTCCAAGGGAATATAAAGCAGGTAGGGTGACAGATGAACAAAGGTAAAAATGAACATCAGTCCAGAGAGTGATATGTAGAAAGTACAAGAAGGCAGATATTAATTGTGATGTGTTCTAGCTGGACACTTTTCCACATGCTCATCTGACCCGTCTGTCTTCTTCCTGGATGATCTCTGTTTAACTTTTGAAACTTATCTTAGTACCTCACCCACCTGAAAGGCTGAACAGATCCTCTTTGCTACTACAGTTGGCTGTCCTCTTCTCTGCATTACTTCTATTTTTTAAATTTATTGCAATATACTATATTCACATGTATGAGAATGTCTAAGGCATGATGATTAAGATCTCAGGTTTTGAAGTCAGGTAGACTGACTTTGATTTACCAGTCTGTCACTTACTTGCTATTTTACCTTGAATAATCACAGATTCTCTCCAGTCTTTAGTTTCTTCATTTGTAAATTGGAGATAAATAATACATACTCTGTAAGGGATTTCTGGATTTCCCTGGTGGTAAAGAATCCACCTGCTAATGCAGGGGAAGCAGGTTTGATCCCTGGGTCGGAAAGATTCCCTGGAGAAGGGAATGGCAACCCACTCCAGTATTCTTTCCTGGAAAATCCCATGGAGAGAGGAATCTGGCAGGCTACAGTCCATGGGATCGGGGTTGCAAATGAGCACACAACTTAGCAACCGAACAGTAACAACAAGGGATTTTAAAAAATTAAACAAGAAAATGTGTGTCAGAAGCAGTATAAGATTTCAATCCCAGTTCTATCACATAATTATGTGAATTTGGGCAAACTATTTGGCATCTCAGAGCTTCATTTTCCCAATCTGCAAAGGAGAACAACAGGACCTTTTTTGATGGCTCTAACTGTAAGAATTAGAAATAATGTATATAAACTGCCTGGAACATAGTAGGCTTTCTATATATGGTTGCTAAACTGAATTTGGTTAGCAATTAAAGTTTTTAAAAAGTGAAGTGTTTTACCTTTTGATGCCGTAAGTTCCTTTCTATTGGGTGTGTTTATAGTAGATGGCAATATACCAGAGGCATTATAGAAGGGATTCCTGCATAGAGGACGGATGACAAAGTCAAGGCTTCCCAAACTTTTATCCATGAACCCCTGCACCATGCCCATCAAGTCTAATTTAATAGGTCTGAGAGGATAACCCCCAATCTAGGTGACCACTATATTGCCTCCAACTCAAAGTTTAATGATTCTGTAAATCAGAGTTCATTTCATAAGCCATACACTTGGTTAATTCCATTAAAGGGCTCCCATCTGCATCCTCTTTACCCTGGCTTCCATTGTTTGCACCCACACATATTATTAAATGGTTTCTTAAGTATAAAAAATCTAAGAAAAGTGATTTTAATTCATCTTCATTTATTTATTTGTCCATTAAGTTTAAGTAGAGTCAAGCTATTAAGATACTTATAATTTCTTACTATGTCAGAGAATTAGTTGGCCTTAGTTTAAGTTTCTCCTGATTAAATATGCTTATTTTTTTTTTTTTTTACTTAATGTTATGTTGAAATTATCAAAGTTTTTCTGTGGCATCTTATAAAGTCTGAAGTTGCAGAATTAGAAGTTGTCAAAGTAAACCATGACACAGCAAGTTTAGAAGGTAAGAACATATATATCACATAATTTTGGGCAAGAACCCTTTTCCTGCCATGTGTCAATTGCCCTACCAACAAAATTAAAAGAAGAAAACATGAATAACTTATTACTTGTACAGCATTTTAAATGAGTGCTATCACTTACTTTGTGGTTTTCAATAATTTTGACATTCTATATTTTTTTCTGAATTATATTTGTCATCTGGATTCATTTACAGTTTTAAAGATTTATATATATGTTTCATTTTTACAGGGCTTAAATAACAAGGAAGTTTAATGCATAGTAGCAATTTACTTGTGCTTGGGACTTGATGTGAGATGAGTGCAATTGTGTGGCATTATTTGGCATTGCCTTTCTTTGGGATTGAAATGAAAACTGACCTTTTCCAAGCCTGTGGCCAGTGCTGAGTTTTCCAAATTTCCAGATGTTCAAGCTGGTTTTAGAAAAAGCAGAGGAACCACAGATCAAATTGCCAACATCCACTGGATCATGGAAAAAGCAAGAGAGTGCCAGAAAAACATCTATTTTTGTTTTATTGACTATGCCAAACCCTTTAACTGTGTGGATCACCACAAACTGTGGAAAATTCTTGAAGAGATGGGAATACCAGACCACCTGACCTGCCTCTTGAGAAATCTGTATGCAGGTCAGGAAGCAACAATTAGAACTGGACATGGAACAGACTGGTGGTTCCAAATTGGGAAAGGAGTACGGCAAGGCTGTATATTGTCGCCCTGCTTGTTTAACTTATATGCAGAGTACATCGTGAGCAACACCGGGCTGGAAGAAGCACAAGCTGGAATCAAGATTGCCAGGAGAAATATCAATAACCTCAGATATGCAGATGACACCACCCTTATGACAGAAAGTGAAGAAGAACTAAAGAACCTCTTGATGAAAGTGAAAGAAGAGAGTGAAAAAGTTGGCTTAAAGCTCAACATTCAAAAAACTAAGATCGTGGCATCTGGTCCCATCACTTCATGGCAAATAGATGGGGAAACAGTGGAAACAGTGAGAGATTTTATTTTGGGGGGCTCCAAAATCACTGCAGATGGTGATTCCAGTCATGAAATTAAAAGATGCACACTCCTTGGAATAAAACTTTGACCAACCTAGACAGCATATTAAAAAGCAGAGACATTACTTTGTCAACAAAGATCTGTCTAGTCAAGGCTATGGTTTTTCCAGTAGTCATGTATAGATGTGAGAGTTGGACTATAAAGAAAGCTGAGCACCAAAGAATTGATGCTTTTGAACTGTGGTGCTGGAGAAGACTCTTGAGAGTCCCTTGGACTGCAAGGAGATCCAACCAGTCCATCCTATGGTAGATCAGTCCTGGGTGTTCATTGGAAGGACTGATGTTGAAGCTGAAACTCCAATACTTTGGCCACTTGATGCGAAGAGCTGACTCATTGGAAAAGACCCTGATGCTGGGAAAGATTGAAGGCGGGAGGAGAAGGGGACAACAGAGGATGAGATGGTTGGATGACATCACTGACTCAATGGACAGGGAGGCCTGGCATGCTGCAGTCCATGGGGTTGCAAAGGGTTGGACATGACTGAGTGACTGAACTGAACTGGAACTTGATGTATAAAAGACACATGAAAGAAATATGATGTATAGAACAGTCTTTTGGACTCTGTGGGAGAGGGAGAGGGTGGGATGATTTGGGAGAATGATTGAAACATGTATAATATCATATATGAAACGAGTCGCCAGTCCAGGTTCGATGCATGATACTGGATGCTTGGGGCTGGTGCACTGGGACGACCCAGAGGGATGGTATAGGGATGGAGGAGGGTTCAGGATGGGGAACACATGTATACCTGTGGTGGATTCATTTTGATATATGCCAAAACCAATACAATATTGTAAAGTTAAAAAATAAAATAAAATTAAAAAAAAAAAAAGAAATACACTTTGGGAATCTGGAAAAAGGAGAGGGAAGTGGACCATGATAGAATTATTCTGGGAAAAGAAATTCTCTATCCATCAGCATGGAAATTCTCATTTAGAATATTGAGGTGGTTAGCTAAGGTTTTGAACTCTTCTCCTTGAGAAAGTGCTTTATTTTTTTTTTTTTTAGTTTTATTTTATTTTTAAACTTTACAATATTGTATTAGTTTTGCCAAACATCGAAATGAATCTGCCACAGGTATACATGTGCTCCCCATCCTGAGCCCTCCTCCCTCCTCCCTCCCCATACCATCCCTCTGGGTCGTCCCAGTGCACCATTCCCAAGCATCCAGTATCATGCATCGAACCTGGACTGTGCTTTAGAAATACATCCTGATTCTTAGGATTTGGGGTAACATGGCTTCTTACAGCTTTTTATCTTTTCCTTTCAACATGGGCATGTATACACCACTTATGATAATGCAGATCTTATCAGGTCTTAGTCTATTTTGAAGGATTTCAAAGCATGCTTATGAAAAACATTTATTTATATTCCCTTTAAGAATCTTAGTAAAAAAGTACTTAAGAAATACTTGGGTTTTAAAAAGAGTTATAAGCATACTGCTTTTTATTATAACACACATATCCTAGCACCTTTTTAGAACTCTCCCAACTCTTATTTCTTTCCACTTTAAGTTTTAGTATTTCTTTGTCCTATAGGAAAGACACTCTTGGTCAAATTCTGACAAGTCTCTCTGTCTTCTCATTTTTTCTGCATTATTTAGTTGCAGAGGGCAGATAAAATTCAACAAGGTTAAGAGGGATAATCGTTTGCTAAAAGTAACTAATTCTGCAGCATTTCCCATTAAGCTAAGAATTGAGTGAAACAGTAAATCAGAATTTTTCTACACTGTGGAAGAGGCACTTAATTTTAACTGAATGTCAAATCATTAAAGGTAACAAAGATGGAGTATATGCAGAAGCACTTGCAAAAGAGTTATGATTCTATTCTAATTATACCAATTTATTTTTTTAATGAAAGTATTCTCCTGTAATTATTTTGATAAATTCTCTTCAAAACCTCCTCCTTTTCTGCTCTGCAGTTAGTATCCCACTGGTAGCTAGTGTAGACAGTTGCCAGAATTATCTTTATATTCATTTAATAAAAAGATTTTGCAAGTGACTACATAAAGGATGATGAGCGCATCCCCATATCTCTTGAGGAGTTAGGCTAGTTGCTTGCCTTTAAAGTTATTTGACCAATACGACGTTGCAAAGGGAGCACCCACAGAATTTTCCGCATATCCGACAGCCTTCTAACTTGTTCTTTGCTGCTGGATTTCAATTGCCTACACTTATACCCCTGCCCTTTGAGTTAGTTTGTTGAAGCCTAGTTTTAAAGAGTGGCCTGCTGCTGCTGCTGCTAAGTTGCTTCAGTCGTGTCCAACTTTGTGCGACCCCATAGACGGTAGCCCACCAGGCTCCCCCGTCTCTGGGATTCTCCAGGCAAGAACACTGGAGTGGGTTGCCATTTTCTTCTCCAACGCATGAAAGTGAAAACTGAAAGTGAAGTCGCTCAGTCATGTCCGACTCTTAGCGACCCCATGGACTGCAGCCTACCAGGCTCCTCCTTCCATGAGAGTTTCCAGGCAAGAGTACTGGAGTGGGTTGCCATTTCCTTCTCTACTTAGGTGAAAGTCATCATGGTACTTAAAGTTGTGTTTTCTAAGGATAAAAAGTTATTTGTTTATGGATTTAAGTGTTTCTGAAACTCATATGACTTGTGGCAATTTAAGAGACTAAAAGGTAACTGTTCTGTCCCCCCCCCAAAAAAGTGTCACTTTGAATCAATACAGCACTTTTGCTTAGTGTCTTGCTCAGAGCTCTCCAAAACCACTTAGATAGTAGAATCCAGATTCATATTTTGCTATCATATCCATAAAATAATAAGGGGGCATTTTCGTCTGAATTTTTGCTGAAATCAAAATACATTACATGTGAGCAATGCATGTTCTTGACAATCCTAGTTTTCCAGAAGCCTTTTCCTTCATAGCTTCTTTGAGTGCCTCTGAGGTTAATTCTTAGGGCTTCCAAGATAGCTCAGGGGTAAAGAATCTGCCTGCCGATGTTGAAGATACAGGTTCAATCCCTGGGTGGGGAAGATCCCCTGGAGGAGGGCATGGCAACCCACTCCAGTATTCTTGCCTAGAGAATCTCATGGATAGAAGAGCCTGGTGGGCTATAGTCCATGGGGTCACAGAGAGTCAGAGGCAACTGAGTGCATGTGCGAAGTTAGTTGTTAAAGCAAGTCAAGAATTTACCATATACTTCGCTTTTGAGGTGGATGAAACTGGAGCCTATTATACAGAGTGAAGTAAGCCAGAAAGAAAAACACCAGTACAGTATACTAACACATATATATGGAATTTAGAAAGATGGTAATGACAACCCTGTATGCGAGACAGCAAAAGAGACACAGATGTATAGAAAAATCTTTTGGACTCTGTGGGAGAGGGAGGGGGGATGATTTGGGAGAATGGCATTAAAACATGTATAATATCATATAAGAAATGAATCGCCAGTCCAGGTTCGATGCAGGATACAGGAAGCTTGGGGCTGGTGCACTGGGATGACCCAGAGGAATGGTATGGGGAGGGAGGTGGGAGGGGGCTTTTAGGATTGCGAACATGTGTACACCCATGGCGGATGCATGTTAATGTATGGCAAAACCAATACAATATTGTAAAGTAAAAAATAATAATAAAAAAAATAAAAATAAATAAAAAAATAAAACATGGGGACTTGAGGCATATTTCTTCAATTATAGTCTTCCTGAAGGTTTTGTTTTTTGGGCCAATGTGTCAGCCATATGATAATAATTAGGAAGTGTTGTACACATATCCTCCATTTTGTACATATCCTCTGTGTTGTACATATCCCATGTCATGGGACTCTCAAAATCATATTTTGTTATTTCTCAACATGCTTTTCCTCTAGATTCATGATTATTTTTCCCACTACGTTTCTTTGCAACATCTAATGCTCTTTCTCCTGTAAAGTCTGTTTAGAAATGGGCTATTACATTTCATCGCAATTTTTACTGTGCAGGGCTTCTCTGGTGGCTCAGATGGTAAAGGATCTGCCTACAATGCAGGAGACCTGGCTTTGATCCCTGGATCTGATCCCTGGATTGGGAAGATCCCCTGTAGAAGGAAATGGTAACCCACTCCAGTATTCTTGCCTGGAGAATTCCATGGACAGATGAGCATGGCAGACTACAGTCCATGGGGTGCAAAGAGTTGGACGTGATTGAGCAACTCACACTTACACTTTTACCATCCTATCCAGCCTCGGGAACACTTACTCAATTCTATTTAACCTCTTTCTGTGAGAATTTGAAGCTGCTTTCACTTATGGCCCATACTCTCACCACTGGTATAAGACACTATGGCTCCCAAATATCTTCCGTATTATTTGTTCATAAGAATGACTGAGATCTTTTCCCAAGTACTTTCCTTGCTTTGTCCTAGGCACTATCATACATTGGATTTTCTCATTCTTTGTATAGTTTCATTTTAAAGCCTTCTTAGTAAGATAGGAAAACCTCCCTACAAATGTTTCCACCCAGGTTTTCCTGAGATAAATGCTATTGCTTATATGCTCAAGAAAATACCATTCTTGTCACTGATGCTTCTCTTTTTTCCCTCTATGCTTTCTGTAAGGTTTCACCCTCTTTAATTATCTGTGGCACGGGGAGGTATTTCTTAAGCCCTTTCTCCATCTCCTTCAGGAGATCACATTACATACATACATTGGTAATTGGTGGACTCCATAGTCAGAAATACAGACTTAAAACATGCTCCACAGGTCAATGAAACACCAATACACTCAGCATTCTTATCTTCTGGGCTTCAAGTTGAACTATTCTTCTTTATGGTTTCCTTCGGGGGTACTCACCCTTGTGTAAATTGCTCATAAAAACTGCTGTAACAATTGTGCAAATTATCATGCCTATTTGGCAGCTAGGTCCTTGACAATGAATGCTACTTTTGGGGTAAATATTATATGATTTTCCAGCTTCATTCACATTTTCTACCTCAATCCTTTATGACAACCTGAAAGTTTCAATATTCCATCTTAGGTCATGGAATCACAGAGTTGGAAGGTATTTGTGTAGCTCATTCAGTTATCACTTTTGCTTCAAAAAAAGGGGGATGGCAACAATTACCAAATACAGCATTTTATTGTATCTACCTACTGATTTGATTGAAAGGGATTTTTGCCTAGCAGTATTTAAGATGATGCCAAAGTGGGAGATGTTTGTATTAGAGATGATTTGCATCATGTATTTATTCTTTCCATATTCAGCAAGTATTTATTGAGTACCCTGTACAATAGAAGCATTGCAAAGGGTGCAGGAATACCGTGATGAACAAGGCAGACATGATCTCTGCTGTCACAGAGATCCAGACTGTTAGAGTTACACATACTCATCAAACACTCATAGTTATTTTAGATTAATATAAATGTTAGCAGACTCATACTAAAAGCAGTTGAGGATGGAAAGGGAAAATTCTACCCTTTTCATCTTCAATACTCCAAGTACTGGACTGACTAGATTTCCGGACTTTGGGAAACTGCATGGCAACAATAGTATCCAGGTACTTGAAGGTCATTAAAGCTTTACATAATAACAATCTTTTATTGGAGAATAAGAGGAATGACTATTTTCTTAAAGAATGCCACCTATGCATTTTAGTAAAAGCAGTAGATTCAATGTAACTGAATATTTGTAAATGCCTCACCTCTTCTCAAGGTCTTAAGGTCCTTACAAGCCGTGCCATGACTCTTTTGGCTCCCAGTTTGCAATACAGTTCCTTGTGCCATGTAGACACACAATGCATCACTGGTGGACTAAAATAAAAGAATATTGAATGACAGGAGAAGGGAAAAAAGTTCTCAAGGCTACCTTGAACACAAGAAAGGAGATCTGAGAATCATTATGGACATTTTAAGCTAATGCAAAGAAGCTTTTTCTTGGGCTGATGACCATATAAACAGCATACTATTTTTATTGGAAGAGGTATGTGTGTGTGTTTGTGTTCATGCACATGGTTAGTAGAATCTCTTTATTTTTCTGTAAAGCTGCCAGCTTTGAATTTTGCCAGTATTGGTAATGGTTCTCACACAGCTGTATCTGCTTTTTATTTGCAAGGTGTACAGGAAAAACAACAGCAATAGGAAATTTTGTTTTGAAACCTAAATGGAAGAGGTGCTTATTACTAAGGTGTCTTTTTTTAATGAATAAGAAGTTAAGCATGCTCATTCTACCAAAAGACAAACAATTTTAGTCACACTGTGGCCACATTATGTATGCACATCAACATTTATATTGGGAACAACAGCAACAGCTCTTGTAATTTTTTTTTTTTTTTTTTTTACTTTTTCCACACTCGTGATGTCCAAATCAAAGTTTGAAGAATGGAGAGGGAAACTGGTCACTAAACAGGGGCTATTGGCTCCAAAGTTTGACGCAACTCTTTAGGTATTTGAGATGTTTCAGGCTCTCTACTGACATCTCACAACGCTTGGAATTTAACAACACATGCCCATGCACACATACACACACACACATGGACACAGACAGAAAATGGTCTAGGGGAGAATTTCCATGGAGGCAGGTTGTTGTTGTTGTTGTTGTTGTTTTTTGAGGTTTTCTCCACAGTGTTATTGACACATAACTGACATACATCACTGTATAGGTTTAAGGTAGCACCATGATGGTTTGATTTACATATATTGTGAAATGATTACCACCATAAGTTTAGTTAACATCCCTCATCTCATATAGTGGCAACAAAAAGAAAATAAAAGTCTCCTTGTGATGAAAACTCTTAGGATCTACTCTTTCAACAACTTTCATATATATCATACAGCAGTGATAACTGTAGTTATGTTGTATGTTTCACCCTTAGTACTGATTTACTTATAACTGGAAGTTTGTACCATTTGACTCAGTTCAGTTCAGTCACTCAGTCATGTCTGACTCCTTGCAACCCGATGGGCTGCATTTTCGCTACTTGACTACCTTTATCCAATTTCTCTGCCTCCCCCCCTCAACTTTAGTAACTACAAATCTGATTTTTTTCCTATAAATTTGGTGTTTGTGTGTGTGTTTTAATTCCATATACAAGGGAGATTATACAATATTGTCTTTCTATGTCTGACTTATTTTATTAGCAAAATGTCCTCAAGGGTCATTTATGTTGTCACAGATGGTAGCATTTCCTCATTTTTATGGCTAAATAATATTCCATTATATATCTATATATACATATATCTCTATATATCACATTTTCTTTATCTATTCATCCATCAGTGAACATTTAAGTTTTCAGCTATTGTAAATAATGCTGCTATGAGCACAAGGGCAGAAATACATTTTTGGGTTAGTATTTCTGTTTCCTTTGGATGTATTTCCAGAAGTGGGATTTCTGAATCACAGGGTAGTTCTATTATAAATTTAGTGAGGAAATTTCATTGTTTTCCATACCGGCTATACCAATTTGCAATGTCAGCAACTGCACAAGAGTTCTTTTTCCTCCACATCCACACCAGCATTTGTTATCTCTTATTTATTAGTATCGGTAGATGTCTCGTCCATTCAGTCATGTTGTCTCATTTGCTGCACCAACGAAAAGAACCAAGTTGAGGTTGATGATCCTTCCGGATATGGGTTCTGCTTTATCTTCCTCTGATATAAAGAAAGATTGCTTATATAGAGAACAAACTAGAAGGCTGGGGGAGAGGGGAGGACTTTGCAGGGTACCAGTCTGGAATTCTGGTAAAATCCCCTCTACTCTGACTCAGGAAAAACCAATTCTCCAAAATATGTTATAAATAGTTGCTAACTTGTCAATGCATTTGCTAAACTAGAGGTTTCCAGCTCTGCAACTTTATTTTCAAAGTACTCAAGAGGCTCCCCCAGCACCATGGCTCCTGTATATGGCACAGTGTAGGGCAGCATATGGATCCTCCTGCTTTTTTCTCAGTGGAAGGAGTTTCCAGGAAAAGTAAGAAGGAAAAAAAAATTTCTTATGCCAAATGGCCTTCCCTTTATTCTCCTTGGTAGCAACAAGAAATTAGATGCAGATTTGTAGGGGGAAAGGCCATCCAAGTCTGCACCTGCAACAGAAATGTGATTTCTTTGCTTTCCAATAGATTTTACTCCTTTTGAGCTGATACTATTTGTGACCCTGCTGGATTTGGAACTCTTACACAAAAGCAACAACAACAGTAAGCCCAAAAGCTCTCCCTCAATTCACTGTAAAACCAGGCATAGGAATAAGCTTTACCAGTGAGAAATGCAGTTATGAGTCTATGCTAAGGTGTTCCCACACAGCTTTGAAGCCTTTCACCATAAATCACATTCACAAGTTTCACGTCTGTCTGCAGCATGCATATGGAGTTGCTCCACTATCGTTGGACTTGGAATAAAAATCTGTTGTTGTGGAGATGATCATAGTACACAAAGGTTTTTCTGCCACCAACAGGAAAGTAACCATGCTAAAAGCACATGAGCTGTCAAACTGGTGAACTTGCCATGACCCGGAACATCAGAAATACACTGTCTACAGTGAGAAAAAGAGCATTTTGAATTGTGCTTCTTTTCTATTATAGGCAACATTGCATAGTGTTCGAAGAGTGAGACTACAAGAAACACTTTTGAAATGAGACCAGATAATCTCTAATGTCTCTTTCAGCTTCAAAATTATCTAAGCCAAGAAGAGTGACAAGCTCAAAGGCTGTCTGGTGCCAGGGGCATGATACAGCCAGCTGGAGGGCAATAGAAAGAGGTACTACTTGAGGAATATTGGAGAGTGTTCCCCACCAAAAATGATTCATATTAAAACATAATAAAACATATATGTTGTGAGCTAGTATGAACTGAATTAGTTATCCTAACTGGTGGTGGTTTAGTCACTAAGTCATGTCTGACTCTTGTGACCCCATGGACTGTCCATGGCTCCTCTGTCCATGGTATTCTCCAGGCAAGAATACTGGAGTGGGTTGCCATTTCCTACTCCAGGGGAATCTTCCCAACCCAGGGATCAAACCCAGATCTCGTGCATTGGAGGCAGATTCTTTACCAAAAGAGCTATGAGGGAAACCCAGTTATCCTAATTGGTTCTGTAATATTCTGAAATGAAATTTCATTTTATAAAAAAAAAAATCCCATAATGAAACAAAATGAAACTCTCTGCTACCCCCTCCAAAAACAAAAAATCTCCAAGCAAAATTCAACCCTTGGACTACTAAAAATTTCTGATTCCTCTTCAAAATCTCACTCTATTTTTTTTGGTCAAAATTCAGGTGAGACTTCAAAATGAAAAGCTCACTGTTTTATCAGTGAGAACTATTTGATTTTCTCATTTTTTTCTTAGAAATATATATATATATATATACACACACATATACATATATATAATATGTATACTACATGTTACATTATAAAATATATATTATCTGTTACATTATATATTATATGTATGCTAGGATTATATTTTATATTGAAAAGTGAAAAAGTGAAAGTGTTAGTCATTCAGTTGTATCCAACTTTTTGCAACCCCATGGACTATAGCCTGCCAGGTTCCTCTGTCCATGGGATTCTCCAGGCAAGAATACTGGAGTACATTGTCATTTCCTTCTCCAGATAATCTTCCCAACCCAGGGGTTGAACCCACATCTCCTGCTTGGCAGGCAGATTCTTTACCATCTGAGCCACTAGGGAAGCTTATAGTTATATAAATATTAAAATTGACATAACTCTTTCAAAGGAACATTTGGGAGTTTCTCATATTTATTTCTATGTAGTTATAGATTTTTCAGTTTTGTCAAGGTACTTGTTTTCAGTGACTGGTTGGATTTTCCTTTATATATCCTCATCCTGGATCAGATGGTTATGATGAAGGTTCACCAAGAAACACAGAACAATTAGGGAGTGAGAGCTGAGGGAGGCAGCAGAATGACAGGTGGATTACATGATGGAAAGCAGAGAGCTAGGCATCAATGGAAGGCAGTGGAGAGGGTGGTCTGCGGCAGTCACTGAGAAATTCCACTTTCTAGGAGGGAAAAGGATACAGATTAAGGAATTCAGTTGACTTCACCTGTCCTTTGGCCTTCTCTTTCCTTCTCCATGAGCTACTTACTTCTTACCTGCAGCAAGAAGAGGAAGTCGCTGCAAGGAGTTCTCCAGAGTCTCACTACGGATTTTCCATTTCTTGTAATGCTTTTAAATTAAGGCAAGAATTTATTCTGCATGATGCCTGAACTCCTCTCTTTACTCAAAGAGATGGTCTGTTAAGAACAGTTTGGGCACAGTGGGAGAAAGTTTGACTGTGGCTCCCTAGGTTCACCATTAATGGATAAATTGAATGCTTCCATGTGGGGTGAGTAAGATGGGGAGTATGTGGCATCTTTTGTTAGAAATACATTTAAATGAAAGATATTCAAATGACTGGGTTTCTCTTCTTTGTGTGCACACTGAGTGGCAAGTGTTCCATAGAGTTTCAGGTCCCTCCAGAGTAATGTGCAATTGTGTGTGACTCACGTACTTCTCTATCATCTCTTTCTGATGTAGGCAGCCAAAGGGGACTCTAAGGGGGGGACTGAAGAAGATGGTGAACAGCAAGGAGGACGATTTCCACTGTCCAGACACACGAGAAAGAGTGAAGGCAAAGGTCATTGACAGAGCACTCGCACTGAATTAGAAGTCACTTGTTAGGCCATCAAGGAACCTCTGCCACCAAGTTTCTATAAAAGACTGAAGAGAAGCTTTGTGAATTTACACAGTATTTTTATGCATGGTTTATCTTGCTGTCAGACAGCATTTTTTTCAACATAAAAATTCAATCCTAAGAAGCTTCAAAGCTCCAACCTCCCAGCTAAAGTCCAGGTTTTATTATTTTCTTAAGAAGCAGTTTTCTATATCATCAGTGTTAATGAAAACATTATGTTCAATTCTTCAGTCGAATTGCAGATTTGAAATATGAAGTTCTCAGAACCATATGCTCATGTTCAAAACGGATGTCTTGGTAACTGTGACTATTCAGGGCACGGAGACGTATAGGAGTAAACATGCATTTGAATGTGCAGGTTGTACTTGATCATTAAGTGTGATTATTTAGAGAAGGCAGAGCGCTGTCAACATGGTTTTAAATAAAACAAACAAGTCAATGCAAGAAGGTATGGTTTGCAGCAGGAATACTAGCCATAATCAAGATCCTTTATCCTTCATAGAAAGAGCCAGTCGAGGCTGCCCCTGTAAGCAAAGCACTTTGGAGCAGCTGGACAAAATGCTAGAGGAGAGAAGCAGCTGAGCCCTTCCTCTCTGGAGAAAAAGACAGATCCCTTGGAGGTAGACTCAGCTGGTTATGAAACCTCCTATGACGAACAGGCTCAGTTCTCCCTGTTAGCCACAGAGTATTTTTCTGAAATTATATTTTTAATAGCCTTGAATAATATTAGCTTTCTAAAGTGCTGGAAAATAAAAGAATCTGCTCTGAGAAAAGAGCAGTAAATGACTTTTATGTCTATATTAAACGTATAGCTCAGATTTTTTTTTTTTTTTTTTTTGAGTAATGGTGATTTGTGCAGCAGACAGTAGGGCAGTCTTCTGGTTACAAAGAATCTAGGCACTGCCACTTCTTGCATGCTAAGTCACTTCGGTCATGTCCAAATCTTTGCGACCTTATGGACTGCAGCCTGCCAGGCTCCTCCATCCATCCTTCTCCAGGCAAGAATATTGGAGTGGATTGTTATAGCCATCCTCCAGGGGATCTTCTCCACCCAGGGGTCAAACCCTTGTCTCAAGCATCTCCTGCATTGGCAGGTGGTTCTTTACCTCTAGCACCACCTGGTTAGGCATGTGAATTTGAGGAGGGCATGCCACTTCTTAGCCATGAGAATTTGTCTGTTGTCTTAATTTCATTGAGTCCGTTTCTTTGTCTGTAAAACAATGATAATAAAGGCATTTTCACTGATTTTTAGTGAAACAGTCTTTTACAAAGGGCCAGGATTTCCCCCATGTTTAGAGAAAATTCCCTCCATAGAATTGTGGCCAGTGATGCTATCCTCTTATTTATTGCAGAGCTTGTACGTTGTTCTCAAACTGTTCAGTCTTCTAGGGAAGACACTTTTGGAGGGTGCAGGTTTAACTGTCATATGTTTTGACACTGTGAACCACTGCGTTTCACTCTTCACTTTCCCTTTGAGTTTTGCACCTAGCAATCTGTAATTATCAAAATGTTTTTGTTGACCCAGTTCTCTAATTTGTTAACCAAGACTTCACTGGTTATATGTTATTCTATGATCTAATTCCAGGAGATCCTGTTCTCTTTATTGCCAAAGACACTTTTGGCCTGGTTAAGGATTCTTTGACTTTATTTTAAACTCATAATGCTGGCTATAATTACATATAAATTATTTTCATACTTGACAGGGAATTCTAGCTGCCTAACTAAAACAAATTTTCTCTTGCTTAGTTAATAATAGAAATCAATTTTATTGGATTTACCATTCTCAGCTTTGAATTGCATACCTTGAAATGTCTTTCATGTCAGAAAAAAAAATTTTAGTCTTGTATAAGCTCCTGTTTTTTAGGTTTCTGATGCTGTTTCTAGATGACACAGCCCACTTTACTGACCATATGTTCTGTGAGCACAATCAACCTGCTGCTGCTGCTGCTAAGTCGCTTCAGTTGTGTCCGACTCTGTGCGACCCGATAGATGGCAGCCCACCAGGCTCCCCCATCCCTGGGATTCTCCAGGCAAGAACACTGGAGTGGGTTGCCATTTCCTTCTCCACAATCAACCTAGTAGTGGTTACATTGGTCCCATGTAAAAAGGTATTCTAAGTGTCATTGAATCCTTGTGGATGAAGGAGATTATTTTTTTCAGTGTAAATACCACACTCCTTTCCCCAGAAGCATTGAAATTCAAATGAAAAAAATGCTCTGAATTTAGGCTTCAGGTTTTTTATTGAGACAATTTCTCTAGACAAGTGTTAATTGATCAGGGTCAGAAATGGAAAGACTTTGTGTTATTATTCTACATTCTGATGACCTTCCCCAATGACACCAAGACAAAACTTTAAAAAGCAGAAACTCAGGGATTGAAATGAATGCATAATCTTGAACTGAAGATTTGTTCAAATAGAGTGAGATATAAATAGCAAAATTGAGATTAACAAAAGATCTCTTACCCTGCTAAGTGATTGTCTATCTTCTCCCACCCCACCCCCACCAGTGTTTTTCAAACTTTTAAACTTACCTTTCCTTTTAAAAAACTTTTTATTTTTAAATAAATATAGATTCACTGGAAGCTGCAAAGATAGTATAGAAAAGTCCCGTGTACTCTTCACCCAGTTTCCCACAATGATTACATCCTAAGTAACTGGAGTTCAAAATCAGAAAATTGACTTTGTTAAATACATGTGTGTACTAGTCGGAATTTTCCAGAAAAATAGAACCAAAATAAATCATATTTATTATGAGGTATGGGCTTATGTGCTTATAGAGTGGGTTAAGTCCCATGATATGCTGTTGGCAAGCTGAAGACCTGGGAAAACCAATAATGTAGGTTCATGGATTAAAACGCCTAAGAACCAGAGGAACTGATGGTGTAAATTCCAGTCTGAGAGCCAGAAAATATCAATCAGTGAGGTAGGAAAAAGGGGGGAAAAATCTATCTTCCTTTGCCTTTTGTTCTCTTCAGGCCCTGTTCAGTGGATTGGAAGAGGCCCATCTACATTGGAGAGGACAATCTATATTCAATTGAAATGCTGATCTTATCCAAAGCACCCTGACAGCCGCACCCTGAAATAATGCTTAATCTGGGTATTCTGTGGCCAGCCAAACTGACACATGAACCATCACAATTTGTAGAGTTCTGTGTCAGTTTATGACAAGTAAATTTGTGTAACCAGCCTCACACTCAAGATACAAGACTGTCCCCTTACCACAAAGATCTCTTTCATTTTGCTCCTTTATAGTGATACTTATCCCTCCTCCATATTATTTCTAACTCCTCAAAAGCAGTAATCTGTTTTTAATCTCTATAATTTTTTCATTTTGAGAATATTGCATATATGACCTTTCAAGATTGGCTTTGTTTTTTATATAGCATAATACCCTTTAGATTCATCCAGGATATTGTGTATATCAATAGTTTGTTCCTTTTCATGACTGAGTAGTATTCCATGGTATGGATGTGCCACGGTTCATTTAACCATTCACATGTTGAAGCATATCTGTATTGCTGCTAGTTTTAGGTTAGCTATTACAAGTAAAGATACTATAAACAATGGCATAAAGGTTTTTATCCAGACATAACTTCTCATTTCTCTGGGACAAATGTCCAGAAGTGCAACTGCTGCAATGGTAGTCACATATCTACTTTTTAAAGCAATTTCTGAATTCTTTCCCAGAATGGATATACCACTTTGCATTACCATCAGTGGTCTCTTAAACAATTGTTATTTTTTTTCTTGAGTCTTAAGTTTTCATTTTCTCTGCCTTCCAGAGTCTTCTTAAGTCTATTTTATATATAATTGTCAAGATTTGCTAGCTATATTTAGGAAGAATAGGGAAAAATACGTATACTCTGTCTACCCAGAAGTAGAAGTCGTCTTTATTTTTTCTATTGAACACAAAAATCTCATATTCTCTTTCAATGTTATGACATTTCAAAATATAATAATTCATAATTTAAAAAGTAAACAACAATAACAACATTGAAGGAAATTTTATTTTGTTTTCAAACTAATAAACCAAACTTCTTCCTTCACTACTCTTTCATCTGCTATTAATATATGTTCTCCTACTTCACTGAGACTCCTCACCCCATACATTTTCAGAGTTCTGACAGTTTTAATTTCTAATCCCCTACATGTATTTCCTTTATATACTTTATATATATAAAAGTTATATATATATATATAACTTTACTTCCTAGTTAGGCTGTTCTTTTGATACTTATGACCTATTGTAAACCAAAACATCAAAATCCGTGTCAGATTTTTGGCGTGTTTTTTGGAACAAAGATGTTCAATTTCAGATAAGTTTGGATAATCATCAGATAAGCATCCACACTCTTAATCAATGCTTAGTTGAACCAGCTTTCAACAAACTTTGAGGCCTGCCCATCAAAAGAGATTTGCTTTTATCAGTATTTGACTTGATTCAAGCTAACCTACTCATCTTTTTGCTTTGTGAAAAAAATGAATCAGTTTGGAATCATCAGGCTTGGAGTGAGTGCATGGGCTTCTCAAATATAGTTTGGGAGTATTTAACACACAATATCATAAGCCAAATGTAATTATAAAGGGCTCTTAGATGAGGTTCAATTTTAGCATAGATCTACATGAAGGAGACAAGATTACTTTCCTTCCCCCTCTTCTTTAGGAGATGGATAAACTTTCATTTTCCTTAAAATTTATTTGTTTTTTCCTGTGGAAAGTTTGAGATCATGATATTAATATTTAACTTCAGTGGGGACATGAAACCTTTCATAAGTGTTGTTTTCATCATAATAGGTGTAATTATATACACACATCATTTATGCATATAATTTGTATTGTTTTTATGATTAGTTGGTTTTAAAGTATAGCAAATATAGCAGTGGTAAAGAATCTGCTTGCCAATGCAGGAGATGCAGGAGATGCAAGTTCAGTCCCTGGGTCGGGAAGATCTCCTGAAGGAGGAAATGGCAACCAACTCCAGTATTCTTGCTTGGAAAATCCCACTGGACAGAGGATTGGGCTACAGTCCATAGGGTTGCAAAGAGTTTCTGAGTTACTCTGAGTTACTGAGCATATACAAGACTGAGTTACTGAGCATATACACATGTGAGAAAACAATACACATGCAAGAAAACTGAGCATATACATGACTGAGTTATTGAGCATATACACACACAAGAAAATACTATATTGGAGACATTCAGATAAAAAAGAATAGAAAGTAAAACAATTTTCCAATAGCTAATTTATTAGATTTTGTTTGGTTATTAAATTTATCCTCATTTTATAGGAAAAAATAGTTACTTAAAGTTTGCTGTATTTTTATGTATCTATTTTTATTGTAAATTTTTTGGTGAACTTCTTGACATTGTTTTTTATAGAGGGAGTGGGTATCAAGACAGTCATATGAAGTACAACAGGGAGCTTTCCCTTTGTGCTGCTATTTTGAACTATTTACATTTTGGTTTGTTTAGGTTGTAGGTTTTTAAATTTAATTTTGTTTTTGTCTTGGAACTTTAGATTTTTGTTCTGACCATTTGTTAGTGTTTTCCTTTAAAAAATGGTAATAATTAAAAACAACCAAAAAGCTAAACGAGTATCTTTTTTTCTTTCCTTTTCTTTTTCCTTTACATATCCTGTGGTCCATTAGTAGACAGAACTTCAGTTAGTTTTATGAAATGCAATATTTAGTACCCCTTCCCCTGTCCCAGTTTTATTTAAGGGAAAAAGATAAACTTCAATGACCTGAAGTTGAGAATGTGGATACAGCTTCTTTCAGTCACACTCAGGTTGTATAGTATTCTTCATTTCCTTTTACCCTGAATGTATAACAGTGCTGGGTGACAAAGGTACACAAATCCAACTCCATCATAGTCGTCATCAGTAGCGTCGGTGCAAGCTACTTTTTATGACAAAGTACAATAGCTGATCCCAAGCCCTGCTTTCTGGGAAAATCAATCATTCCACTCAGCACCACCTGAAATACCAAAAAGCAAATTGTAGCATTCCTTAGGAAGAAATAACCTCCATTTCTTCTCCTTCTCTTTGCCCTTCCCCTTTCCCTTCCTATTTCTCCCTTCTTCCTCCTCTCCTCCTCCTGCTCCAATTAAGTAAACCTACTATGTCTTTTTTTTTTTTTTCCAAAATGGCTCCTAGAGTAGCCATTAGAATGCTTTTCTCTGATGTCAATGTTTACATAGCCAATCAACAGTCCAACTGCTAATAGCTGCTCCTTCTGTGGTAGGATTTTCAATGCGGTGTATTTTCAGCATCTGTGAAACACTCCTTGCTTTTAGGTTTTTCAAAAGATTGCACATTTCCAGTGATGGTGTTGGGTTTCATCCCAATGGCTACAAATTGACCTTGGTTCTTTAATTTCCTCAGTTATTTTGTTGTCCACTGAATATGGTTTTGCTTTGCTAGTTTTGAATCTCTGTTCCTTAGTTAACACTTCAAGAATCATCAGCTAACTGCTATTAATTTCAGTACATTCTTCCCAATGCTGTAAATAAGTTCCTTATTAGCTCAGCAGCACTGGTACCTAATATTCTTTGGATGATTCTCAAGTCTAGCAATATAGGTGAAGAAGAATAAATTAACTCTATTTTTGGTTGCATCAGCAGTATATCTGGGTGTGTACCACCCTTAATCCTTTTTCCTTTGATCCTTGATAGTGACAGAATAGGCTTCCAAGTGGTCTTCCCTTAGCTCATTCAGATAATCCACCATGTCACGCTCTGATTTATTCAAGTTGGATTTGCAAGTTTGCTGAAATGTGTTCAACACTACCTCTAGGTATTTGTTCAACTCTCGACCAATAACAAAGGCAGTATCACCAAACATAGAATCTGTGGCTTCACAGACCTGTGGACATTATCATTTCCCAAGTTTTCTGTCAACAAAAACTAGGATATTGGATTTCAAGGTGTGACATAAATCTTCCACTTATCTTACAGTCTCCAATAAAACCTTGCACTTAGTATAATTTTTCAATGAAATACCCATGCTCAGGACAACTTAGAGGCCTCTATATACTTTAGGAATTCACCAGTCAACATTTCCTCTGATGTATTAGCTGCCATTGAGTCACCATTTTGCATCCCCCAGATCCAACTGTTCTTTGAAAAATCCTTAACATTGTCTCACCTTGATGCGGCACTTTTCAGAGAATATTTTGAAGAGCTGTGTGGAGTAAAGACTGAAGGCCACTGAACTGGATCTTATCAGAAGTGCTTTTGTACATGACTGTATCTCTATCAATACATTTTTTGCAGTTAGAGTTGCCAGTGTCAATTTTTGAACTGAAGGGTAATAGTATTTGTTACTCTTTTTTGCAATTTTCATCAAAGCTTCACATGAAGCAATTCTCAGGTTATTCTAGTGGCCATCAGGCTGGTCTGCGATCTCTAGGAGCTTCTGTAATATGAAGATCAGCAGTAAGTAGCTGTTTCTTTATGATCATCACTCACTGAGGTTTCATAAACAGCTTCAGCTAGATAGGAAAAAACTCAGAGCACATTTGATGCCACGATGATCAGCACTCAGGCCTTCTCTCAGACACCGTAGCAAGGGAACCCAGTAGACATCACTTAAGGCAGCTTCATGGAGCAACTTGCAAAATCTGACCCTGGTCTCTATACTTATATATCAAACTTCCACAGGAGTCTTTGATGAATTATATTGAGATAAGCATAACCTGTATAACTAAGAGTTTGAGCTTATTGGATTTATTTTCCTCCAAGATACAGGCAACAGTCTTCACAATCATTCCTGGTATCAGTAATCAGAGTTCTTGATCTGTTCTGTACAAGAGGGAAGGACAGGTGAGACAATGTCATCTTCAAATCAGTTGGTCAGGAGAATCATCATTTGCATCATTTTTTTCTAGTGATGTGAGAATTGAAACCTCAGTTACGGTGTTTCCTTAGCACAGATCTTGCTGTGTGCTCTGGGACCTTCTTTGTTCTGCTGCCTCTTTAGCTTCAATGGCCGAATCTATTTTGTCATCACAGACATTAGACTAGAATATTATTCCTTACAGGGCCACTTCATCAAAGTCACTGTTTTACTTCAATTGTGATCACAAAATGAGCAGCACTTGTATGTGCCTCCACTATTGACAATACAAGGGCATTTTCTTCACCAGATTCTGCAATGTAGTCATTAACACCTTATAATCTTGATAACTGGCTGCTTCATAGACTATCTGGAAAAGAAATTGTCTTTTAGATTACTTGTCAAAGTTCACTTTGATGAACTCCAATACTTCAGGAGTGTCTTCGTAGTCATTGACTTTACTTTACTATTAGGATCTTCTTTCAACTTCCCCAGGATTATGGCAGTCAGAATTTCATTGGATGGACCTTGCAGCTGCTCTGTGTGATTATCTTGACAGATGTAGCAAATTGCATCCAATGTTTACTGTTTCATGTGCTCTATGCTGTTGGAGTTTGTAACACTGTCTATCAGCCGAAGAAGGAATCCTGACCACTGATTTACTGGGTTCTCTGTACAAACAGTTTCAGCCATCATTGTGAGGCAGAGTTAAGCAGGTAGGTTTCTGTGCCCAAAGAATGCAGAATAGTTCTTGGCTTCTCAATCAAACATTAACATTAACGGAAAGCCATTCTGCTGTTGTTGTGTCTTGATGTTTGGATCTTCAGATGGCAAAGAGTTCTTGATCTATAGACCAGCTGCAACCCTGCCAATCTGGCTGTTTACTGAATTTTCTGGCACTCTGGACAGTTCCAGAAAGACCTGTGACAAGTTTCACCACCGTTCGCTCCAGGAATGTCTACATAGCTTCTAGTTCAAGCAGAGGTGGAAACACAGTTATCTCAAGGCTGCAATCAGCTCCAAAGTGAAGGTGATGGCAGTTGCTTCCCTTCAGATGATGCTTGCTTCTCAGGTGACAGCACTGACTGGAGACAGGGGTTGGGAGTTGAGTGGCACTTAAGGGTTTGAAGGGGGTCAGACTCACCACAAGTTTGTTCACCTGTTCCTTCTTTATAATACTCTGTCATCCTTTCCTTCTCACTTCCTCCCTCCCACTTTCCTTCTTTGCTGTTAGCAGTGGAAGCTGCTCCTCTGGTGGAGGTGGTGGAGAAAGCCTAGAGGCATCTCAGAACATGACTGGAGCTTAGTTGGTGAGGAAAGAAAGGCGAAAGGGAGGTAGCGAGTGAACAGAAATCAGTAGGGAGAGAAAACTTTGCTACACTTTAAATTGCATGCATGCCTGCTAAGTCTCTTCAGTTGTGTCCAACTATTTGTGACCCAGTGGACTATAGCCCACCAGGGTCCTCTGTCCATGGGATTCTCCAGGCATGAATATTGGAGTGGGTTGCCATGCCTTCCTACAGGGGATCTTCCCGACTCAAGGATCAAATACACATCTCTTATGTCTCCTGCATTGGCATGCATGTTCTTTATTATCAACACCACTTGGGAAGGCCACAGTTTAAATTACAGAAACTAAAAGCTAAATCATAAGCATCAAAGGTCATTAAAATTACTTACACTATTTGTGAGGTGGCTTAGTGGTAAAGGATCTGCTTGCCAAGCAGAAGACACAGGTTCAATTCCTGGGTCAGGAAGATCCCCTGGAGGAGGAAATGGCAACCCACTCCATATTCTTGCCTGAGAAATCCCATGGACAGAGGAGCCTGGCAGGCTACAGTCCATGAGGTCGCAAGAGTCAGATATGACTTAGTGACTAAACAATAGCAATATGTGTATGAATATCAGTAATCAGTTAATTGTCCTGGCCAAGTGCTTAAATAGGCAGTGATATTTTTTAAAATTTTATTTTTGATTGGCAGATAATTAATTTACAATATTGTGATGATTTCTGCCATACATCAACATTAATCAGCCACAGGTATACAAATATCCCATCCCTCTTGAACCCTTTCCCCATCCCACCCCTCTAGGTTGTCACAGAGCATCGGTTTTGGATTCCTTGTGTCATAAAGCAAATTCCCACTGACCATCTATTTTACATATGGTAATGCATATATTTCAATGCTATTCTTTCAAATCATTCCATAATGATATCTTATATCTCTATTGATTTCTTTAAAGGAAGTTAGTTACATTATAAAAGAACTTTCAGCCTGCCATTTAAAGTTTTTTCATCCCAGCCTATGTGAAAAAAAAAAAAAATAAGATTTTCAGTATTGATTAAGCACTTTGGGATTCAGACTGGTGACAGGAACTTTAAGAAACTGCTGTTTATATGGTACTAACGGACCATATATTAGACTTTTCAGCCAAAATTGCACAAGTGTACAACCCTACTATCAGTAGTGTCAGCTGCAATGCATGGAAATAAAAGTGCTTACTGGTTCTTTGCCAAATCTTAGACTCATCCAGTATAGCCCTGCAAGACAAGGGTAGTAACTAAGTGCATCAGAATCACGTTAACATGTGCCTCAAATAGAGTTCAAGACTGCAAGGGCAGAAGGACTTTAGGAGCAAGAAGGAAACAATTTTAGTTTGCTTTCAAACTGTCAAAATTAAGTGGCTATTTGTTCCTATATATCAGTGTGGTACAGTCATATGGGAATGGAAATAATCTGGTAGGTAAAGATGGATGAAATTATAGTTTAAGGGTTTTATCCTAGAAGGGGCAGGTACCTGAAATAGACAAGAGATAAAAGTCAGGAAGCATGTTTCAAAGTTACCTCCTGGAAGAAACCTTTGGAAAATTGGGAAGGACTAGACAGGAAAGAGATTTGGGGCAATCGAGCTAGGAACTTGTTCTACACTAAGCATAGGCAAGCACATACATACCTAGGTTTATATTTTGTTGAGTTTAGACAGAAATGTCTTAGAAGGTTTGTGCTGAAAGGAGAGGAACAAAGACTTTATGCAAAAATTGTCCAATTTGTAGTTTCATCTAATGGTGGTAAAGCAGTTACATTTATTTATCATCAAAGACATGCAAATTATTCTCCCTAGCCTTGGCAAGAAAGTTTGTGAAGCTGGTGAGTGCTTTCCGCAAGGTAGACTTTCATTAAATATTAGTGGATTTGTGCCATCTGCCCCATATTTTTCACAGAGTACCCAGATGTCTATTTCTGGAAAATCACAAACTAAACAAGAAGTATGCAGTCTGAAAGTAATAATTACTCCATTGCTGTGATTCTCAACCCAATACCTCCTTTATTTCTTAAAATCTACTTTGAAATTCTTAAATGAAATTTATACACACTATAACCTACTGGTACACAGTACCAAAATAATAATAATATGCTTATGTCTTAGCTACAATATGAAGGGCAAATGAAAGTAATTTATAATAAAATAATACATATTTTTAAATGCAAATACACAGGCAAAACCAGTCCCACAGACATACTATAATAGATGCTTGCAACTGTAGGTAAAATCATTATGATATGACAGCTACCAGTGTTGACTTTGTATCTACCCAGTGCTCAAATACTCAAATATGTGTCAGTGCTTTTTTGATAAGATGTTCCCAAATGAAAATAAATGCTTATGCAGATTCAAATAAAATGAGGAATAACATTTCCTCAAATTATAACATATAAAAAAAATTTTCAACTACATATGTATTGGGACATTTGGAAGTCACCCCCAAAAAATGATTAAACACCATGTGAGAGACAGTTCTAGGTACTTGGAATACAATGGTGAACAAACCAGGAAAACATCTCTGGTTTCATGGAGCTTACAGATTAGTTGGGGGTGGGGATGGGGGGACTGGAGGTAGACAATAAACATGGTAAACAAATTAAATAGCATGTTATAAGGTAGTAAGTTCCTTGGGGGGAAAATGGAGTGAGGTAATTGCATTGAGATTGCCAGGGAGTGGTAAGTGTTTGGAATTTGAAATAGGTGTGGTTGTGGCAGGCTTCACTGAGAAAGTGATATCTGCACAAAGTCTGGGAGGTGCTTAGGGAGTTAACCATGCAGATGTCTGGTGAAAAGCATTCCAGGAAGAGGGAACAGCCAGTACAAAGGCTCTAATGATGGCGCATTCCTGGTATTATCAAGGCACAGCAAAGAGGCCAATATCAGATCAGATCAGGCACTCAGTCGTGTCCGACTCTTTGCGACCCCATGAATCGTGGCACGCCAGGCCTCCCTGTCCAACACCAACTCCCGGAGTTCACTCAAACTCATGTCCATCGAGTCAGTGATGCATCCAGCCATTTCATCCTCTGTCATCCCCTTCTCCTCTTGCCCCCAATCCCTCCCAGCATCAGAGTCTTTTCCAATGAGTCAACTGTTCACATGAGGTGGCCAAAGTACTGGAGTTTCAGCTTTAGCATCATTCCTTCCAAAGAAATCCCAGGGCTGATCTCCTTCAGAATGGACTGGTTGGATCTCCTTGCAGTCCAAGGGACTCTCAAGAGTCTTCTCCAACACCACAGTTCAAAAGCATCAATTCTTTGGCGCTCAGCCTCCTTCACAGTCCAACTCTCACATCCATACATGACTACAGGAAAAACCATAGCCTTGACTAGATGAACCTTTGTTGGCAAGGTAATGTCTCTGCTTTTCAATATGCTATCTAGGTTGGTCATAACTTTCCTTCCAAGGAGTAAGCGTCTTTTAATTTCTTGGCTGCAGTCACCATATGTAGTGATTTTGGAGCCCAGAAAAATAAAGTCTGACACTGTTTCCACTGTTTCCCCATCTATTTCCCATGAAGTGATGGGACCGGATGCCATGATCTTCATTTTCTGAATGTTGAGCTTTAAGCCAACTTTTTCACTCTCCACTTTCACCTTCATCAAGAGGCTTTTTAGTTCCTCTTCACTTTCTGCCATAAGGGTGGTGTCATCTGCATATCTGAGGTTATTGATATTTCTCCTGGCAATCTTGATTCCAGCTTGTGTTTCTTCCAGTCCAGTGTTTCTCATGATGTACTCTGCATATAAGTTAAATAAACAGGGTCAATGAAACTAAGCCATGCCCGTGGGGCAACCCAAGATGGGTGGGTCATGGTGGAGAGATCTGACAGAATGTGGTTCACTGGAGAAGGGAATGGCAAACCACTTCAGTATTCTTGCCTTGAGAACCCCATGAACAGTATGAAAAGGCAAAATGATAGGATACTGAAAGAGAAACTCCCCAGGTCAGTAGGTGCCCAATATACTACTGGAGATCAGTGGAGAAATAACTCCAGAAAGAATGAAGGGATGGAGCCAAAACAAAAAGAATACCCAGCTGTGGATGTGACTGGTGATAGAAGCAAGGTCCGATGCTGTAAACAGCAATATTGCATAGGAACCTGGAATGTCAGGTCCATGAATCAAGGCAAATTGGAAGTGGTCAAACAAGAGATGGCAAGAATGAACGTCGACATTCTAGGAATCAGCGAACTGAAATGGACTGGAATGGGTGAATTTAACCCAGATGACCATTATATCTACTACTGCAGGCAGGAATCCGTCAGAAGAAATGGAGTGGCCATCATGGTCAACAAAAGAGTCCGAAATGCAGTACTTGGATGCCATCTCAAAAACGACAGAATGATCTCTGTTCGTTTCCAAGGCAAATCATTCAATATCACAGTAATCCAAATCTATGCCCCAACTAGTAACGCTGAAGAAGCTGAAGACCTACAAGACCTTTTAGCACTAACACCCCAAAAATATGTGCTTTTCATTATAGGGGACTGGAATTCAAAAGTAGGAAGTCAAGAAACACCTGGAGTAACAGGCAAATTTGGCCTTGGAATATGGAATGAAGCAGGGCAAAGACTAATAGAGTTTTGCCAAGAAAATGCACTGTTATGACACAAACACCCTCTTCCAACAACACAAGAGAAGACTCTATACGTGGACATCACCAGATGGTCAACACTGAAATTAGATTGATTATATTCTTTGCAGCCAAAGATGGAGAAGCTCTATACAGTCAGCAAAAACAAGACCAGGAGCTGACTGTGGCTCAGACCATGAACTCCTTATTGCCAAATTCAGACTTAAATTGAAGAAAGTAGGGAAAACCACTAGACCATTCAGGTATGACCTAAATCAAATCCCTTATGATTATACAGTGGAAGTGAGAAATAGATTTAAGGGCCTAGATCTGATAGATAGAGTGCCTGATGAACTATGGAATGAGGTTCGTGACATTGTACAGGAGACAGGGATCAAGACCATCCCCATGGAAAAGAAATGCAAAAAAGCAAAATGGCTGTCTGGGGAGGCCTCACAAATAGCTGTGAAAAGAGGCCAATATAGATAAAGTCAAAAAGGTAAGCAGAAAAGGGCATGAGCTTCAGGGAGTTAATGGGAAGAGAGCACTTAGTAAGACACTCTAAGAACTTCAGACTTTGAATAAAGTGGGAAGACATTGCAAGATTTTGAGTAAAAGAATGACATGATATCTGACTTAGTTGCTATGTTGGGCATTCTCTCGCAAGAGGGGTGGGAGGGAAGAGAGGAAAGAGTGGAATCGAAGAGTCCAGTTTGATATTGTAGTAATCCAGGCAAGAAATGCTTGTGGCTAGACCGGGGTTTTAGCTCTAGAGATGGTGAAGAGTGGTTGGATTTTGGATAAATTTTAAAGAGTCAACTTGATTTCTTGATGATCTGGGTATGGTGTATGAGATAAATAGAGGGATGCAAAGTAATTTCCAACTTTTTAGCCTGAGCTCCTGGATGTTAAAATTTGCCATTTACCAAGAAGGAAAGACTTCAGCATTTGAAGGGTGGAAGAAGGGTATCGAGTTCAGTTTTGAAGATGTTAAGTTTGAAATGTCTGTTAGACATCTATGTGGAGATGTTGATAGGCAATTGGAAATAGAGGTATGGTATTCAGAAGAGAGGTATGAGCTAAAGTTAGTAACTTGAGAGTCTTAGCCATATATATGGTACTTAGAGCCATGTTATTGGATGACCTCACCATCACTAGGGGTAAAAAGGGGACTTGCATATTTGGCACAACACCTGGCTTCTACAGAAGGCATTTTCAACTCCATGAATATGAGTCAACAGGAGTCAACACAAATCTTCAAAAATAATTATATTCCTTCTCCCAAAGGAATTAATAGTGGACTTCATGCACTGGAACTAAGGTCAAAACTTTTCAGGATTTCTATCCCATCCTCAATATGGGGCTTGAGTATTATGAATAACTTACAGCTTCTCCAGGTATTCTCAACACCATTAATGGTTGGAGAGAGAAACCTCATACTGGTACTATGACACTACTTCCTCTAGACATTCTACCCTCCATAATCAGGAATCAAGCCGGGTTCTGGAAGTAACACCTGGCTTCCTCAGTAATATTCAATTCCATAGACACTGTCATTTACTAGTTCTTGTCATTACTAATAACCTCATCTCTTCCATAATTTCTGTATCATTATAATCACTCATTTACATATTCCTGCAACTCTCATGTCATGAAACATTTTTTTTTAGTCCAGGATTATGTCATACATTGCAAGATGTCTAACATTCCCGATTTCTGTTCAGTAAATGTCACTAGGACAGCCCCCCCAAACATTATGACAACAAAAATGTCCCTATATATTTCTAGATGTCCCATGAGGAGGCAATAATTTCTTTGTTGAGAATTACTGTTCTATTTTAGACAAAGTACCATAGTTGCTAAAGTGCTGAGTGAAACAGCATTCTTTTACCCAGAGTACCATTAAAATTTCCAGAATCTTCCCTCCTAGGTAGCCATGTCTATAAAGTTATCTCCATTTTTACATTTTAATTGTGACAGTTCTCTCAAATAACCTATAAAATCACTGCTAGTTATTTTCAGACTTAGCTCCTCCAAAGTGGGAATTCCATTTCCTAGAGTACCTCTTAGATAATGATGCTGGAACAATGAAAATGCTACGCAATACACTTGAACTCATTAAAATATAAAAATTACCCAACTCCTATTAGTTATTATTTTGAGACAAAACTGGAAAATACACTGAGTGTAAATAAAAAGGAAGATGTGGAGATGGTGACTTTATTAAGTTTATAAAAAACCCCAAACATTAGTTTTCCTATCTAAAGAATAGCTCTACTGCAGAAATACTTTTCAGTCTCATTTGGAAGCAAAATATGGTCATCGTCCACATTGGTAAGAGACTAGAGGCTCCAAGGGCATTTGCCAAAAGCTACTGAGTTTTGACCAGATTCAGGGGAGCATTTTGCAAACTGCACAGCTCTTCAACTAAAACAGAGTTTTACATCATCTTAAGCCCAAAGTGCCATAATCATTAGCATCTTACTATTTCTGGAGTGCCCATTGGGGGCCTAGTACCATGCTAAATTTTAAAGAAGTATTTTCACAGTCTTTATGGATGTAATCTCACAGCTGAGACGTTCACTTATAAATGTAAAAAATCATCCCTCTAAAAAAGAATCATTGTTCTGTGCTATTATGAAAGGTAGGAGAACTGTGGCTTTATAGTAAGAAATGTTAAATAGATGTAATGAAAGGACCCCTGGGCACAGATCTTCTGCCAACTAAGAACTCTCCCTATAGGATATCTGCTTGAATGAACCCCTGGTCCTTGGAGTCAGAGAAAGATCGTTATGGTTATTAAATTGAATTGACAGACACTGCCTTGAGACAATGGCAGGGGTTTCTGCCAAGCACCTGCAGATCACAATGCAGTGAGAAGTGTATCCTTCTGATACAAGAATATCATTTCCAAAACTTGACACTGTATTTGCATAATAGACATGTGTAGTTAATTTAAAAAAAATAGGAAGGTGTAATCCAGTTGTGAAATAATTCCCCCATCCAACTCCAGAACATTATCTGTGCTGTCTCTATGACTATGCAATGCAGGAAAAGGTTATTTCTGAGCAGCTTCAGAGTCATATGGTTATATAAGCTGCACCCCAACATTTTGGCTTCAATTGCAGTGCATTTTGAAAGGCCAAATGCAAAGTCTGACTGCTGGCAAGTCTTAATACTTCTGCCAGTAAATGCTGCTGAATCTCTCAAGCAGCAATGTGTTATTTTAATCTCTTTCCACTGCCCCTCAATTCTTCTCTGTCCTCTGGCACTAAAAGATAATCACTCCTGGGAGCAATTAATCCACCTAGAGACTTTCTTTAAATTTACTGTATTTGTTATGACAAGATGTACAACTAAAAATAATAAGAATAAATGAGAACAGCCTTGATTTACATGTCAGATGAGCTGGAGTATAGATTGAATAGATGTTAAAGAACACTATCGTTTCATTTCTGACCTGAAGTGGATACCCTTTTTCTCAATTGTTAATCTTCATTATGAGTCTCTACCTGAAGTGGATACCCTTTTTCTCAATTATTAATCTTCATTATGAGTCTCTCTGGATTCTGAGTAGCACAGCTACCTGAGCTATATTTTATGAATACACAGTTACTTCCTTTTAAAAGCACACCATATTACTCTTGAACTGTTTTTAGCCATTCCTTTTTCTTTTTTTGAAAGAGCTTCATTGTGATGGCTTTTTGCCTTCTTTGCCATAACCTGAAAAAACAGGAGCATCTGGTGGAATTTTCTTCCATAGCAGCCAAGCATTCTGCTAGTGACTGAATGTTTGCATCCACCCCAAATTCAAATGTTGAAACCTAAATCCCAATGTGGTGCTATCATGAGGTAGGGAGTCTGATAAGTGACTAGTTCCTTAGGGCAGAGTCCTCATGCTTGGGATTAGTGCCCTTACAAAAGAGACCTCCAGAGAGCTCCTTCATGCCTTCCACTATGTGAGGGCACAGCAAAAAGATAGCCATCTATGAAACATGAAGTGAGTTTTCACAAGACCTTAATCTGCTGGTGTCTTGATCTTGAAATTCCAGCCTCCAGAGCTGTGAGAAATAAATTTCTGTTGTTTATAAGCCACTCAGTCTACAATATTTTGTTATCGCAGCCTGACTGGACTATATGGACATATATGGATTCCAAGTTCTGTCTTTTGTGATGCAAACAATTAAGTTTCTGTGTTACTAATGTGTGTTTTCATGTGGAAAACTTTCCCTCTTTCAAATGCAAAATCTATATGAAGAATTTGTTTAATTTACCTCATTCCAAAAAATGGGCCAAAGAACTAAATAGACATTTCTCCAAAGAAGACATACAGATGGCTAACAAACACATGAAAAGATGCTCAACATCACTCATTATCAGAGAAATGCAAATCAAAACCACTATGAGGTACCATTTCACGCCAGTCAGAATGGCTGTGATCCAAAAGTCTATAAGCAATAAATGCTGGAGAGGGTGTGGAGAAAAGGGAACCCTCTTACACTGTTGGTGGGAATGCAAACTAGTACAGCCACTATGGAGAACAGTGTGGAGATTCCTTAAAAAACTGGAAATAGAACTGCCTTATGATCCAGCAATCCCACTGCTGGGCATACACACTGAGGAAACCAGAAGGGAAAGAGACACGGGTACCCCAATGTTCATCGCAGCACTGTTTATAATAGCCAGGACATGGAAGCAACCTAGATGCCCATCAGCAGATGAATGGATAAGAAAGCTGTGGTACATATACACAATGGAGTATTACTCAGCCATTAAAAAGAATACATTAGAATCAGTTCTAATGAGATGGATGAAACTGGAACCTATTATACAGAGTGAAGTAAGCCAGAAAGAAAAACACCAATACAGTATACTAACATATATATATGGAATTTAGAAAGATGGTAACAATAACCCTGTGTACGAGACTGCAAAAGAGACACCGATGTATAGATCAGTCTTATGGACTCCATGGGAGAGGGAGAGGGTGGGAAGATTTGGGAGAATAGCATTGAAATATGTATAATATCATGTATGAAATGAGTCACCAGTCCAGGTTCGATGCACGGTACTGGATGCTTGGGGCTGGTGCACTGGGACGACCCAGAGGGAGGGTAGGAGAGGGAGGAGGGAGGAGGGTTCAGGAGGGGAACGCGGGTATACCTGTGGCGGATTCATTTCGATATTTGGCAAAACTAATACAATATTGTAAAGTTTAAAAAAAAAAATTACCTCATTCCAGAGCCCACAGTTACTTTATCCATGATGCAGAAATTTACACAGGGAGTAAGCACTTGGGTGAATGTTGGGAGGGTGCTTGGTAGATGATCCACACACTAGCAGTCTGAAGTATTGTTTGATTAAGAGTAGCATCTGCTTGAGTCACCTTAGTAGACATATTTTGAAACCCATGATCATTCTCTTAGCTGAAGTAAAAATCTTTTTAAAAGGCTGACTCTTCTTCCTTCTGAGGGGGAATTTGTTTCCAAAAACAGGACATTATTAGAATGTGGGATACAGAGTAAAAGTGGATTAAAGATGAGGGAGCTAGTAAGAATGAAAACAGTATGACATTCTTAAATGAAATTTGTGATAAAGCCAGATATTCCAGTTAAGCCAACAGAGTGTCAGATAAATCAAGCAAAATGAAACCTGGCAACATTACAATATCTTTTCAACATTTCAGTATGGAAAGAGACATCTCTAGGTACATTTATAGTATTCCGTCATAGTTATGCACATGGTGGATTTGCTGATGTTCTCTTTATTTATTTATTTTTCACCTAAGTTTTTAGAAATCAAACCAGTTAATCCTAAAGAAAATCAACCCTGAATATTCACTGGAAGGATTGATACTGAAGTAGAAGTTCTGATACTTTGGTCACCTGATGCAAAGAGCTGACTCAGTGAAAAAGACCCTGATTCTGGGAAAGATTGAAGGCAGGAGGAGAAGGGGGTGACAGACGATGAGATGATGGTATCATCCACTTAATGGATATGAGTTTGAGCAATCTCAGGGAGATAGTGAAGGACAGAGGGGCCTGGCACGCTGTAGTCCATGGGGTCACAAAGAGTCAGACACTTTCAGTGGTGTCTGACACTTTGCAACCCTATAAACTGTAGCCCACCAGACAACTCTGTCCATGGAATTCTTCCAGCAAAAATACTAGAGTGGGTTGCCATTTCCTCCTTCAGACTTAGCGAGTAAACAACAACAAAAATAACAGAGAACACAATGTGAGATCTACCCTCTTAACTGAACTTATAAGTGCACAATACAGCATTGTTGACTCTAGGCACAATGTTGTACAACTGAGATCTGCTGATCTCTAGGACTTTTTCATCTTGCAAAACTGAAACTTTATACCTGTTGATTAGTAACTCTCTATTCCTCTCCAGAGATCCAACCAGTCCATTCTCAAGGAGGTTAGTCCTGGGTGTTCTTCGGAAGGAATGATGCTAAAGCTGAAACTCCAGTACCTTGGCCACCTCATGCGAAGAGCTGACTCATTGGAAAAGACTCTGATGCTGAGAAGAATTGGCGGCAGGAGGAGAAGGGGACGACAGTGGATGAGATGGCTGGATCGCAAAGAGTCAGACACGACTGAGTGACTGAACTGAACTGATTCCTCTCCCCACCCCCTTCATGGCCAGTCCCTGGCAATCATTTTACCTACTCTCTACTTCTATGAATTTGACTCTTTGAGATACCTCATATAAGTGGAATCATGTAGTATTTGTCCTTTTGTGACTGGCTTATTTTACTAGGCATTGATGCCCTCCTGGTTCATCCATGATGTTGCATGCAATGACATTTTCTTCTTTTTTAAGACCAAATAACTTTTCATTGTTTATATATACCACATTTTCTTTATCCATTCATCCATTGGTGGACATTATATTATCTTCAAAAGATACTAGTAGTTTTCCAGGATAGCAATTGGGAATAGGGCCTTATGTTAGAAGGAGATATCTTAATATTTGGTGACCTCCCACATTAACTGTTACATAGGTTTTTCTACTTCTTATGGTTCCTAAAACCTTCAGCATGGAACAAAATGATATCTAGCCAAGTTAGAAATATAAGGTTTGATCTATCCAGCTAGTCAACCAGTCATTGAATAAAGGTGCATTAACTGCTACATGTTAAATACCATCAAAAGTACGAAGATGAAACAATCATTGATCCCATACTAAATAAAATGAGAAATAGAGACAATAAGATATGGAGATTAATAGAAAATAATGAGACCATTAGTTAAGTTTTACTAATTTGGAACCCACGTCTATTGTTCATTTCCACCTTTATTGGAACTGAGAGGGATTATAGCAAAACAAGTACAATAGGATTGTAAACTAGAAAAACAAACCGCAAAGCAAGAGAAAATTAGGATGAATGTATGCTAATTATGAAGATAAATAGAATCACTGTAATTGCACTGCCATAGTGGCTGTGAGTTTCTTGGAAGCCAGAATAAAATAAATTACAAAGTTATGAAAACTAGGACAAATATCAAATCCATATCAGTTCCTCAAGAGAGGTAAAGTCCCCATGGCCCTAGATTCTATCATGCAGTTCATTGACTGGTGCAATGAAAAATGAATGCTTTTAAAGTAAATGTAGAACCTCTCTCTCACTCTCTCTCTTTTTTTTTTTTTTTTTTACAGAAGCTGAAAAGGTAATGTACAGGGGTAACATGAATTCTAAGAGAGACTAAGTTACAGTAGTTGAAAAACAGTTTTCTGTAGTCTCAGTAATAGAAGTACGAAACTTAAGGCAATGATTCCAAGATTCTGATCTCTGGACTGGTGATTATTCATGGCTCTGTTTTTACCGCTGCTGCTGCTGCTGCTAAGTCGCTTCAGTTGTGTCCGACTCCATGCGACCCCATAGACGGCAGCCCACCAGGCTCCCCCATCCCTGGGATTCTTACAAGAACACTGGAGTGGGTTGCCATTTCCTTCTCCAATGCATAAAAGTGAAAGTGAAGTTGCTCAGTCATGTCCAACACTTCGCGACCCCATGGACTGCAGCCTACCAGGCTCCTCTGTCTAGTACATGGCAAATGAGAAAAATAAGGAAAATATATTTAGTTTTTAACAAAGCCTAACTTGTTTAATTTAATGGCCTTAGAATAAATCAGGTCCCTGTTGGACCTTCTTAGGGACAGACCGTCTGTCCCCTCACTCTTGTTTGTAGAAAAGCTTTAGACTCCTAGGCTTCCTTGAGTTCCAAAGAGCAAATTTAATCAGACAAGTGAGAAAATGTATAAACAAAGTAAAGCAATCAAGCAAGACAAAATAATAATTGATTAGCCACAAAGCAAAGTCAAGAATGTTTAGTTTCTTCTCAAGAGCTATAGATAATATCTTGAGCCATATCTTTGAGTTGTTCTTCAGATACTAACCCCCCCTCCCCAGGTGGAAGAAGTTAATTGCATGTTCACTATCAGCATGTAGATCCTAGACCAGTTGCAACCAGAAAACTGATCACTGAGATCTGTGAATTAACACTCAGTTACCTCACCATCAACCAGAGAATTATGCCTGATCTTATCACATATTCCATGACCCTCTCCTTCACACTGTGTTTAAAAAACCTTCCTTGAAAGCCACCAGGGAATTTGGGTCTTTTGAACATTAGCTGCCCAGTCTCCTTGCGTGGTGCCCTACAACAAACTTTGTACTTCCTTCACTGCAAACAGATGTCAATAGATTGGCTTTGCTGTGTGCCAGGCAAATGGACTAAAGTATGGTTCAATAACAGTCTTATTCTAAGATAATTTCATTCTCTATCATGCATTGCTGAATAATCTACTTTTCAAAAGTAAAATCAGATCAGATCACTCAGTCGTGTCTGACTCTTTGAGACCCCATGAATCGCAGCACGCCAGGCCTCCCTGTCCATCACCAACTCCCGGAGTTCACTCAGACTCATGTCCATCGAGTCGGTGATGCCATCCAGCCATCTCATCCTCTGTAGTCCCCTACTCCTTCTGCCCCCAATCCCTTCCAGCATCAGAGTCTTTTCCAATGAGTCAACTCTTTGCATGAGGTGGCCAAAGTACTGGAGTTTCAGCTTTAGCATCATTCCTTCCAAAGAAATCCCAGGGCTGATCTCCTTCAGAATGGACTGGTTGGATCTCCTTGCAGTCCAAGGGACTCTCAAGAGTCTTCTCCAACACCACGGTTCAAAAGCATCAATTCTTCGGTGCTCAGCCTTCTTCACAGTCCAACTCTCACATCCATACATGACCACAGGAAAAACCATAGCCTTGACTAGATGAACCTTTGTTGGCAAAGTAATGTCTCTGCTTTTGAATATGCTATCTAGGTTGGTCATAACTTTCCTTCCAAGGAGTAAGCATCTTTTAATTTCATGGCTGCAGTCACCATCTGCAGTGATTTTGGAGCCCAGAAAAATAAAGTCTGACACTGTTTCCACTGTTTCCCCATCTATTTCCCATGAAGTGATGGGACCGGATGGCATGATCTTAGTTTTCTGAATGTTGAGCTTTAAGCCAACTTTTTTCACTCTCGACTTTAACCTTCATCAAGAGGCTTTTTAGTTCCTCTTCACTTTCTGCCATAAGGGTGGTGTCATCTGCATATCTGAGGTTATTGATATTTCTCCCGGCAATCTTGATTCCAGCTTGTGCTTCTTCTAGCCCAGCATTTCTTATGATGTACTCTGCATAGAAGTTAAATAAGCAGGGTGACAATATACAGCCTTGACGAACTCCTTTTCCTATTTGGAACCAGTCTGTTGTTCCATATCCAGTTCTAACTGTTGCTTCCTGACCTGCATACAAATTTCTCAAAAGGCAGGTCAGGTGGTCTGGTATGCCCATCTATTTCAGAATTTTCCACAGTTTATTGTGATCCAAACAGTCAAAGGCTTTGGCATAGTCAATAAAGCAGAAATAGATGTTTTTCTGGAACTCTCTTGCTTTTTCGATGGTCCAGCAGATATTGGCAATTTGATCTCTGGTTCCTCTGCCTTTTCTAAAACCAGCTTGAACATCTGGAAGTTCACAGTTCACGTATTGCTGAAGCCTGTCTTGGAGAATTTTGAGCATCACTTTACTAGCGTGTAAGATGAGTGCAATTGTGTGGTAGTTTCAGCATTCCTTGGCATTGCCTTTCTTTGGGATTGGAATGAAAACTGACCTTTTCCAGTCCTGTGGCCACTGCTGAGTTTTCCAAATTTGCTGGCATATTGAGTGCAGCACTTTCACAGCATCATCTTTCAGGATTTGGAATAGCTCAACTGGAATTCTGTCACCTCCACTAGCTTTGTTCGTAGTGATGCTTCCTAAGGCCCACTTGACTTCACATTCCAGGATGTCTGGCTCTAGGTCAGTGATCACACCATCATGATTATCTGGGTCGTGAAGTTCTTTTTTGTACAGTTCTTCTGTGTATTCTTGCCATCTCTTCTTAATATCTTCTGCTTCTGTTAGGTCCATACCATTTCTGTCCTTTATCGAGCCCATTTTTGCATGAAATGTTCCTTTGGTATCTCTGATTTTCTTCAAGAAAAGTAAAATAGAAGAGGTAAAATGAAAAAGATTGGTTGAGATTATACTTAAAATAGAAGACAATGATTAGAACAGAAATATGGATTTAAAAAATATAACTTATGTATCCTAGGCTTCATTAGTTTGGAACTAAGAGAAAAATCTTTTCTATACCCAAATTATAATGTCATGAATCCCTTAATTGCCAAATTTCTTGTCCCAAAATATCTCCTAGATTCAGTATATTTCCTCATGTGTGCTTCATAATGCATTCTTCCAAAATTTATTTTTGTGTTTCATGTCTGAACACTGTAGGGCTGTTTGGCCAGTTTCCCTTTTATAGTTGCTGTTTTCTTAAATTGTACGACAAGTACCTGTCACACATATTTCTTTCATCAGTCTCTGAGTAGGCATACAACTCTCTCTTTGGATAAGGAATTACCAAAGGAGTTGATGAGGAAAATGCATGTAAAGCACTTAGAAGGGGATGGGTACATAGTAAGCACTCAGTAAATGGTAATGACAGTTATATTTATCCCTGGCCTTTGCAAGCATGGCCCTTATGGTAGATAATATTGTTCCCAATTACAATTGACCCTTGAAAAACATGGATTTGAACTACTACAGTACTATACAACCCACAGTTGGTTGAATCTCTGGATGCAGGACTGTGTACATAAAGCTAAAATGTTAAGCTATACATAGATTTTCCACTGCATGAGCATTGGTGTCCCAAATCCATACCTTGTTTAAGGGTCAGTTGTAGTCATTCTTCTTATAAGACAATTATATATTCTTATCTGTGGCCATGTGACTTGCAGTGTTTCCATATGGAGCATAAGCCCTGCCTCACTGATTTTCATTTTGGCCTTGTGACTTAGTCAGTGAACTATGAATGAAATTATATGTCCCCATCTGAACTGAAGCTTTAAAGGCCTGAAATAGGGGTTGTTCTTAATGAAAAAACATAAGTTCCAGAGCCAGAGCTGATCCAGTCACTGACTGGAATTATGAAGGAGAAAAGACTATTGGTTGCTGTTAAAAAAAAAAAATCTTGGTATTATTGCAAACATCAACTGATATATCTTCATATATATCTTTAATTACTGTAAATGTACTATATTTTCAGCTACTATGAATGTTTCTATTCCTTTCTCATATCATCAATTATTGTAAGTTCACCAGCCCTGATTGTTCATTCAATATTCTTACTCTTGCTTTGTGCTTCTTTCTCACATTTAATTCATTTTAGACTAGGGCATCTGAACTATTATTTGTTTAACTTAAATTTTCCTAAGTGTGGAATGCATACTTCTGGTGGGACACAGACACATAATAGGTGATTCAAATTGAAAAAGTTAATTTCTTTTCAATGGTCATTCAGTTCTTCTGATTACATTAATGCGAAATTCTTAGTTGGGGCTAAGTTTATCATTAGCAACTCTCAAACAGTTGCTAATGTCCCTTTAAAAGAAATACAAATGTGATCTTCAAGCAAAGAGACTAGGACTAACAAGATTATTCAGTTAGAAGTTAAAAATATTGTTTAAACCACATTCTTATTACATCTATTAACAAATGATAATGATCCACCAGTAACAAAAGGGCTCCTTTTTAAAATAAATATATTTATTTGATTTAAAAATCTGTTTTAAATAAAATGCAAAGTGATGAAATGTGAGAGATTGTTCCATCTAAATGTCTGGCTTTCCTCTTCAGTAGTAGGAACATATTTGTCCAGATCTCAGCATCTCCTAGGTTTGTTCTCTTTCATGTTTATTTCAGGTCTGCCTCTTATTTATTTATTTTTTTGCCATCATTTTTACTTATTTATTTAGTTGTGTCAGGTCTCAGTTGTGGCACGTGGACTTCTTTCTAGTTGTGGCATGCAGGCTCCAGAGGGGTGAGCGCAGTAGTTTCAGCTCACAGGCTTTGGTGCCTCGTGGCAAGTGGGATTCTAGTTCCCCAACTAGGGATCAAACCCTGCATTGGAAGGTGGATTCTAAACCACTCCAGGAAGTCCCAAGTCTGGCTCTTAGATTTACACCCTTTGCCTCCTGCCCCAGTACAAGTTTATGCGGTTGATACTTTAAAATGTAAGTCCTGCTTCTATTTTTAAATTTCATTGGAAAGACAAATCTATTGTGTCTTATATCTACCTTCCTGTGGACTTCAATAGTTTCAAAGAATATATACTGCTCTAATTTTGTTGCTGATTCTAGTACATACACAGCAGCTAAACACCACTCGGACCATTTTTACTGTGACCCTTTCTTAGCTTCACATACAGACCACTACTCAAAGCTGAGTCTTGGATCCCTAGTGTAGAAGGGATCTATTGCTTCTAGTAATAGCTTTTCCTTTCCTCTTATTAATTCCCTCAATAATCTTAAAGGCTTTGGGGAACAGACTGCTACACACAGCTAACTTGATTGAGCTATTTACAATAACTCATGGGCGTTTTCCTTAGAGAATGCTTCAACTAGAGTTCAATTAATGCTTCTCAGAAAGCTGAGCTGTTTTTCCTATTATGTATAAATGTGTATTTCTTTTATCTACTTTTTAAAAATAATTTATTTTAATTGGAGGATAATTGCTTTACAATATTGTGGTGGTTTTTGCCATACATCAACATGAAGCAGCCATAGGTATACATGTGCCTGCCCCATCCTGGATCCCCTCTCACCTCCCTCCCCACCCCATCCCTCTGGGTTGTCCTAGAGCACCAACTTTGGGTGTCTGGCCACCTGTTTTACATATGATAATGTATATGATTCAATGCTATTCTTTCAAATCATCCCATCCACCCTCTTCTTCTCCCACTGAGTCCAAAAGTCTGTTCTTTACATCTGTGTCTCCTTTGCTGCCCTGCATATAGGATTGCCGGTACCGTCTTTCTAAATTCCATATATATGTGTTAATATACAGTATTTGCCTTTCTCTTTTTGACTTACTTTAATCTGTATAATAGGCTCCAGGTTCATCCACCTCATTAGAACTGACTCAAATGTGCTCCTCTTTATACCTGAGTAATATTCCATTGTGTATATGTACCACAACTTCTTTACCCATTCATCTGCCAATGGACATCTAGGTTGCCTCCATGTTCTAGCTATTGTAAATAGTGCTGCAATGAATACTGGGGTATGTGTGTCTCTTTTCAGTTCTAGTTTCCTCAGGGTGTATGCCCAGCAATGGGATTACTGGGTCATATGGCAGTTCTTATTAATATAAATGACTGTTGCAGAATGTTGGTAAGTTTCCCAAGCAGTTAACTTTGTTTGAAATTAATAAATTTTGTGCCCCTCCTTACATAATAATAAGGTTTGCTTGCTTTGTATTTGTTAATGTGCTGAGCTATTGTCAGGAACTGGCACAGTCTCAAAAGTGGGCATGACAAGAGGGGTTGAACCAAGGGCTACTGACAAGCTTGGTATCGGGCAACCACTATTTAGATCAAGCAAGTTGAAAAATGAGTTCACACTGAGGTCTTCCATTTTCTGTTGCTACTAATTATATCATCACAGTTGTCTCCATGTAATGAGATTTCACCATAGATACCCTAATAGAGAACCAAAGAATAGTTTCAATATTACTGCATCCTCCAGCTTCCAGAAGCAACTACAGCCTGATATCCTATTGCCCCTATACCTATGTGAGATGGACACCAGAGGTGTGTATATGACACCTCCTGTCCTGAAGGAGGTGGATACTATAGATTTTTTCCATCCAGATTTACCTCTAATCAAATAATTAAGCACATTGCACTTGTGATTTCCTAGTTTAGAATTATATATATTTTTAATTTCTCAAAGTATTTTAATTGCTCATCTGTAATAATAATAGTGTAACAATTTATTGAGTACTGCTTTAAGTTATTTTACAGTTTTTCTTGGTCAACAGTTATTGAGATCTTACTATGCTGTCTATGCACTTTTCTGGGCACTGAGGCACATCAGTGAATGAAATAAATATTCAGTCTCCTAGAAATAATAACAGACCAAGGGAGATGGAAAGTAAACAGTTTATATATATCAATAAATTTGATATATTCTATATTCTATGAATAATATAAAGTTGTACATGAGGAAATTCAGAGTGTGAAGGCAGAGACTGCTAATTTCTAGAGGGTTTGTCAGGGAATACCACTATGATAAATTGACACTTGAACAAAGCCTTTAATTAAGGAGTACTCCACTAATGCTGAGATTTCATTTCCTACCACTTCCCCCTCATCACATCCCAGACACATTTTTTCAGTTACATTGACCTCCTGGCTGTTCATTGAGAATATCCTTGCCATCTCCACTTTTTGGAATGTTCTATTCTTTACGTACATAGCTCTTTCTCTTGCTTCATTCAGAGAGGTAAATCATTGTGAATAGGCAAATGGTTGCATGTGGGAATTCAAAAAAATGGCAAGAATAAAAGACATCCACATTTGGGCCTTGGGCAACTGGCTATAAGGTGATATAAAGAACTCAGAATGGGAAAGGTCAGGTTTGATGAGGAAGGTGATGACCTCTGTTGTGAACAGTCAGATACACATGTCTGACAATTAGGGAAGAGATATGATCTCATAATATATACTGTTTCATTTTTGAATAAATCAATAAATAATAGATTTTGGAGTCAACAGCACATACATAGTAATGGTCAACCATAAGACTTAGTGAGATCACACAGGGAGAGTGTGCATACTGCAAGAGAAGAGGGCTTAATACAATGTAATGAAAAATAGTTGGGGGGCAAGATGCACTCCTGAAGGATACTAGGAAAGAATAGCCATAGAGGAATGGAAATCCAGAGAGCACAGAGACATGAAGCCAAGGGATAGAGATCTTAGAGTAATGCTGTTGTAAAATAAAAAAGTATGAGAACAAAGTATCTATCAGACTTATCAATGAAGTAGGTGACTAATAAAAAGCACATTTAAGTTAGTAGTTGGTATGAAAGACATTGCTGTGGGTTGACAGGTGAGTGTGTGGATAACAATGAGTGAAATGTGAATGTATGCAACTCCTTCAAGGCATTTGGATGTGAAGAGGTGATGAGGGATAGAGGGACAGCTGGATTAAAACTTGATCTCATTTGATTTGCATAAAAGGCTGATGAATCAAGAAGGTATTGGTATTTTTCTCTGTTGTAGAGTTGAGTCTCAGAGTGGTTGCAATCTTTCCTGGCACTGAATATTTACTAAATGGTAGTAGCAAAATTTTAAGCAAAGTCTTCTGTCTCTAAAGTTCTGTCTTCTTTAGTCCCCACCCCTACTTGTAAATTACAAAGCTTTCTTGGGCTTCCCTGGTGGTTCATATGGTAAAAGAATCTGCCTGCAATGAGGGAGACCTGGGTTCAGTCCCTGGGTCAGGAAGATCCCCTGGAGAAGGGAATGGCTACCCACTCCAGCATTGCTGCCTGGAGAATTCCATGGCAGCCTGGCAGCAGTCCATGGGGTTAAAAAAAGTGGAACATGACTGAATGACTTTTACTTTCCAGGAGGAAAACACAAAGTTGATTATAACAAAGTTAATAACATTTACTTTGGTTCTTCCTTTAGCATAATAAATGCACTACAGCAATATAATGGGAAATGCTACCTACTTTCTGGAGTTGCTGTAAATATTCTTCTGATGTCAAAATAAAAGTAGATGAAAAATTTTGATCTACTATTTAATTTTGATTGCTAAATTAATTTTGGTGATGGAATGTATATAAAAAGACATGTATTAACTGGGGTTTTTGGTCAGCCCAGGATGCATTGTTCCTTGAGGTAAATACTGGTCTTGGATCAATACTTACCTAACAGCTTGATACGTGTGTGACTGACTTTAACACAAGTCAATATCTGCTTAATGTCTGCAATCTACTTTTGAAATTTCCCTACAGCCCCAAGGAAGTTTGATTTGTAGTGTCCTGGATCCCTATACATTCTTTACTGTCAATCAGCTTCTCTGGTAGCTCAGACAGTAAAGAATCTGCCTGCAATGCAGGAAACCCAGGTTTGATCCCTGGGTCAGGGAGATCCCCTGGAGAAGAGCATGGCAACCCACTCCAGTATGCTTGCCTGGAGAATTCTGTGGACAGAGGAGTCTGGTGGGCTTCAGTCCATGGGATCGCAAAGAGTTGGACACGACTGAGTGACTTCACTTTTTAAGCGACTAACACTATGCTATGCTATAAACAATAGAGCTCTATGATATGACTGTAATTGCTACACAAAGAGTTTCTGAAGCTCTTAGAAGCCCTAATGAGAAAAGATGGCTGAATACATATTATGAATGACCAAGGTATTCACAGGGACAGCAGTTTAGAGAGGATTTTTTTCAGGGAAATTTAGTGTGGAGAGATTTAGAATTCAAATCCATGTCCCCAACTATTTTATAAAACTTAAGCAGTTTACATATCCACATTTATTTAGTTGTCTGTACTTGATTAATCCTAATTCATAAGTGAGACACTAGATTCTTTTAAACTGATTCCTAAGTCTACTATGCTTCTGGGCTTTAATTTTTCTAGCTTACAATGATCTTTTGCATATCTTCACAAGAAGTTTAGCTGACTTTCTAGGATATGGAATAAATCTGGGGTATGTCTAGTATGAAATACACATATGTGCATGCTCAGCCATATCTGACTCTTTGTCATCCCTATGGACTGTAGCCTGCCAGGCTCTTCTGTCCATGAGATTCTCCAGGCAAGAATACTGGAATGGGTTGCCATGCCCTCCTTTAGGGGATCTTCCCTACACAAGGATTGAACCCACCTCTCCTATGGTTCCTGCATTGACAGGCAGATTCTTTACTACTGAGCCACCTGGGAAGCCCACGGAATAAGTCTAGATGTGCCCAGTGCTGGACTCTATTTTGTTTACTTCTTTTTGTACAGTGCACAATATGAATTAATAAAGTCAAATTGCTATGCACAAAACCCATGACTTTGACTGAGGTCATGATAATGTTGTTTGTATTATATTATATTTACCTCTTTTTTACCCTTTGGAATAGACCTTGCTAGAATAAAGCAGAACAGGAAAGTTGCTATTCTTACCCACCAGCTAAATAATGGAAACTAGTAGGGGACTTGGAGAAGACAATGGCACCCCACTCCAGTACTCTTGCCTGGAAAATCCCATGGACGAAGGTGCCTGGTAGGCTGCAGTCCATGGGGTCGCTAAGAGTCGGACACGACTGAGCGACTTCACTCTCACTTTTCACTTTCCTGCATTGGAGAAGGAAATGGCAACCCACTCCAGTGTTCTTGCCTGGAGAATCCCAGGGACGGGGGAGCCTTGTGGGCTGACGTCTATGGGGTCGCACAGAGTCGGACACGACTGAAGCAACTTAGCAGCAGTAGGGGACTAGCACCAAGGTTAGAATAACCAACACTAGTCAAAATATTTTTTGAATACTATGGAGTGTATTTTCGTACTCTAAGAAGAATATAGAGATATTGGAAGGTACAGAACCATATAATAAAGAATTTCAAAGGGATGAAAAACAGACTAAAGAAAAGGTTAAAGGGAATGGAGTTACTTAATTTAGTAAAAAGAAGGCTAAGACATAAAAGATGTGATCTTAAAGTATGTATGGGGATTATGTGATGAGACCACTAAGCAGTTTTTCTGTTTGTCAGTAGAAAACTGAACATGAGAAAATTGTGTTAAATTGAAATAGTGTTATTTGAAGAGTAGTTAGGCCAGACATAGATTTCACATAGATTTGGGTCATCAACATAATAGTTAAATTTTTGACCCTGCTGCTGCTGCTGCTGCTAAGTCACTTCAGTCATGTCCGACTCTGTGCGACCCCATAAACGGAAGCCCACCAGGCTCCCCCGTCCCTAGGATTCTCCAGGCAAGAACACTGGAGTGAGTTGCCATTTCCTTCTCCAATGCATGAAAGTGAAAAGTGAAAGGGAAGTCACTTAGTCGTATCCGACTCTTAGCGACCCCATGGACTACAGCCTACCAGGCTCCTCCATCCATGGGATTTTCCAGGCAAGAGTACTGGAGTGGGGTGCCATTGCCTTCTCCGTTTGACACTAGGTAAGTTTAACTAACTCCTAAGAAGATAATACTTCCTCAGATCTCAGTGATGCTTTATTGCGACCGTGCTGCTAAGTACAGTTATCATCTTGATTTTACACACTTTCATCAGCCTTTTTGGAGAAGGAAATGACAACCCACTCCAGTATTCTTGCCTGGAGAGTCCCACAGACAAAGGAGCCTGGTAGGCTACAGTCCATGGGGTCACAAAGAGTCGGACACGACTGAGCGACTGACACACACACACACACACACACACACACACACACAAGTTTAACTAAAAAGTTTGGAGAGAAGTATAAGAGTACACTGTGAGTACATAGAAATCAGTCTTATGGTTACCAAAAGGGAAGGGAGGGTGGAAAATATATATATATATACACACACACACATATATATATATACATACTATATGTAAACTAGATAAACAAGGACCTATTGTATAGCACAGAAAACTGTACTCAATCTTTTGTAATAACCTATAAAGGAAATAATCTGAAGAAAGAAAATTTTAAAAAGGGAATAAACTGAGTAAACGTATGAATAGGAACTGGGAGGAGGAATTAAAGTCTCTATGCTAAAAAGTGTAGAAAGAGGACCAGGCAATACAGTATCTTCCAAGGAGAGAGATTATATTGAGTACTTACTATGTACCCGGCATTTACCATAGATGACCTCATTTAATCCTCATGATAACTATATGATTTGAATACTATAGTGCTGTAATCACCCTCATTTTACAGATAAGGAAGCAGAGGCGTGAAGAGGCTCATTAATTTACTCAAGACCACAGAACTCTGAGGTGGAAGAGTCAGGCTTCAAATCCAGGCAGACTGGCTGCAGTACTCACAATAGCTCTACAAGTCCTCTAAATATAGAATTTCCATTGGTAGAAGAATAGGCAAGTAGCATACACTAGAAAGAGGGCAAAAAGGATGAGGACTGATAAAAATATTCCTGATTGGGAGATGAAAGATGACATTGGAAAGGGCAGTGAAGAAGAAAGAAAGCCAGGCATTAATGTAGTATCAGGGAACAGCGGTAGCAAGTATAGAGGAGCATTCAAGGGAAAGAGAAAGATACAATAGTAACTTGAGGTAAGGGCAGGAAAAAGTATGCTGCTATTTATTTATATATTTAAGGATAGAGGAGGCTCCATGGTAAAGAATCCTCCTGCTAGTGCACGAGGCATGGGTTTGATCCTTGGGTTGGGAAGAATCCCCTGGAGAAGGGAATGGCAACCCACTCCAGTATTCTTGCTTGGAGAATTCCATGGGCAGGGGAGTGTGATGGACTATAGTCTATGGGGTCTCAAAGAGTTGGACATGACAGTGACTAGACAACAGCAACAGAGGAGACGTATATCTTTTTATTTACCTCTGAAGAAATGATAGTATCATTAATATAATTTTGAAAAAACTGAAGCCACACTATACGGGTTCCCTCAACTTATCTCTCTCTCTCTCCAAATACGTCTGCATATGTGTACAATTGTGGTGACTCAGCTTTCACAATTTACTCCCTCACCATCCCTCAGTTCAAAGTCAGAAAGAAAGATTGTGTGGTTTCTTCAGAATTAGGATGAAAAGAGAGGTTTAGGAAGAAAAAGTCATCTTACCACAGACCTCTCTGACAGAGATATTACAGGTGTGAGCAATTGAAAACTAAAGAATGATTTAAATGTCACCCCATTGATTCAGTGGAGTGGTGGTTTTTGTAAAAAATTAATCAATACTCCATATGATTATGGATATACACACACACACATATTTATTGTTTACCTGCCAATACCATTTGTGTATCAGTTAATTGGCAGATCTCATTTCACTTGCAGAGTTTTAAACTATGTGCATTGAAAATTATGTGTTGGAATGACAAAAATGACCATGAATTTTGCATTAGCTCTGCAACCTATTACCTCCTCTATGACTTGGGAAGTCATTTAAACTCTTTTTTCTTTCTAATTTCCTACTTGTAATAAGAGGATAATATGCGGGGACATTTCAAGGAATAAATAAAATAGTGTATATTTCAGACTTTATTAATGGCCTCAGTTCTTTACCATATCCTGTATCCATGCCCTTTGCCTGGTGACTTTGCAGTATCTCCCACTGAAGATGTAGAGTGTATTTCCCCGAACCTTGACTTTGAGCTTGACCATTTGGCTTGTTTTAATCAATGGCAGGTTGTAGGACACAGTTCAGTTCAGTTGCTCAGTTGTGTCTGACTTTTTGTGACCCCATGAACCGCAGCACACCAGGCCTCCCTGCCTATCACCAACTCCCAGAGTTTACCCAAACCCATGTCCATTGAGTCAGTGATGCCATCCAACCATCTCATCCTCTGTCATCCCCTTCTCCTGCCCTCAATCTTTCCCAGCATCAGGATCTTTTCCAGTGAGTCAGCTCTTCACATCAGGTGGCCAAAATATTGGAGTTTCAGCTTCAACATCAGTCCTTACAATGAACACTCAGGACTGATCTCCTTTAGGATGGACTGGTTGGATCTCTTTGCAGTCCAAGGGACTCTCAAGTTGTCTCCAACACCACAGTTCAAAAGCATCAATTCTTTGGAGCTCAGCTTTCTTTATATTCCAACTTTCACATCCATATATGACCAATGGAAAAACCATAGCCTTGACTAGATGGACCTTTGTTGACAAAGTAATGTCTCTGCTTTTTAATATGCTGTCTAGGTTGGTCAGAACTTTCTTTCCAAGGAGTAAACATCTTTTAATTTCATGACTGGAATCACCATCTGCAGTGATTTTGGAGCCCCCCAAATAAAGTCAGCCACTGTTTCCCCATCTATTTGCCATGAAGTGATGGGACCAGATGCCATAATCTTCGTTTTCTGAATGTTGAGCTTTAAGCTAACTTTTTCACTCTCCTCTTTCACTTTCATCAAGAGGCTCTTTAGTTCTTCTTCACTTTCTGCCTTAAGGGTGGTGTCATCTTCATATCTGAGGTTATTGATATTTCTCCCAGCAATCTTGACTCAAGCTTGTGCTTCCTCCAGCCCAGCATTTCTCATGATGTACTCTGCATATAGGTTAAATAAGCAGGGTGACTATATACAGCCTTGACATACTCCTTTTCCTATTTGGAACCAGTCTGTTGTTCCATGTCCAGTTCTAACTGTTGTTTCCTGACCTACATACAGGTTTCTCAAGAGGCAGGTCAGGTGGTCTGGTATTCCCATCTCTTTCAGAATTTTCCACAGTATATTGTGATCCACACCGTCAAAGGCTTTGGCATAGTCAATAAAGCAGAAATAGATGTTTTTTTTGGAACTCTCTTGCTTTTTTGCTGATCCAGCGGATGTTGGCAATTTGATCTCAGGTTCCTCTGCCCTTTCTAAAACCAGCTTGAACATCTGGAAGTTCATGGTTCACATATTGCTGAAGCCTGGCTTGGTGAATTTTAAGCATAATTTTACTAGTGTGAGAGATGAGTGCAATTGTGCGGTAGTTTGAACATTGTTTGGCATTGCCTTTCATGACCAAAGTATGTTAAGCTCTTACACTGTTCAGCTTACCCTCTTGTTCTTTGCCACTGACTACCTTGCTTCTCCCTAGAGAAGGTTAGATATACTGGAACAGAGAAAAACTACCTTACAGGGGCCCAGCATAGATCAGCCAACTGTTGTGTGCATGCTAAGTAGCTCCAGTCATGTCTGACTCTTTGAGACCAAGTAGACTCTAACCCTCCTGGCTCCTCTGTCAGTGGGATTCTCCAGGCAGAAATACTGGAGTGGGTTGCTATACCCTCCTCCAGGGGATCTCCCTAACCCAGGGATTGAACTCACATCTCTTATGTCTCCTGCATTGCCAGTTGAATTTTTTACCACTAGCGCCACCTGGAAAGCCCCTAGACAACTGCTAGCCCACACCCAAATCCATGAACAAGACTAGTTTACTATTTGAAAACCTCTCCAGCTGAGCCCAGTCTTTAGCAACTAATGTTTGACCCACACACTCATGAGAATAAACAATTGTTTTAAGAGACTGAGTTTTGGGATGATTTCACAGCACTTTTGTGACAAGATCTACACTTGTCAGGGACTTAAGCACAGTGCTTGGCGCCTGGTTGGTATTTATTAATAGTTGCTTTTTATTTAAGTATAAGATGTAAAAAGATTTTATACTTTTCACCTACAATGTAAAACATACAGCTATTAAGAAACATTTGGATGATTGAATGTTTTCATTTGGTGTCAGGCAGACACCACTTTTGCAATACACAGTGAAACAGCAAATTCTTCACAGAGTTCTAGTAGACTTTTACATGTTGATTGCTGTATTCATCCCATGCAAGTGTAAATTCAGTTAACTAGTGCTATATGAATTATGTGTGTGCATTGAAAGGAAAATATATTCCTTGAATATTAGACTAATGAATTAATTTAGGAGCTCACAGTTTCACCTTTTTATTAACTTCCCACTCATCAACTTATGTATTTTGCTTGTTGTGGCAAATGCAAAGGGAAACATTTAAAATATTCACTTGCTTGTCCATAGAGATCAAATCTGAATTTTCTAAGCTACCTTAATATTCATGTGTATTGAGGAATTATCTTAAATATTATCTTGACCACTTTTTTTCTGTTTTGATTATTTAAACCTGTCAATTTCAATTTATTGCCTTCAAAGTTTCCTTTAATTAATGTAATCACAAGCTTCCATTTGCCAGATGTCTCAACATCCTCACTGATACTGTAAACTACTTGTCACATTCCACTAAAATCTATGTTTTTCTTTGTTGATGTTCAGTGTATTGAATGCAAATAATTGACACTGCTTTCTTTGAAAAATCTCCATGCCCCCTTAATTAACAGCTTACAATAAAAATCTTCAGAACCTACATGCTTTACCATTAACTTGATTCTATTTGGAATTTTGTATTTGATGAAGATGAAAGTATATATGTAACAAGATGCCTGCTATTTATACATTCTTACCTTCACAGACCATCACATATCATTTAAATCTGTAGCTCCAGTTTACATGCATAATTAAAGGCCTGTCATCATAGAATAAATCCTTTCTAGAGGCTTACAGGGTATCTATAGCACTGTACTTTATATATGAAGGAAATGGAGTTTGAATTAGGGAGGGATTTTTTCCACCCACTTGAGGGCAACTTAGAAGTAATTCAAAGGTGTTAAGTAGATACTAGAATGTGAGAGATTAGGTAGGAGAGAACATCAAACTAGCAGGTATTAACTTATATTCAACTTCCATCTAATACCTATAAAACATAAGTATTTATGTTTTTATTTATCCCATTACATGAATGCATGCATACTAAATCGCTTCAGTTGTGTCCTACTCTTTGCTACACTATGGGCTGTAGCCCAGCAGGCTCCTCTGTCCATGGAGATTCTCCAGGCAAGAATACTAGAGTGGGTTGCCATGCCCTCCTCCAGGGATCTTCCCACCCCAGGGATTGAACCGAGGTCTCCCACATTGCAGGCAGATTCTTTACTACCGGATCCACCAAGGAAGCCCCGAAAAATTCACTGATTTGTACTCTTCATATTAGTATATGCCATGCATCTCACAGTATGCATTTAATAGGTCAATCGTGAAAGTAAAAACGAAAGAAAGAGCAGGGAAATTTTATGCACTTCCAATTGTGGAAAATAAAACTAGTATTTTGCCAAATAAAAACATCAAAATTGATATCAATTAGCAGCATGTATATTTACCATTATTTTATAAAATAAACATCTTAAAAGAAAAACAAGGATGATGCAGTATCAGAACAGAAAATAATGCTTTACGTAGAGTAAATTTAGCTTTGTGGAAACTTACAACCTTTTCCTTTTCTTGTACCATTTTGCTCGATGCTAGTGAAAACCTTGTTTTAAATTTGCAGGAGTTGAGGAGTGATATTTAGGTATTAGGTTTCCCCAGTGGCTCAGCTGGAAGGAATCCACCTGTCAAGCAGGGGAACATAGGTTCAATCCCTAGGTCAGGAAGATCCCCTGGTTAAGGAAATGGCAACCCACTCCAGTATTCTTGCCTGGGAAATCCCAAGGTCAGAGAAGCCTGGCTGGCTACAATCCATGGGGTTGCAAAAGAGCTGGATATGACTTAGTGACTAAATAACAACAAATGGTCCAACAATCTTAGTTCAGTTCAGTTCAGTTGCTCAGTTGTGTCCAATTCTTTGTGACCCCCATGGACTGCAGTAAGCCAGGCATCTCTGTCCATCACCAACTCCCAGAGTTTACTCAAACTCATGTCCATTGTGTTGGTGATGTCATCCAACCATCTCATCCTCTGTCGTCCCCTTCTCCTCCTGCCTTCAATCTTTCCCAGCGTTAGGGTCTTTTCAAATGAGTCAGTTCTTCACATCTGGTAGCCAAAGTACTGGAGTTTCAGCTTCAGCATCAGTCCTTCTAATGAATATTCAGGACTGATTCCAACAATCTCACTCCTGGGCATATATTCAGAAAAGATGAAAACACTAATTAAAAAGATAGGGAAGATACATGCACCACAATGTTCATAGAAGCAATTTACAATAGACAACACATGGAAACAACCTAAATATCCAGCAGACAGATGAATGGATAAAGAAGATGTGAGATTTTATATATATATGATGGATTTATATTAATATAATGGAATACTACTCAGTAGCAACATGCATGAACCTAGAGCCTCGAGATTATCATACAAAGTGAAGTGAGACAGAAAGATATTAATAAGTACTGTATGATATCACTTATATGTGGACAAATGAACTTATCTATGAATCAGAAGCAGACTCACAGACATAGAGAACAGACTTGTGGTTGCCAAGCAGGAGGCGGGGTGGGAAAAGGATGGGTTGGGAGTTTGAGATTAGCAGATGCAAACTATTTTATATAGAGTGGATAAACAACAAGGTCCTACTATAAAGCACAGAGAACTATATTAAAGATCTTATAATAATCTATAACGGAAAATAACCTGAAAAATATATATGCATCTTGCTGTATAGCAGAAACAAACACAACATTGTAAATAAGCTATACTTTGATAACATAAACTTAAAAAAATAAAAGTTCCAAGTTTTTGTCAAAAAGAAGAGTAAATTCTACTCTTTCTGGCATCTCTCATGTTTACTGTTTCTCAAAGTAATCTGCTCAAAATAATTTTTATGCCAGAGATGGAAGTTTTGCAGTGGCATATTCTGTTACTTTTCAGACATTCCTCTTTCTATAAGACTCAGTCTATTTCCCCTGCCCCAAGCAGAGTTAGGTCCTTCATAGCCACTTTTAACACTATTACTGTCTACCATAGTTACACCAGAACAAGAGCTTCAAACAACAGATCCTCTATTTATGTTTTTATCTCTAGTAGAGTGGACAGCACAAAATGCAAAAAAAAAAAAAAAAAAACTGAAATAAATGAATAAAGTAATCTATTTTGAGACTTTGCAGAAACAAATCTCCTGATTGCCCTTACCTAATATAACAGAATATGCCATTTTCTCAAAATAAATAATTCCTATATTACAATAACGTGTGAGAAAATACAAATGTAGAAATCAACATGGGTTAATAAGTTCATTTGAGCTAGAGAAAGTGCAAAGAAACATGCACAGAAAAATCTTTCCAAAATATTATGCACAATTGTGTGAAAACTACAAGCAACAAACATGGTATTCGTGGTTAAAAGTGAGGAAAGCAAAACAGCTACTGCACATATCAAAAGTATTATGTTGACACCAAAGAGAGCTTCTTAGACAAAGCAGACTGCTGTGCGAGAAAAACTTGCAGGAAGATAATTCTGACAGTTTGACATCCCTTGAGCACAAATTCTGGGTGTCACTTTTGAACAAAAATAATTGTGTGAAAAATTGAGGGACAAAAATCAGACAGTGTACTTTTGTACAATTTCACTTTTTTCCCTACTGCAGCAGAAGTAGATGAGGTAAGGGGCCAGTTTCTCTAGGATGAAAAACAAGTGTGCTACTTGGCTCTGAGTCCAACTCAGGATTTGTGGAATGATTATGAGCAACAGTGTAATCAAATGTAGCAGAAAGTTGTCCTTATAGAGTTTGTGGAAAGAGAAGATCTTAACAAACATTTACTATACACTGTTTTGTCATTTGGTAGGAAAAGGGCAGAATCATTTCACTCATCATCTGGTACTGACTTATCAAGGTCAAGAGATACATTTAATTTTATCACCCTCTTTTTGCAGAATATGCCTTCACTCCATGAATTCTCCAAATCCACAGAAATACTCTAGTACTATGGATTCTTTAAAAATTCTTCATCTGTATAGGCCTGCTCAATCTCTTTACCCAAACTGTATAAGGAAATGCTCTCTGCTTTGTTGTCACTGTCACAGCTTTAAGAAAATTTGAGAAAGGATTTAGTATCCTGATTTGAAGGTTTAACACAAACTTGGGGGACTGTGGGGAATTGCTGCTGTTGCTGATGGCAAAACTAGAAATGTACCATGTTTTTCTGCTTGCCCTCACACTGACTCTGACAAAATCTCTCTGGAACATTTTTGATTCTGTCCCTTCTGTTTCATTTTTTTCCCTCTCATTGTTCCTGGATAGCAGTGCTGCCTAGGCTTCTTGAGACCTACTCTACTTTACTTTGGGACATACAAAGAACAAAGGGAATTTCTTATTAATCTTCAGAATTCTCACAATCACAGCTCCAGCTTCTCAGTTTTATAGCCACGGTGCTATTTTGAAAGATGGCCTTTTGAGCGTGCTGAGTTGACCCAGGATATTACTGCCACAGCTCCCTGACAGGGATTCATATTACACAATCCCTCCTTGTCATGTCCAAAGCAACTTTGGCCATAGGGAGTGGGGACTGCAAAATCAGGATTTTTTTCCCCACTGGGAACTTGACCATATGCTTTTCACTCTATGGCCTCTCTTAGACAGCATGGATCAGCACCTTAACACCCTCATTCTTTTCTTTAGCATTTATTTCAAAGTCTTCCAATGGCAACTCTTAGTCATTCTTTGTTATTTAGTTTTCTACAGTTTTAAATCCTGTTTCTGGAGAAAGACACTGCTCAAATACTATTTCATGTCTTAAAAGTTTCACTTTTAGTTGTTAAATGTTTGAAGAGCCTTTCCTTAAATGCCAAAAGGGAAATGATAGAGAATTGTGTAGCACTCCAATCACCATATCAACTGATGAAATCAGTCTTTGGTTTGTTATCTTGAGGAAATGCTTTATATGAGGTATTATGTCTTTGAGCCAAAGCATTAATTTTATTCTTGAATCTTGATGATATGATGTTGTAAACTAAACCTGGGGTTTTGGGAAGTGATAAAGTTGTAAAACTGCAGAATATAAAAAAAATAAATGTATATGTTTTATCTTTTCATAGTTTGCAAACTGGCATCTGCTAATTGTATTTGTTGCCCATAAATGGGTTATTTTCTTATTAGTCTTGTCTTTCTTAAATCTTAGTATGATAGTATGCAGTATGTATCAATATTTTCAGCCCAGAGGAAACAATAATCCATACACAATGATTCCTCCCAATATTGCTGACAGACTATTTAACTTTTCCTTAGTTTAGGATTCTGATATGACTAATCAATCCCTATACAGCTCCAGGGAGAACAGTACTTTCTTAAATGGGGCCAAGATACAAGTAGGAGTTTTTCAGAATCTCCGATTGCATAAGTGTGAAGTATTTAATGTCACTTTGCACCTAGATAGCCTATCCAAAAGCAGAGACATTACTTTGCCAACAAAGGTTCATCTAGTCAAGGCTATGGTTTTTCCTGTGGTCATGTATGGATGTGAGAGTTGGACTGTGAAGAAGGCTGAGAGCCAAAGAATTGATGCTTTTGAACTGTGGTGTTGGAGAAGACTCTTGAGAGTCCCTTGGACTGCAAGGAGTTCCAACCAGTCCATTCTGAAGGAGATCAGCCCTGGGATTTCTTTGGAAGGAATGATGCTAAAGCTGAAACTCCAGTACTTTGGCCACCTCATGCAAAGAGTTGACTCATTGGAAAAGACTCTGATGCTGGGAGGGATTGGGGGCAGGAGGAGAAGGGGACGACAGAGGATGAGATGGTTGGATGGCATCACTGACTCAATGGACGTGAGTCTGAATAAACTCTGGGAGTTGGTGATGGACAGGGAGGCCTGGCGTGCTGCGATTCATGGGGTCACAAAGAGTCAGACAAGACTGAGTGACTGAACTGAACTTGCACCATTTTTAAGACTGGAATGCAAAAAAAGTAAAAAAAAAAAAAAAAAAGTTACCTACAGAAATTTTCAGTTGACCTCATTAATGCACTTGTGTTAAAATTGCTCAGTCATGTCTGACGTTTTGCAACCCCATGGACTATACAGTCCAAGGAATTCTCCAGGCCAGGATACTGGAGTGGATAGCCTTTCCCTTCTCCAGGGATCTTCCCAAGCCAGGGATCGAACCCAGGTCTCCTGCATTTCAGGCAGATTCTTTACCAACTGAGACATAAGGAAAGCCCAAGAATACTAGAGTGGGTAGCTGATTCCTTCTGCAGGGGATCTTCCCAACCCAGTTATTGAACTGGGATCTCCTGCATCACAGGCGGATTCTTTACCAACTGAGCTATCAGGGAAGCCTTATTCTCTATTAAAGTGTTCTGAGGTGTTGCTCACATGAAGCGTGACTTGACTTACTATGATCTTTGCTTATACTTGACAGAATGTTTAAATAGTATAATCTACCCTTGAGATCAACTTGAGCAATTCTGCTAAAGCATTGCAAGTTATATACTGAGTCGAATATCACTGTAGGAATATTCTCTTGCTATCAGTAAACAGGAACAAAAAAGACTCAAAATTTCACGTCAGGATTCAGACCCATGTGATTACTTGCATTTGTTCTTGGCAAATGTAAATGACAAAGTTCAGACTTATTTATTTTACATTTGTATGATAAACCTAGTGTCCTTTGAAGGAGATTATGATCCTCTAACTTGTGAATGGCCATATCAAATGTTTTTCTTATTTATGAAGAATAGATGCGTGGTGAAAGAGCCTCCATTTAACATTTCCCAGAACTACAGAAAGCTCATCTTTAGTAATAATAATCTGCTTGTAGAAATGCAATGTCTTACTTTCCTGATGTCTAGCACACAATGTAAAGTATGCCAAGTGGAAATACCATGCTGGAATAAGTTCATATGTTCACAAATGATATGACTTTTTTAATAATCATTTTGATACAGCAGTGTGGTATTTTTTAGTGTACTCTGTGTAGTCCAGAATCAAAAATACTACATACAAAACACACAGAGAGAGAGAGACAGAGATCATTTTAACTAAATTAAAGTACCCCACTCTAATAGAAGTAAACTTAAGCTAGTTCAGTACTCATTTCTTTCAGCTGTAACTTGATTTATACAGCATTTTCATTTAAATTCAAAATAGACGTGCAGAAACTTTCTTGTTAAGTATGAAACTGCCAAACCAGGCTCTGTGAGTTCACACTTTGTAGAGGATGTTAATTGAAAGTGAAAAGTCAAAACAATGTGGTTCAATTAAGCTCTTGCAGAAAACATGGGAATCACAAATCAGGTAGGCCCTGTGAAGAAAGCAGAGGCTTTATCACTTCAGGCTATCTCTTTTCCTTCTACTTCAACTATTTGAGGCAAATTCTATAAAAAATACTTCATTTTTTCTGAAGTGTTGGATGAAAGTTCCAGGTTTTTAACTGAGCATCTCACATTTTCAAATACATTTGTAGATGCTAGTGATTGATAGCTGTTCCATGTCCTTAAAAATGCTGTGTAAAAGACAATTATTGTTAGGGAGTTACCCTACAATATATTTTTGTCTCTGATGGCACAGTATAGTATGTATCATTCAATTTCAGCCTCTTCAAAGTGTTAAGATGTAAGTTTGCTATTTTTGCATAAAATCAAAAGGGACTTTGAAACATAAACAAATCTAGTAAGGAGACTGGTCTGACTCAATGAATAAGAATCATAAACTGTTTTGGAGACACTGAGTGCAATGACTGATAGAAATTATGTAGAATATTATGGCTCAAAGTGCCTTGACATTTTCAACATATTCTTGGAAACATTTTGTGAAGTTCCAATTTCAGGTTTCATTCCTTCTTATGTTGTAGCCACGCGTTCCGGGAAACAACCTCACTCAGAAGGACAATGCAGATAGTGGAGTGCAGTTTATTACACCGGCGGCCCCAAGGCAGAGTCTCCTCTTAGCCAAGGACCCCGACCAGTTTTTGTAAAAACCTTATATACCCTAAGTGTACTTGCTCAAACCCCCCTCACCAGATTCCCTGAAACTAGTCTGGACAAGGTAAAAGAGAGATATGATCAAAGTTAACCTATGATTCATGTGTCACAAGACTAGATAAACAGTGGATATTTATCAATAGGCCTGTGGTCATATCCCGATAAACATAATGGAATTTACCACTTTGTTCTGTTAGAGATAATTGGCATATTCTTTTAGGCAACAGAGAGTCCAAGTACAAGTCCTGAGGCTCTTTTATCTGGGAGTCTGGTTTTCCATTGGTATGCCATTTCTATAGACACTAGGCACAAAGTTCGGAGTCCATTGGGAGGGTGATCATGCATGTAGCCTAATAATGTTCGCAGCTTGGCCTAAGATGGAGTCCAGCTCTGTCTGTTTCCTCCTTCACTTAGTTGAGGAGTTGTTGTTGCTATCGTTCAGTTGCTAAGTTGCATTCTGACTCTTTGTGACCCATGCACTGTAGCTCACCAGGCTCCTCTGTCCATGGAATTTTCCAGGCAAGAATACTGGAGTGGGTTCCCATTTCCTACTCCAGGATCTTCCCAACCCAGGGACTGAACCTGAGTCTCTTGCATCTCCTGCATTGGCAGGTGGATTCTTTACCAACTGTGCCACCTGGGAAATCCCATGGACAGAGGAGCCTGGAGGATTACAGTCTATGAGGTTGCAACAGAGTTGGACATGACTTACCAACTAAACAACAACAACATATATATGTGTGTGTGCATGTATATATATATATATACATATACACACACACACATATATACATATATATATATACATATATATGTATACACACGCATATAGTTGGGCTTTACTTGAGGGCATATTAAAATTTGTTCTGGCAGGTAATTAGTTAACTTGTGTACCAGCTTGATTTTTTTGTTGTTGTTGTTTTTTGAGGCAGGTTTTAAGCTTTATTCTGGCAGATGTAGAGTAGTGCTTGTTCTAGAGTTGAAGTGTTGCTGAACTAAAGTTCGGCTGCTCACTGCTCAAAAGCCAATAATTCAGGAGGCAAATATCAGTAGAAAGGACAGGCACTTTAATCATAAAAACTGGCATTCTAGGGGAGAAGGTGGACTCATGCCCTGAGATCAACTCCAAGGATTCTTCTCAGCCATGACAGTGTTTAAAGGGGAAAAGGCAGGGAAGAATCTCAGTGAGTCATCTAGGCAGGAGATTGGGTTCGGCATCATTCTGCAATGAAGACTGGTTGACTCTCTCTTCAGGAGTTATCTTGACTGTGTGGTCTGCCTGCAGGATTGCTATGGGGACTGACTAAGTTAGTCATTCTTACTTTTAATTTAGGAAAAAAAATCAACAGGTTAGGCAAGTCATGGTGTGCATTCTAGAGAACATAAGTCAGGAGTTAGTTTAAATTGCCTAGTGATCACATTCCTATAATTGTGTTCTTTCAAGCTTAGAGGGGAACAGAATTGGACAAGCAGGAAAGGGACAAAGGCATTGCTTTCAGAAGTAGCCTCATACCTTAGGTATGCAACTAGATCTTACATGAATCTCTGTGATCTTCAGTAATGTCTTTTCTATCTGGTCAATCAGAATTTGAATGACTACTAGCACTTTGAAAATTCTGTAATCTCCATTCAATTAAGGAATTGAATCGTCCAGTTAATGGGTTGTTTTCTGCCTTGCACAAATGTGGGTTAGTATTCTGCTAAAGACACACTGGGGCCCTTTGAAGTGTGGATTTCTAGAGCTTCTCTGCATATCTCCTCCTTGTCTGTTATCTTGCCTCACAAATTCCAGCCACCTACACAGCACCTAACTCTGAACTCTGTCTCCTTAGGTCAGCAAGATTGCGTGCTCTGTGTTCCACCTCTCTCAATGTACTCTGGTAAGTACCTCTTGGCAGAAAATCAGGGCAATAATTGGGCTTACTTCCTGTGTTTCTCTTTTGTCAGCAAATCATACCTATACCACCTATAATGTAATATCTGAAAACTATTGTTTCATAATTTTTGTCAAATTTTATAGCTATTTACAGTTGGAGTGTTAGTCTAGTACTACATGCTCCATTATGGCATCATGAGTATGCTGTCCTGTGCTTAGTTGCTCAGTCATGTCCGACTTTTTGCAACCCCATGGATTGTAGCCCGTGAGACTCCTTTGTCCATGGGGATTCTCCAGGCAAGAATACTGGAGTGGGTTGCCATACCCTCTTCCAGGGGATCTTCCCAACCCAGGGATAGAACCCATTCTCCAGCATTGCAGGAGGATTCTTTACCATCTGAGCCACCAGGGACGCCCTGAGAAAACACAGATTATTTCAAGTCGTCCTATTTTAAAGAAGTGAAGACAATAATCTGGGTCCTTCAGTATGTCCTAGCTATTTACAAAAAATTTTAAGCAAGTCACTTAACGTTCTCTTGGTATAAGTTTCTTATCTGTTAAATGGGGCACATGGTACCTGTTGTACTTATCATAAGTTATTGTAGGCATCAGATAAGATGAGATATATTAAAGGGGGTTTAGAAGCTGTCAAGTTTACCAAATGTGTTATATCACTGCTACTATAAAAGTTGCTTGTATACTGCAGGAACATTTTAGTGACAAAAATTATGGCTTGTAAAATAAAATAAACTTGTTATATTTTAAAGACACTGGCATCTTATCAGGAGTCTCATTCTTGCAGGTTTTATCATGTGTCTTGTTATCTATGGTAGGTAGATAATGTCTGAGTGGTGAGCTAAAATAGACCAACCACAAAGCAGGGGGTCAGGATTGTTATAAATATACACAATATACTTGGATCTCAAAACAATATGACATAGCCTTAACAGTGACCAATGGGAGATAAAGCAGATGATTTTGAAATGTGGCCAATGGGTCTTAACTGAGAATTTGATAACTACAATCTTATAAACACCAACCATGGCTTGTAACTGAAGAATAGTGTTCTTTCTTATGTAGGCACCCTAAAAAAGCTTCTACTCACACATCCATTCTATAGGCATGGGTTCTGAATGTTGTATTTCTGGATACGGGATGGTAATGGTGTCAACATTACAAACTAGCCATATGTGTTTGTGTTTAAAGTTCCCAAAATCAAGCATAAACAGTCTTTCTGGTGACCTTTTACTGAGTTGAATAGGTGCAGTAGGCTGACCTATAGTTTTTTTTTAATTCATAAACATCTGAAACTTGAGATTTTTTTGGAGTCATTAGACTAGTGATTTTATCAAAATGATTTGATAGATATTAATCTGCAAGCATAAAGTCACATACTTAGCTTTCAAAATGTCCTCTTGCTCCTAGGCCAAGTAGGTACTTGAAAAGAAATGGAAAAGAGAAATGCTAGCTTTTCTGAAAGGAAAGCAATTATTTAATCTTCCAAGATTATATTCAGAATGCATCCATAGCAAATATAATTTAAGTCCATATCATAAATATTCCACAAGAAATGTTCACCAGTTCTCAGAACTTGAAGTCACCTCTCTGGACAACAGACTGTTCTGCGATATGCTTTAACCTTCCTCTGGGAGATAATTATCACAGCATATTTATTTTAGTTCTCTTTATTTTAATAGAAACTATCTGTATGGAGTATCAGAGCACTCTCTCTATTACATAGATATAAAGATGTCTAGATTCATTGTGATTGTTTTTATTGTTTTGCTATCTAAACACTTTCTAGTCCAACACTTGGAGCTCAGGAAGTGTGAAGAGCTTGCTTATTTGATGCAGTATTTCTGCATTGGCTTTGGAAAGAAAATAAGGCACTAAATCCAATATTCTGAATAAAGCTCCTGCTGCTGCTACTGCTGCTAAGTCGCTTCAGTCGTGTCCGACTCTGTGAGACCCCAGAGACAGCAGCCCACCAGGCTCCCCCATCCCTGGGATTCCTCAGGCAAGAACACTGGAGTGGGTTGCCATTTCTTTCTCCAATGCATGAAAGTGAAAAGTGAAAGTGAAGTTGCTCAGTCATGTCCGACACTTCGCGACCCCATGGACTGCAGCCTACCAGGCTCTTCCATCCATGGGATTTTCCAGGCGAGAGTTCTGGAATGGGGTGCCATTGCCTTCTCCGGAATAAAGCTCCTAGAGAAACCTAAAGAGTGTTTTGGTTGCTGTTATTCTGGGTCACCATATAGTAGGTTTTTTCTCTGTACAGAACATATATTAATGAAGCATCCTTTGTAAACCATGGAAAGCACTTCTTTTTTTTTTTTTTTTTAACATACACAGATTCTACCCAGCATAAAAAGTCTAAATATTCCATGAAATTTTAAATAGTCAGGGCCTAGCAGTGGGGCAATATAGGTAATGATAACTAAATATAACCAGAGCACTAGAGAAATCTGTTCTAATTACTCTCTGGGTCATGATCATCAGTGCAAGATTCTAATATATGGGAGACTGGAAGGCTAAACTGAAGTGTTGTATTTAAAGAGGTAAACATAATGAGGTAACGAAAGATCCAATCCTTAGTACAATTCCTTGAACATTATAGACTCTTAGAAGAATTTGTTGAATTCTGGAAATTTCTATTTCATTCAATTTCAACTCCCTCTTTTTGGCTCACTTGTAAAATTATGTAAAACAGACTTTTAGTGGAAAAATGTGAGACTATTTTTATGACCTCAATGTAGGAAATTTTTTTTTTAACCAGATACAAAAATACTAACCATAAATGATAAGATCGATATATTAGACTACACTAAAATTGAGAACATCTGTTAATTATGAAGAGCAACATGGTGAGCTTGAAATTGAATATATTTACAATACATACAATTGCAAAATGATTAGTGTATAGAATATACAAATATATAAATATATAAAATATAAAATTTATAAAATATATACAAATATACAAATATATAATATATAAAATTTTACAAATCCATAAGTAAATACCACAACCCAAAAGGTAACATGTGCTAGAGTTACTATAGAATTTTTCAAAAGATGAAACAAATATGGAGAATAAAACCATGAAAAGATGTTCATCCCATTACTAATCAGAGAAATACAAATTGAGAATATTATGAAATAACATTTTACACATCTGAAAAAATTACATTTATCAGTACTAAATGTTGGCAAGGATGAAGATCAATGCAACACTTAGAATCTGCTGAAGGAAGAGTAAATTTGACATACGCTTTGGAAAACAATGGGGCATTAACTTGCAAAATTAAACATTTCTATACCTTGTGGGCCAGAAACTCCAAATAGTAGTAGATTTTAAAGGAACTCTTGCACATATTCACTAGGAGGATTGTACAGAAAATGCTGATATTAATACTTTAATGAATCCTTTATTTCTTTCCCCATTTCCTTTAATATTAATCAGACCCAGAACTGGAGGTGCCCACAGATTCTCTCTGTTGGCTCTGAGTTTCAGCTCTCCCTATCTCTCAGCATTAGACCCGTCCTAGGGACATTTGCTCTCTACTTGTGTCAATAGATTTCAACATCTTATCCTGCCTACTGAACCAGTTTGTTACAGACAGTTTTCTTGGATGGCATTTCCTCTCATGCCTAGAATTCTGAGAGGTGTTGTCTGCAAAGTCTCTGATTTTGTCTTCTGGCTAGCTATTGGGATCCTGCTTTTCTCTTTTGGTTGTCAAATATTTCCTCAACTGGGATTGAGTTTTTATGCTTTTTGGATAGTCCCTTAGTCAGCTGGATGCCACTTTCAAAATCCACCTCTATTTCTGGGAGTGTTCCTCCAGCACTTGTGCCCTGTGATTGGTTGGGTTCTACACTTATCCTTTGTTGCACTTGCCTATATTATGAAGTGAAATCATGTGGCCTGTCATCCAAGTTATGAGTTACTATGAAGAGAATGAAGATGATAAAGACAATTTTTTTTTTTTACTGAAGTGTACTTGATTTACAATGTTATACAAATTTCTGCTATAAAACAAAATGATTCAGTTATACAGGTGTGTGTGTGTGTGTGTGTGTGTGACTCTTTGTGAATCCATGGACTGTAGCACACCAGGCTCCTCAGTCCATGGAATTCTCCAGGCAAGAATACTAGAGTGGGTTGCCATTTCCTGGTCCAGGGGATCTTCCTGAACAAGGAATCAAACCCATGTGTCCTGCATTCCAGGCAGTTTCTTTGCCATCTGAGCTATCAGGGAAGCTCTTATCCACATATAGACGTTCTTTTTTACATTCTTTTCCGTTATGGCTTATCACAGGATATTGAATATAGTTCACTCTGCTATGCAGTAGGACCTTGTTGTTTATCCATTCTATATATGATGTTACATCTGCTAATCCCAAATTTCTAGTCCTTCTCTCCCCTCGCCCACCCCAACCCCTTGGCAACTATCAGTATGTTCTCTATGTCTGTGAGTCTGTTTCTGTTTTGTAGATAGATTCATCTGTGCCAAATTTTAGATTCCATGTATAAGTGATGTCATATGGTATTTGTCTTTCTCTTTCTGACTTACCTCATTTAGTATGATAATCTCTAGTTGCATCCATCTTCCTACAAATGACATTATTTCACTTTATTTTATGGTTAAGAAGTATTCCATACATTTAGGTTGTTTCCATGTCTTGGCTGTTGTGAATAGTGCTGCTATAAACATAGGGGTGCATGTATCTTTTCAAATAAAATTTTCTGACTTATATGCCCAGGAATGGGATTGCTGGATTCTATGGTAATTCTATCTTTAGTTTTCTGAAGAATTTCCACACTATTTTCCATAGTGGCTGCACCAACTTGAATTCCCACCAACAGTGTAGAGGATTCCCTTTTCTCCACACACTCTCTAGCATTTGTTATTTGTAGACTTTTTAATGATGGCCATTCTGACCAGTATGAAGTGGTACCTCATTGTAGTTTTGATTTACATTTCTCTACTAATTAGTGATGTTGAACATCTTTTCATAAGCCTACTGGCCAACTGTATGTCTTCTTTGGTGAAATGTTTATTAAGGTGTTCTGCCCATTTTTTGACTGGGTTGTTTTTTTTTAATTCCCTTTTTTTTTTTTCAAACCTCTATCTTTATTTTTTATTTATTTTTTAATTGGAAGAAAATTGTTTTACAAAGTTATGTTGATTTCTGCTGTACAACAATGCAGATCAGTCATAATTATACATATGTATATATCTTCCTCCACTCCCCTCCCTCCCCTCCTCCCATCCCACCCCTCTAGGTCATCACAGAGCACCAGGCTGGGCTCCATGTGTTATTTAGCAGCTTCTCACTAGCTAGCTATTTTACACATGATAGTGTGTATATGTCAATGCTACTTTCTCAATTTTTCCCATCTTTTCCTTCCCCCACTATGTCCACAAGTCCATTCTCTACATCTTCATCTTTACTCTTTCCCTGCAAATAGATTCATCAGTACCATTTTTTATAGATTCCATACATATGCATTAATACATCTTTGCTTTCCTCTTTCTGACTTACTTCACTCTGTATAATAGCCTCTAAGTTCATCCATATCACTACAAATGACTCAAATCTGTCCCTTTTACTGATTGAGTAATATTCCATTGTATTTATGTACCACATCGTCTTTACCCATTCATCTGCTGATGAACATCTAGGTTGTAATAGTGTAATAATTAATAATGTAATACATGTATTATTACACTGTTATACATCTAGATTATAATAGTGTAGTAGAGCATTGTAAATAGTGCTGCAATGAACATTGGGGTACATGTGTTTTTTGAATTGTGGTTTTCTCAGGGTATCTGCCCAGTAGTGGGATTGCTGGATCACTGTTGTTGTTCAGTTGCTCAGTCATGTCCGACTCTTTGCAATTCCATGGACTGCAGCATTCCAGGCTTCCCTGTCCTTCACTATCTTCCAGAGTCTGCTCAAATTCATGTCCATTGAGTCAATTATACCATCCAACCACCTCACTCTCTGTTGCCCCCTTCTCATAACCTTCAATATTTCCTAGTATGAGGGTCTTTTCCAATGAGTTGGCTCTTCACATCAGGTGGCCAAAGTATTGGAGCTTCAGCTTCAGTCTTTCCAATGAATATTCAAGATTGATTTCCTTTAGAATTTACTGGTTTGATCTCCTTGCTAGATCCAAGGGATTCTCTGGGTCATATGGTAGATTTATTCCTAGTTTTTAAAGGACTCTCCATACTGTTCTCCATAATGGCTGTATCAGTTTACATTCCCACCAATAGTGCAGGAGTATTCTCTTTTCTCCACATCCTCTCTAACCTGTGTTGTTTGAAGATTTTTTTAATGATGGCCATTTTGACTGCTGTAAGGTGATACCTCATTGTAGTTCTGATTTGCATTTCTCTAATAATGAGCAATGTTGAACATCTTTTCATCTTTAGGCCAGTCTTCTGCCCATTTTCGTTTGGGCTATTTGTTTTTCCAATATTGAGCTGCTTATATATTTTATATATTTTGGAGATTAATCTGTTGTCAGTGGCTTCACTTGAAATTATTTTCTCCCATTCTGAGTGTTGTCTTTTCATCTTGTTTACAGTTTTCTTTGCTGTGCAGAAGCCTGTAAATTTGATTAGGTTCCATTTGTTTAGTTTTGTTTTTATTTCTCTTGCTTTGAGAGACTGCCCTAAGAAAACATTGGTATGATTTGTGTCAGAGGATGCTTTGCCTATGCTTACTTCTAGGAGTTTTATGATGTCATGTCTTATGTTTAAGTCTTTAAGCCATTTTGAGTTTACTTTTGTGTGTTGTATGAGGGTGTGTTCTAACCTCATTCATTTACATACAACTGTCCAACTTTCCCACCCACCACTTGTTGAAGAGACTGTCTTGATATTAATAAATATAGCAAATATAATAATTGCCATCCTTTTATTTCTGGAATTCCAAGATATAGTCACATAAATACAACTCAACTTTTGTTTATATATACTGTGGTTCTTAGGAGAATGTTGCATAAAGAATATAACATAGTAAGTTTCCCTTTCAGGTAGTACTTTCAGGGAATAAGGTCTACTTATTTCTGGATAGAAATTGGCACATATAATTGAATATGCATCACAATGTGCTAAAATGTGAAAACACTGATGACCCTTGAAATTTTTATCAGACTGTAGAAAAAATTAATTCTGTCTTCATAATTTATCTCTTTTTCAAACAGAATATTAAAATGCCAATTTACTGTCTTCTGAGCTACTTTTAACCAAATTCTTGGAGGATAAAAGTTGTGATGGTTTGAAGTCTTTTCTATTAAGATGCATTGTTCGCATTTCCAAAGATTATTCTGATTAGGCATTTATTTCATCAATCTCCCAAAAGGATTTTCTAAGCACTTAAGTATTTACTAAGACATACTGAGATCCCATTTTTTCTTTTAATTGCTTAATCAATATCTTCTTTTATTCAATATTCTGATTTTCACCTTCAAAATATCTCTTAATGGTGATGTACTCTGCTCTCCATAGAACTATGTGTGCCCTTAACAGTTTCGAGCAATATTTTCTCCCAAGAGAAGCTTCTTGAAACCAAAGTAAAACATTTAAATATGTGTGGTATTTGGTCCCCGAAGCTTGTCCTTCTATGTGTTAGAATTTCTTTTTAATCTCTAAGGACCAATTTGAGTTTTAGGGAGAGATGTGAGAGTCCTTTTTTTTGCTTAAATTTCTCCAGTCCCAATTTTAACAAGAGAAACCTAGATGATATTAGAATTATGGGTATATCTAGAATTGGGGTTGGAAGAGACTTAAAAAGTCATCTATTCCAATACTGAATCTAAATTTTTATTATTCAGACAAGTTAGTAATTCAATGACAAGGGTATTGAAGAGAGACCTAATTCTATCCCTTCTGTATGAGTAATGAATTTAGTAAGATGCATTCTCAGATCCCTAGAAACCATCTGCATAGCAGCCAGGAGAATAAGAATAGTTTCCTTCTGAAAATCGGAGGGAAAAATTTGTATACCTATTGGCAGTCAGAGAATGCTTTATTTTTCTTTTCTGAACAATATAATGTGCAGCCATTTGAGAAAGTACTACAGACAGTGTGTGTGTGTGTGTGTATGCTCAGTTGCTCAGTCATATCTGACTCTTTGCAACCCCATGGACTGTACACCACCAAGCTCCTCTGTCCATGGGATTTCCCAGGCAACAATACTCAAGTGGGTAGCCATTCCCTTCTCCAGTGTATCTTCCTGACCCAGGGATCAAACCTGTGTGTCTTGCATCTCCTGCATTGGCAGGCAGTTTCTTTACCACTGCACTACCTAAGAAGCCCTACTACAAACAGTAAGTATGTATAAATTTCCATTTCAAATTTGGTGTTTTTATAGTCTGCTAATCAAAATTCTGCTATTACTTCTTATTATGTAACTCTTCCTCTGAGATAAATTCTGACTCTCATCTTTCTTTAGACCACGCTATTTTCAGTATCTTAGCATTTTTAATCATGATCATGTTTTGTTAAAACATATCTTTTAAAGAGTAGAATTACTTTAGGACTGCTTATAATCTAAGGCTTTTTACCCCTGACACCAGGCTACCAGATATGATGAATATAATTAATCTGTCAAAACACACAATTGTGAATGTTATGTGGATTATAATTCATCTTAGGAGAAAAATGGAAAAGGATTAGCATCTCATATGTGCCGTAAAGCACATTAATAGCATTTTCCAACATTTAATAGAGTAAAGTTGAATAACTATTATCCATGTGTATGCATTAAGTTGGATGTTTAACAAATAAATGTTAAAACAGAGAGCACCTTGATATATATTCTCTTTTCATTAAAGTGTAGCTTAAAGCAGAACATGTAGAAAGTATATGCTAAGTGAACATTTCAAACCTGCCTGGGACAGTTTAGTCTATGGTTATGTCTATATAAAATAAGAAAAAGAGAGCTGATGGAGTATCTGTCAAATTGACTAGCCACTGGGTAGGCAGAAGAGAAAGAAGAGTCATTTTAATTAGTTAAGATATTTAATTCTAGCCTCTGGACAATATGGTGCTAGATCACCCAATCAAGTGTATTGCACTGCCATTTGATTTGGCTTCACTAAAAGAAATATTGATTTAACTACTTTGTTTGAAATTGTGCTTCTTTAAATAGGTTGGGGATATCCAACAAGTAGAGTTTAGAGCACCACCATATCTAACTGCCTCAACACCCGTGTAGACTATGGCTTATGAGCACTAGTATGAAAATTTCCCTTTTGATATTTGCAATTATTTGTTTTAGGGTGTGTTTATGCCCCTGTGAGCTCAGAAGAGGCAAAGAATTGATTCACTAAGAGTAGAACTCTGATGTCATATTATTCTAACCAATCATTCCTCTGTCTATTCTCTCAGTAAATGCTAATAAAAAAGAAAGAAAGAAAAGAAAAAAGACACAAATATCTCATCCAGTTGTCATTTGGGCATATAGAAGGCCCTTAGGGCTGATTAGCGATTTATTTGCTCATCGTTCATTCATTCTTTACAATCATTTATTCAGCATCTTCTATGTGACACACAGTGTAACAGGCACAGGTGGACACTAAGATGAAGAATGGTGATGTCTCTTCCTCAGAGATGCTCTGCCTCAGTTGTGGCTTTAATAAATATCCAATAAAGCTAGACACAGAGTATGGGGAAGCAGGGTCTTCCCCCATTAAACTAAGGCCCTCCATGTCTTTGTCATTGTACCTCAGCTTGATTCTACTGGCTCTTCGGTCCATTTTGTGGCAATAAGGAAGCAGTGTGCCTGTGGTAGGGAAAAGCCTCAAACTGTTATTGAGCTTCTGATTAACCCTGTGATGTTAAACTAAAAGATATGCTTCAAATGAATCTTTTAAATATAACACATCACAGGGTGAAATACATTTTGTTTAAATTGTACTGTAGTCTGATAATTCTTCTTTGCAGCTATTTTTAAAAGCAGATATGTGCTAGGAATATAGGCTTAAAAATGCAACTAACAGAAATGATGTTTGATTACATTGAGTCTAACCTGTCTTCTTGCTCTAATTTGAACCAATCAGCCTTATTGTAAAACATATTTCACATTATCTGCAGGTAGAAATTGCTGGTAGGCACAGGAAGGAAAACCTCTCTACTACTGTATTCTGTTTCTTAAGGAAAGGGTTAGGAAAAGGGCAAATGATAGGGTAACAGTCAAGTGAGAAAGAACCAAAATGACAAATGCAAATTTCTCTCTAAATTTGACAAGGAGAATATTGGTAAAAAGGGTAATTTGGTAGTAGTTAAGTTGCTAAGTCAAAAGTGCAAAAGCTTTTATGGACAGAAATCATCTAGACTAATCTATTTTGTCAGCAGGGAGGAAGAACAGCAATTCAAAAGTTATTTTACAGAAAGACTATAAATGTTTATCCTTATAAAAAAAGGAAAACACATACATCTGTTTGTTTAAGACTTGACTTACATATATTTTCTGTGTTTGCTATGATATTTGTTTTCTGGTTTTATGCTTAAAAATTTCAAGGTTCCTTTAATTTTTCCAAAGAAACACATTGACATCATGTTGCATACAATAGGTAGATTTACTCCAGAAAACAGAGAGGAAACTCTGAGTACATTTGTTTGGGTATGGACTAAAATACATTTACATCTAAAATACATTTAAAATAATATAAAGCTCATATACTGACAATCATTAATAAGAACATATTGTTCAACTTTTGAGGATAATTATGTTTTACGAATGCAGATACACTCAATGCAGATGTCAAACTACCTGCTCAGTAATTAGTGTTACCTGAGCTTGAGGAAAACTCAAAATTAATGTGCTAACTGCATTCATTGATTACAGTACATAGGGAATAAATACAGCACATCACAAGGAATGTGCTGTACTGTGCTGTACTTAGTCACTCAATCATGTCCGACTCTTTTTGACCTCATGGACTGTAGCCTGTCAGGTCTTCTGTCCATGGGGATTCTCCAGGCAAGAATACTAGAATGGGTTATTCCCATGCCCTCCTCCAGGGCATCTTCCCAACCCAGGAATCAAACCCAGGTCTCCCTCATTGCAGGTGGATTCTTTACCAGCTGAGTCACCAGGGAAGCCCAAGAATACTGTAGTGGGTAGCCCATTCCTTCTTCAGGGGTCTTCCTGACTCAGTAATTGAACCAGGATCTCCTTCATTGAAGGCAGATTCTTTACCAGCTGAGCTACCAGGGAAGCCCCACAAGGAATATACATATATACCCTTAAACTAAGGAATGTATATTTCATGCTCACTGATTTATCAGTTAAAAATGGGCATTTAAAATTTGGTGCATGTTTTGGAGATGATAATTTGGTGCATGTTTTGGACAGTGACATGCTATTTCAATGCTTAATAATATAGATTTTTTTAAACTGGCCGTGTCTTGCCCTGTGAAATGATAATATTTTTGTTTATCATTCTGCCCAAGTCAGACTATGATAGAGTGAATCAGGTCTTTAGTTATAAATACTGTAGTTTAATCAACCTTGTTTTCCTCTGTATTTAAAGAAGCAGTCTGTTGAATAGACAGGTAAGGCTAAGATGTTCATAATTCAGAATGTATCATTTATGTGGTCAAGGTCCTCCAATTCAGTGTCTATCCATATAGCAAACACTAGAAGGAAGCTTGGGGGTAGAAACTGACCATGCAATTTGTGATTTCACATTTGTTTTTTCTTGCAGCCAAAAGCACAATATTGCTCAGAGCTAGTCTGTTGTAACCTTAACCAGCATATTTTCAAGAGTTTTTATTTTGAGGACTAACAATGCAAAGATGTTAGTTTCATGTGAACTTAAAACTAAGGATATGTGTCTTATCAGAGATGAGCAGTCTGATGAAAGGAGGAAAATGTTTCAAGTGTATCCAAATAATCAGTGTTTGATTTCATTATGTAAAATAAAAATAAATATGTCATCTGTTTCATCATACCTTACTTCATTCAAACCATACAAAACAAAACCACACGAGGAAAACAAAATGTTTTTCTTCTATTTTACACATGAAAGAACCGATGGTCAACTTGATCTGGAATACAAGTCCATCTACATCTGATAGTGACTTGGTGCTATGCTGCCCCATTCATGTGTAAGTTAAATATTTTCTGTTTCTTGTTTTGGGCTTTCCAGGGGTCTCTGTGGTAAAGAATCCAACTGCCAATGCAGGAGACACAGGTTTGGTATCTGGGTTGGGAAGATTGCCTGGAGATGGAAATGGCAACCCACTCCAGTATTCTTGCCTGGAAAATCCCATGGAGAGAGGAACCTGGTGGGCTACCGTCCATGGCGTTGCAAAGAGCTGGACACAACTGAGCACACATGCACCATTTTTTGTATCACCTGGTGAATAAGAGTAATAAACCAATTGATTTTTATTTTGTATCTACAATGTATCCAACTCTATGCTAGATACCTTATATATATATTATTTGATGAACACAACAACTCTTTGTATTAATCCCTGTTTTGTGAAACTGAAACAATCAAGTGGAGCAAATTACCTGAAGTTGTAATGAACTGGTGGAGTCGAGAATTTGAACCCATGTAGTTGGCTTCCCTGGTGGCTCAGATGGTAAAGAATCCGCCTGCAATGTGGGAGACTTGGGTTCGATCCCTGGGTTGGGAAGATTCCCTGGAGGAGGGCATGACAGCCCACTCCAGTATTCTTGCCTGGAGAATCCCCATGGATAGAAGAGCTTGGCGGGCTACAGTCCATGGGGTTGTAAAGAGTCAGACATGATTGAGTGACAGCACAGCAAAGCACAGTGTGATTTTGGTCCCCAAGTTCTTAACGCTAGTCAAAGGTGCGTAGACAAAATTCAAGTCCAGTGGAAAGCTACATTTCTGCTATTGACTTTCATAGAATCTCAGAATTGTAAAAGGAATTTCTATGATACAGGTTAGTCACTGGCACAGTGTTTAAATCTTCTCTACAGCATCTTCATCAGGTGATCATGCAACATCTCCAATGGCAACATACACGTTAGCTCATGTGAGTTTCTTTTTATGTACCAAAGATGCTTTCAGCATCTACAAAATTAGGAATAAAATCTTAGGCATTTCCCAATATCATAGAAATAATAAATGAGACAGAAATTCTTGAAAAAGCACTCATTATATAACTAGAAAGGATTGCTTATTACTGGTTCCAAAATATTAGATACTATATCAACACAGTGATAATACAATCCCTGATAGACAATAGTTCTTTCAAAATGTGAATATGGTCTTATTATTAAACACACTTTAGTAATTCTGTTTCTTCAGCAATGAAATGCATTGCTGTCTTTCAGCTCAGTTCAGTTCAGTCGCTCAGTCATGTCTGACTCTTTGCGACCCCATGAATCGCAGCATGCAGGCCACCCTGTCCATCACCAACTCCTGGAGTTCACTGAGACTCACGTCCATCGAGTCTGTGATGCCATCCAGCCATCTCATCCTCTGTCGTCCCCTTCTCCTCCTGCCCCCAATCCCTCCCAGCATCAGAGTCTTCTCCAATGAGTCAACTCTTCGCATAAGGTGGCCAAAGTATTGGAGTTTCAGCTTTAGCATCATTCCTTCCAAAGAAATCCCAGGGCTGATCTCCTTCAGAATGGACTGGTTGGATCTCCTTGCAGTCCAAGGGACTCTCAAGAGTCTTCTCCAACACCACAGTTCAAAAGCATCAATTCTTCGGTGCTCAGCCTTCTTCACAGTCCAACTCTCACATCCATACATGACCACAGGAAAAACCATAGCCTTGACTAGACGAACCTTTGTTGGCAATGTCTCTGCTTTTGAATATGCTCTCTAGGTTGGTCATAACTTTCCTTTCAAGGAGTAAGCGTCTTTTAATTTCATGGCTGCAGTCACCATCTAAAATAATATCTTGCATTGTTTGAGGCTGAGGAAACATAATTCTTCTCACTGGGTTTGAGATTTCTTGGTTTAAAAACAATAATAAATAATTCTTTCTAGTTACCATCAGAAGAACTAATTAATCTTGTGGATTAAATATATGATCCAGATTGTTCAGGCACATTGCCCACTTTTGCTTCCTTTTGTGTGATATATCTAAAACATACTTACCTTGTTTACAACATTATTCTATGTAATATGTGAGTTTATTGAGTTAAACATCTTAATTTCTGTTCTTAGAGAAAATAATTTTGACAATCATGCCATTTAAAATTATTCTGAAAAAATTAACTTCTGTTACTCTAATAAATTTTCTTCAGTAATTGTTTTTACATGTCCCAATGGTTTCCTGACAATCAACCTGAATCAGAACCCCTCATCTCTCATTCTCTGTCAGTTCTGTTGACTCTAAGGCAAAAGTACTTCACAAATTGTTTTATTTATTTGCATAACCACCTCCACTACTATAGCTCAGGATATATCATAGCTGATATCCTTTAAGGTAATATTTGAACCAATCATCAAACACTCATCAAGAGCATCACTATATGCTCTCAGTGTTTTTACTGGATTGGAATAAAAGTTCTGAGGATAAGAAAACATTTGTAAGAGTGTAGCAGAAGTCAGTGAAGGTCAATTTTAGCAAAAATATTATCAAATAAAACATTGCCTGATCCTTCCTCTGTAGATCCATCATCTCTCATTTTTCTCAGTTTTTCTAAAAAAATTCATAATACATAACTCACTTTGAATACATATTTTCTTTCACTGAATTTCAGATACAATCAACTGGAAGATACACCATTGTTTTATGGATCATTAAAAACAAAGAATGCTGCCAGTTAAGGTATATACTCCAGTAGGTATAACATACATCTAGATTTCAGAGGCGTGTAATAAAGTATGTCAAAGAATCAAAGCATTATGGGATATATTTACATACCTGTCTTCTCCACTAATGTTTAAGATTCAGGAGGCCAGGAACCATGTTCATTTTTTCATCATTACATACTCAGAGAAACTACTATAATATTTGTATTAAACCAGTGCTAAGTAAAAATTTATTGAAGCAACAAATTACATAGATCGGCTCTTAAAATATTCCTATGGCTCAATGCTATATTGAATGCTGTGTGAGTTTATTTTGTGTGTGGCAGTGTGCGGATGGTGAGCATTTATTTAAAATCCGCATATGACCTGCAGAAAGAAATCTAAGAATTATCAAGAATTGCAGCACTGGAAAGCCAATTGTGTATACAGTCTAACTCGACATTAATTAAGGATCCAAATAAGCTCATACACAAGAGCATTCCACTCAATATTGTGTCTGAACATGCTTCCCTGGAAAGGTGCCACCTGACCTTTGGTATATGGTTATTCTAAGAGGAGATATATGGAGCTGTTAAAGGCTGGATGGCCATCAAAGGAATGTTGGTCTGGATTTCTAAAAGACAAACAGCATCAAATTAAGAACGAATTTTTTTAGGCTAAAAAATGCAGAGCAACTCTATGTGCAAAGCTTGATCAACTCTTATTTCACCATGTGGATCAGTTTTTCATGCACAAAAATTATGAAAAATTCTTACACTTTGTTGAGCAATTGTAAAATGCAGATTCTTTGGTCCTACTCCCAGATTTTTTTTACATTTAGATTTCTTATTCAAATATAGCTTATGGAAATTCCTCAAAGAAAACTGGTAAACAACTGAAGAATTCTTTTTTAATATCTGTGGAAGATTCTATTTTGAAGCTGTAGCATGATTTGTCCAGTAATGTACTGACTGAAGACAGTCACTTATTTTTCATTTTTTGTCATTATGAACAATGCTGTTATACACACACACACACACACACACACACACACACACACTCTTGTATATAACACTCAGGCTTACTTGGTGGTTCAGTGGTAAAGAATCTGCCTGCCACTGCAAGAGACACAGGAGATGTAGGTTCGATCCCTGGGTCAGGAGGCTGTCCTGGAGGAAGATACGGCAATCCACTCCAGTATTCTTGTCTGGAGAATCCCATGGACAGAGGAACTTGGTGGGCTACAGTCCTTAGTGTCGCAAAGAGTTGGACATGACTGCATGCATGCATGATATAATACTATAACATCCCTTCTTTAATTTATTAATTAAGTGGATTATGAAGATAGATTTTCACTTTGCATTTGTGGAACATACATTAATTGGCTGTGTGCACCCGTGCTTTGTCGCTTCAGTCATGTCCAACTACAGTGCATTATATAATTCACTACAGTGTATTATAATTTGACAGTTTGATGGACTGCATTTTCTAATATGCTATTTAGAGTGGTTTCATCTATATTTATATTAGCTTATAACCCTTTTCACAGTCTTATAAATAAACTTATGCTCTCTTCATAAAACAAATTGAAATTTCATTTTTTTTTCATTCTGGAAATAATTTCAATAACATTGAAATTATCTGTTCATTACAGATTTGACAAGTTCAACTTTGAATCAATCTGCTTTATCAATGATAGTTCTTGGACCACATTTTCAATCCCTTTATCATAATTAGTTTAGCTAAGGTTTTCAGTTCTTTTTGAATAATTTTTAGAAATTATATTTTGTTAGAAAATCATCAATTATTCCTCTAGGCTTTAAAATTTGTTGCCTTGGAATTGTCTGTTGAATTTTCTTCACAGGAGAATTGTAACATGTTAATCTCTTCTGTATCTGTGGTTGTGTTTCATGTATAATTCTAATATTGTTTATTTGCTCTCATTCTTTCCTAAACATTTGTATGAAATAGTTAACTATTTTACTGATCTTTTCTAGAAAAAGATTTTATATTTATTTATATATTTTTGCTTTCCAACTTACTGAATTTAGCTTTGTCTATTAATTCTTACTTCCTACAAGCTTGATGTTGTAGTTCTTTCAAATGTTTTTAATGAGAAATAAAGTCACATATTTTCATATTTCTCTTTTAATATAAAGGCATTTACATCTGTTTATTTTCTTTTAAGTACAGACATCTCTGTATCCCATAGGTTTTAACAGAAATATTTTCCTTTTTAGTTTATTCCAGAAGGGTTTAATTTCAATTTTTATGACCTCTGTGAACCAAACATCACCTAGAGATTTTTTTTCTAGTTTTTAAGTATTTAAGATTTTTTTGTTTTTCCTTTTTGCCATCGTTTTATAACTTGCTTTAAAATTTGTACCAGTTTGTTGAATTATGACAGAAAATGTGGCTTGCATGTAGTATCTTGTGAAGGTCTTACATTATGTATTGTGGGACAAATACATGAATTTAAAAACTATTCAAAGGACATGTGAAAACAAGCTCTCTATTTGAAGAAGATGAAGTTTTTCTTATATTAATATGTTGTGTATAGTGAAAGACATTATAATATTATGATATAGCATTAACTTATGTTTGACCTACTAATATGTGTACCTCTGAAAAATATATATTGTTGTCTCTTGCTATAGTCATATTTCAAAAAAAATTCTTATTGAATTTATAGCAAGTTTTGCTTAATAAATTTATCTCTTTCAGTACAAAGAGTTGCATTACTGATATATCTTTTTTGTAAATTTCACCTTTATATTAATCAGATTTTTACTGTACTTGATGCTTTAAAATTTAAATTCTACTTTTTACTGTTTTTAATAATGCTACTCTTTCTTATTTTAGCATTTTTCCGATATCCTTTTGCCTATTCCTTTATTTTTACCCTTTCATTATTATTTTATGAATGTTTCCTATAAAAGAGATCTTAGAGAGATGTCTTTTTAAAAAATTCATTCCAATTCACCAATTTGAACCTTTTAAGGGAAGGGTATTCACTGATATATAATGACTGATATACTTGATTCCATTGCAGTCATCTATAAGAATGTATTTTATATTATTGTTTTATATTTTTCTTTTTCCTCATTTTTGCTGTCTTGTGAAAGCTGAAAAAATTGGAGATCTTCAATGTCTAGGCTCTATTAAAACCATGAGACAAGATGAGACCACCCAGGCAGTGAGGGTGAGTCAAAAAGACAAGCGATCTGAGACTAAGCCCTCTTGGCACTCAGTATTTAGAAGTCATAGAAATTAGAAAAAAGAAGTCAAGAAAGCTGATAAGGAACAAACAGTAATGCAAGTGAATTTTCAAAGGGAAGACTGTTGCTCAGAAGATCAAGTAAAGTGTTTCAAGAAGGGGAAAGTGGCTAGTTATGTCAAATGCTGCCTATGGTCAAGAAAACTTAGGATTGAAAATTGGTTTTAGCCATGTGGTTACTGGGGCTTTCCTGATAGCTCAGTTGGTAAAGAATCCTCCTGCAATGCAATAAAATGCATCTTTTAAAATGTCCAAAAGGTTAATGAAAATTTTGAGAAAAAATAGTTCAATGTATAAATCTCAATAGAGAGGTAGAAACTATGAAAAAGAATTGTCTATATTTTAGAACTCAATATGAAGCAACCACAATGAAAAAAGAAATCTGAAATATATTGGAAAAACATGAAAGAATTCGGAGACCTGAGGGACAACATATCTCATATTGTGTATAATAGGAGTCATAGAAGAAGAGATAAGAGAAAAAAGACTAGAAAAAATATTTAATAAAATAATAGCCAAAAATTTCCCAAACGATTACCAAAAAGAAAATAATGCAGTGTAACTTATAGATCTAATGAACCTCAAGTAATATAAACACAAAAAGAACCACACCTACAAATCACAGTCAACATGCTGAAAGACAGAAAACCTTGAAAGCAAGTAAGAGCAAAATGACTTAGCATGTATAGGGAAACAACAAATTGAATAACAGCAGCCTTCTCATCAGAAACAATGAAAGCCAGAGGAAGTAAATGACATATTTAAAGACCTGAAAGAAATATTAAAACTGTCAAACAAGTGTTCTACACTCAGAAATTATTCTGCAAAATTGAAAATGAAATAAAGACTTTCTAGATTAAAATATAAATTGAGAGAATTATTACTAAAATATCTACCTTATAAGAAATACTGAGGGGAGTCCTGTAGAATTAAAAAAAAAATGACACCTGATTGTAACCTGCATCTACATAAATGAAGAAAAAGATTAAGAGCTATATGGGAGCAAAGTGGCTTTATTTTACCAAAATTATGTCAATATTAACCTAAAGGTTAAATCTACCTAAAGTAGATTGTGATCAATTAAAGGTGTATGTTGTAATCCTTACAGCAGCACAATTTTTTAAAAAAATTCCTTTAAATATATATTTTTAAAAATACATACTACAGAGGACCTAAGTATGACAAAGATAATGTCTTCCTATGGGGCAAAGGAGACCTCTGCTTGTAGCCCATTATAAAAAAATTCTTATTCTCCAAACTTGAGTTTTCTCTCCTCATACAACCCACTAATTGTGTGGTCATCACCTGGTTCTTGCTGCATTACCCTGTTGGAATTGGAGCTCAAGAAACTGGTGTAAGAAAATTATGATACTTTGGCTACTGCCACTGCTGTGGAAATAAAATCTCCTTTATCTCCGACCAGAAATTTCGTATCTTCTGCCACAATAAATTACCACAGACTAAATGATGAGTATGAAAGTAGTCTGAAATCTAGTACTGTTGACAGTTTTGACAGTTTTAATCATGAAATAATAAGGAAACAATTAACTTATAAGATAAAAGCAAAATCCATAAGGTATGGCAAGTATAAGTTATGAGTAAGTAGATAGCTTATGAAATATTAGATAGAATTTCTAAGATGCTTTAGATATAGGTAATACGTTAATAAGGTATGTTAAAGATAAATAAATATCCTTCACCATTTCCTTCTCCAGGAGATCTTCCTGACCCAAGGATTGAACCCAGGTCTCCTACATTGTAGGCAGACGCTTGACCGTCTGAGCCACCAGGGAAGTTCCAAGATAAATAAATATAGATACAGTAAATTGAATATATAATGGATCAAACAAGTGTGTTACTTTTTGGTAGAAAGGAATGGAAAGATTACATCATAAGATGCCATCATGCCCCATCTGGACTAACAGGTATGTCATGATTAAGGTAACTATTCATTGAATTTAATATATTAATTCATTGATATTAATATAATAACATTCAGTATAGTTCCTCTCTGACCCTATATGTGCTCTGCCCAAGAAGCAAAGGTAAAACCATAGTTGTCCAGCAAGGAAATTGGTGAGCTACAGGTATTGGCCTATTCTGCATCTTTCTCATAAAGCAAGCCATAAATATTTTTGTTTGTGCCTCCTTCTCCCTCTTTCTCTTATCTCATCTCTGGTCCTCTTAACCATGACATCAGGGAGAAAGTTGATGCAACAGAGGGACAGGACATATGAACATTATGTAACTGAGGATTCAGCCAGTGTAGTTCATCCAATCATTTGCATCTTATCCTAAGTGTGCTGACATACCAGATTTCTTTTCCTGTGCTTCTTGTTTTGTTTTAAATTGATTTAATAGGTCATATGATTAAAATATCAATTTTTTTCATTTGAGTTTTTCTGTCCTGTCATATCTTGGAGAATTTTCCTAGTAGTGTGCTCAGTAGACACCACTGCATCAAGGTAATTTCTCACAGAACAATATCAGGAACATGTGAAAATTATCTTCTGATTGCTTCAACTTTCCTAATAAATGAGGAAGAAGGTGATCAACTGAGAGTGAAGAAGGATGGAAGGGGGTTGGAAGTTTGCAAAAATTGGATGCATGAAATAATCATCTGGGAGAGATGTAAACTAAATTGGAAAAAAATGTGCTAGGATTATTGGGAAGTATTAGGGACCTACTCAAGGTCATGAATTTCAAGTGAAACTTGTCAACATGGTCTTATTTTTTTCTCCAGCTACATTCAGCTCTATGGATAACTATAAGAAACTGATAGAACTGTGTATGTCCAGTCAGAGGGCTATTCCCTGAGGGCGTGACAGAGAAAGAGGAAGACAGTGGATTTGCTACATCAGTGTTATGAAGGAAGAACTGTTCCCCAATGTGTGGAACAGTGACTGACACAGTGAGTGTTTAATAAATATTTCTTGAATGAATGGAAACTTGTTAGAGTTTTGTCTTTATCTTCAAAGTTCAGTAATTTTATATGTGTGTCTTCTATTATCCGTTCTGACTAGAATTTGATAAGCCCTTTTTGTCTTTGAGCTTAGATATTTCTCCAGCTTAGGGAAATTTTCCTGTATGTATTATTTGCTTGATTGTTGCCACACCTCCATCTATTCCTGATGTCCTTCTGGAACGCTTATTATTTGTATATTAAGTCGCCTTGTTTCTACCTCCGGAGGCTCTTACTTTTTTTCCCCATAATTTCTTTCTCTTTACATATTGGCTTTGAGCTTTAGGTATTTGTTCTTTCAATTTTCCAGTTTCCTAATAAGGGTCTTAATAGATATTATCCTCTCCTTCAATGTATCTGCTCAATTGTTTAGTTGGCAAATTACCCAGTGGTTTTCTTTTGATGGGCATGTGTTCTACTTGATCTGAGTGATATTTATCTCTCTGGTGCTAGGTTCTTGAATTTGCTGTTTTCCATTGTTAACTCATTAAAGCCAAGGCATATTTGTTGATGTTCTCTACATGAGGGCTTTCCTGGTAGCTCAGATGGTAGCAAATCTGCTTGCAATGCAGGAGACACAGGTTCAATCCCTGGGTCAGGAATATCCCCTGGAGAAGGGAATGGCAACCGACTCCAATATTCCTGCCTGGAGAATCCCATGGATAGAGGAGCCTGGTGGGCTAGAGTCCATGGGGTCACAAAGAGTCAAACACGACAGCAACTTTCCAAGATGGTAATCTCATAAGTCTAGAATGGTGAAATTGTTTTCTATTCTTTGAGGCTAGTGATTTAAAAGCAGGAGGCTGGAAGAAGCACAAGCTGGAATCAAGATTGCAGGGAGAAATATCAATAACCTCAGATATGCAGATAACACCACCCTTATGGCAGAAAGTGAAGAGGAACTAAAAAGTCTCTTGATGAAAGTGAAAGAGGAGAATGAAAAAGTTGGCCTAAAGCTCAACATTCAGAAAACAAAGATCATGGCATCTGGTCCCATAACTTCATGGCAAATAGATGGGGAAACAGTGGAAACAGTGTCAGACTTAATTTTTTCAGGCTCCAAAATCACTGAGATGGTGATTGCAGCCATGAAATTAAAAGACGCTTACTCCTTGGAAGGAAAGTTATGACCAACCTAGAAAGCATATTGAAAAGCAGAGAAATTACTTTGCCAACAAAGGTCTGTCTAGTCAAGGCTATGGTTTTTCCAGTGGTCATGTATGGATGTGAGAGTTGGACTGTGAAGATAGCTGAGCGCCAAAGAATTGATGCTTTTGAACTGTGGTGTTGGAGAAGACTCTTGAGAGTCCCTTGGACTACAAGGAGATCTAACCAGTCCATTCTAAAGGAGATCAGTCCTGGGTGTTCTTTGGAAGGACTGATGTTGAAGCTGAAACTCCAATACTTTGGCCACCTCATGCGAAGAGTGGACTCATTGGAAAAGACTCTGAAGCTAGGAGGGATTGGGGGCAGGAGGAGAAGGGGACGACAGAGGATGAGATGGCTGGATGGCATCACCAACTCGATGGACATGAGTTTGAGTGAACTCCGGGAGTTGGTGATGGACAGGGAGGCCTGGTGTGCTGCAATTCATGGGGTCGCAAAGAGTCGAACACAACTGAGCGACTGAACTGAACTGAGGGTGTAAGTATTGCACATTCCTAGTTTCACAGGTGGGGAAGACTCACCTAGTGTTTCAGCTTCTTCCTGGCTTCTTGTAGAACAGGAGGATCAGTCACACTCACAACTAGGGGTCAGTTTTTCCCACTCTCCACTTTTCCCAACTACAAGGCCTACTGATCTCTGTACACCAGAGTCTGTCTAGGGTCACTGTTGTCTGATTATCTAATTTCTAACGTTTATTCTACAGCATGTCTTTTAGCCATTCTACCCTCACAACCTTGCTTGTAACCCAAATGAAGAATTCTATATTTTAAAAATCTTCTTGGAGTAATCCTCCTACTGACAAGTGTCTCTATTTCCCTTCAGCACTTAAGTGTTCAATTTTTAATGTATACTTGTACCTCATTTGAAGCAAGACCAGTTTGTGAAAATATGGCTTAAACTTTCAATATAGTATTGCTTTAAGTCTCTGGTTTTCTTCTAAAAGTTATTTAATTATAGAAAATTTAATTTATGTACACATTTTCAAGAATACATCATCTGCTGAAAGTCAGGCATTTCATTATAATTTTATGCCCATTGATGCATTTATTAATTATTCCCAAACCACAGAATAAAAATATGTTGTATGTCTAGACAATAAACTATTAATATAGAAGCAGTCTCTTCAATCATTTTTATTCTCTCCACAGTGCCTGATATTGTGTTCTATACACTGAATATTTTCAGTAAATATTTAATTAACTGGATTGTAGGTTAAGTCCAAATGTAGTTATTTAGATAACAGTTATTTTAGAATACTAAAACATGTTCTACAGTGAATCACAACACTGTAGCACAATGGTCACCAAGTTGCTCCCTTCTTTCAGAATCCCTGGACTGATTCGGATGTTGGTATTGGAAGTAAGGAAAAAGCATGAATAGAAAATTGATGACATCTGGAAATGCTAGGCGATGCGTACAATTCATACCATTCTTATTTATTCTAAGTTTCCTGTCTCTCTTTTTTTTCAATATATTCTTTAATCTACCCAATATTTTTTTTCTGGGAACTTTGTAATTGTTTTCTAAAATTAAAAATTGTCACATATATTTTCATTATCAGATGAAATAGTGATTTTATAAAATTTGTCTATTCTCTTAATTGACAGATTATTGCATTCATTAAATCTCTACAAGAAAGTATACACTCTGTTGGTCTCTCTGTTGTTTAAAAGCTTACAAAAGTGTCAGTTTATCTTAACCTCTTTAGTGAGGGGTGACTGCTATTTTAACTTTGAACAAAAAATTATAAAATATAATACTTTGAAGAAAAACATGCTTAGTTCTTAGAGGTGTTGAATGGTAAGTTCCATCTGTAGTAATCAGACTCATAGAAAGTAAATGATGGTTTCTGGAGGGGAGGGAGTTAAATGAGCATATAACTTTAGTTAAGCAAGATGAAAAAGTTCTGGATATCTGCTGTACCTGTCTGTGCTTACAGCTAACAATGCTGTGCATGCTTGTGCGTGCTAAGTTGCTTCAGTTATGTCTGACTCTTCATGACCCTATGGACTGTAGCCCGCTAGGCTCCTCTGTCCATGGGATTTCCAAGCAAGAATAATGGAGTGGTTTGCCATGCCTTCCTCCAGGAGATCTGCCAATGTTGTACTATACACTTAAACATTTGTTGAGGGTAAATCTCATGTGTTTTTTAACCACAATTTTAAAAAATACATATTCATTTCAGCCCTCCTTTTTTATGGCCTCTGATACAAAAACACCTTTATTTTAGAAATAGAAGTATGGCAATTAGTAACTCAAAAATCCGTACTAGGGCCTTTTGATATTCAAAAAATTGTACTTTTCTGTTCAGTTTATAGAGGAATTAAATTTGAGTTTCCCACAATATTTTGGGATAAAAAGTTCATTGATATTGATGTTTGTGATTCCAGGGCTTTTTACCCTTTCCAAGAGGTGATTTCAAGTCCCAAGATGTCAATTTGTTTCTAATGATATTTGCCTCAGTGTAGTAGGGTTTGGCGAAGCGTTATTTTCCAAATTCTTCCCAAATAAATTCCGTTGAGATTGGAATGGTTTAAAAATAGGCAATAGCTCTTAGGTATATCACTGTTCTTCATGTTCAAAGATGATACTACTGACATAGTTTCTCCCTATTGCTCATAAGAACATTGCAAAATCTGTGTTGCCTTCCCTACTGATAATCTCTCCTTGTGTCGTTTGCCTAAAACCTACAGTTGCTTTAAAGTTTCAAAGACCTCCACGAACCCACATATTTTGGCTGTTGAATTACACTCTAAATAGTGATACTAGTAAGGAGTGTGGTAGAGAAGAACACACTTCTCATGCTATCTGACTTTAGGGAAAAAAAAAAGAAATCAGCAGACTTTCTGGACCAGTGACTTTCTCTTTCATCTGGGCAGCCTGACATACATGTATCTCCATAAAAGATACATGCTTTAAAGGCTTGTCACTGATAGTCACTAGTTGGCTTAATTTGAGACATCCCATCTCTAATTGTGTATCGCTGTGTTTTTCTTTTTTTTCCTGTGTTTTTCATTTTGAGTTGGCTGCTTTGTTAGAAGTTGATAACCCGCAATGTAGTATTCATCTGAAGTGTGCCTTCTTTATTGTTGGAGGCTGTATCTGGGTGTGGGGCAAGGATGCAATACTCTGAATCACTGAATGACTTGGCCCTTTACCATACTGAGCTTGTTGTCTCCTGAGCTTTCGTTGTTGTCACTGGTTGCTTTATTTTGTTTTCTTCTTTACCATCTACAGTGTTAGGTCAGACGATTGCTCTTCCCCACAGGTCACTCTCTAGTCAGAATGTCTTCACTGTGCTCATTAGCTAACTCTGCGCTCACACTCACCAGGCAGACAATCTGTTTGTGGAGATACATGTATGTCAGGATGCCCAGATGAAAGAGAAAGTCATTGGTCCAGAAAGTCTGCTGATTTCTTTTTTTTTCCTAAAGTCAGATAGCATGAGAAGTGTGTTCTTCTCTACCACACTCCTTGCTAGTATCACTATTTAGAGTGTAATTCAACGGCCAAAATATGTGGGTTCATGGAGGTCTTTGAAACTTGACCTATAAGTTCCCTGAAATAAAAATATGCATCTTATTGAATTCCCTTGCATAGCAAATATTATTCAAGATATTTGACCTTACCTCCATGCATTCTTAAAAAAAAAAACAAAAAACAAATATTTTTTACCCTGGGAAAATGGTACAATGAAAGGCACACATTACTATGTCTTAGGCACATATTAGTATGCCTTTGGAATAAAGCCATATCTTGGCCAAAATCCTTTAAAATGAAAGCGTGAATGAAAAGAAAATAAAATCTTGAACAACCAGGCAAATACAAGTCAACAAAGTGTAAAACACAAAGAGATGCTTAAATCCATCATTGAGTCCTTGGCCTCAGTAGTGAGTACCCACAATATTTGGTACCCTCGATTTCAGTTTAAACATATAGATGTACTGAAGAAGCTGGATGCACCTGCAGAGCTTCTTAATCACTTGGAACTGTGATTTACTTTTCTCAGCCAAAACCAAAGAGATTAACTCTGCTGTTGCCAGCCTACATTTACTGAGCACTTAACATGTTTCAGGAGAAGGCAATGGCACCCCACTCTAGTACTTTTGCCTGGAAAATCCCAGGGATGGGGGGGCCTGGTGGGCTGCCGTCTATGGGGTCACACAGAGTCGGACGTGACTGAAGTGACTTAGCAGTAGCAGTAACATGTTTCACCTGAATATACCATTTAATGTTCACAATGGCTTTCTGAGGTAGATGGTATTGTTTTCACCATTTTATACATGAAAAAGGTAATATTGAATGGAGTTTGTTATTTAGTTTAAGCCCTGAGTATGAGTACATGTTGAATATTGTGTGTGAAAGAAACTAGCACAGCTACTAGCATTTTCTGTCCCACTTAAAGACATTTACTTTTATCTAGATATAAATTCTTACAGTACCTTGTCTAGCATTCTGGAGCCATGTAAAACTTCTTTTCTAGTGATGTGTCTATTCTCACTCATTCACATTGGCCTCATCATTTCCTGTCTAATATCATAAAAATAGTAAAGAGAGAAGCTAGAATTTGGAAGCAGATTGACTCAAGAAGCCCCCTGTTTAGCTGTTGCCTGGTGCTACTTCTCTGCCTCTTCTATCATCATTACTCTTTTTTTCTTAAAGTAAGACAAGAAATACTCAGATCTGTAGCCACCTCTCTGTTCTCTGGGGCTTCCCATGTGGTTCAGTGCCAGTGCAGGAGAGGCAGATTTGATCTCTGGACCAGGAAGATCCCCTGGAGTAGGAAATGGCAGCCCACTCCAGTTTTCTTACCTGGAGTATTCCATAGACAGAGGAGCCTGGAAGGCTGCAGTCCATGGGGTCGCAAAGAGCTAGACACGATTGAGCATGCATGCACGCTCTGCTCTATGATGGGGTTATTATTACTTCATACAGAACACAAAAGACAAGATTTTGTTGGATATCTGAGGCAAAATGAAGGAATTGATTGGGGGATAGGCACTGCCATCAGGCTCATGGTCTATTTGGAACAGGGAGTTTGAAACAGGTCCAGGCAGAGGATTCATTCAAAATCTGGGATGAAAACTAGGCAATCAGGTAATCAAACAAGGTTGGAAAAAAATCACACAAATATTAAGGAACATAGTGAATAAGTTTAAAACCTAGGCGAAGGACTTGGACATCACAGAATCAGAAACCCAGATCAACAGCTTCTGGTACAAAGGATGAGTATTATGACCAAGAACTTGAGCAGTGTCTATGAGGTTACAGCAATAAGATGAATTTTGATATGGAACCAACATTTTGCCTCATGCTTGGAGCTTTCAGAGGCTCGTTAAAGCAGTCAGTCACTAAATCTGACTAGTTTAGGAATGCAAGTGAAGACATTAATCATTTTGGGAAATAAGTAGACTGAGATAAAAGCAGTTATTGAAACTTTCCATCTCCTTTAAATGTCCGCTTTCAGGGAAAGATCTGATATCGGTTATTTTTACATTAATGTGAATAAGGTAAGTTTATGTGTTGCCTCCCTTGGGAGATTTTACTTGTTCAGCCTTGGCTCTTAATTTAGAATGAAAATGTTTATTCTGGCTTATAGGCATTCCTAGACCAGGCAACAACATGGAGGTAGATTTAGGGAGAGAAACAGAAGGTCTTCCCAGAATTCTTATCAAGCCACATTGCTCATGTTTTACACCTGCCTTGCCAATCTTGATATTTCATCCAGTGAGGATACCTGAAGGACTTATGTGTTTGAGTGATTCATTTCATTTCCAGTTAGAAGTCTTTTGTGCTTCTTTCTGTGATAATCAGTACAGATATTTAAAAAAAATCAAAAGATAGCAAAATAAAGTTGACCTTTTTAGTTGATACAGTTTCATTGTTAAGTTTCCTGTTCTGTCTGGTGATTCAGATTTGTCAGATAACTGCAATTTTCCTATCTGTTGTAATTCTTGGAATTTAGTGAAAGACAAACAAGGAGAAACTGAGCTTTATGTCTCTGTGGTTAAATTACAAGAGCACTGTTCTCAGGTACTAATTCAGTCATTGGACCTGCAAGACGCTATACTCAGGGATAAAACAAACATCCTCTTTCATGTTTATCTATCCTTAGAAATGGTAAGGCCAATGTGAAGGAGGAAGGTGATAGACACAGGACTAAAAAAGAAGTTCTACATGGTTCTAGACTACTGGGAAAAGTACTGTAAGAGTCTATATCTAGATAGAGTTAAGTGACACTAGGGGACAGAAGGTACGAACAGCTATGTTAATTTCTTTCTACATTGGACTAATATAGCTACAAAAATCTGCTCATACTCAGAGCTTAAAGGAAATATCCAAATATTTTCCTGTGAGTTATAGACTTTTTACAGCTCTTCTGCTTTCTCATTTTGTAAGTTTGGGCCAGTTACTTAAACTCTTCAGTTTCAGTTTCATTTTTATAAAGTGATGATGATAATGGCATATTCTTCATTTGGATATTGTGAAAAGTAAGTGGTATAATATATATAAATCAATCAACACAGCACCCAGCACACCACAGACATTAAATAATAGAATCTATTATTATTCCTTTATTTTTTTAAACTACCCTGTGCAGTAGGCAGGAAAGATATTAATCCTTATAACAAATAGAGAAACTGAATCCCAGGCGTTAAATTTTATTCAAAATTGTTAAGTAAAAAAGCTGGCTTCACAATTCATTAATATGTATTACTGTTACTTTTAGAACCAAATTTCTTGATGTGTGTATTTTCTTTGCACAAAACTGGGCGAGGGGGAACATAGTGTAGGATGCCAAAGTGAGACCATAAATGGTATAAAGAACATGGGAATCAGATGGTAGCTCCAGGGAATGGCAGGGTCCAGAGAAGAGATATTTTGTATTTTTAAGATATGGAGAATCTGAGAACATAAATAGAAGCAAAAGAGCCAGTGAAAAGGCCTGAAGATCTAAGGCGGGGGTCAGAAGCTCAAATGTCTTCAGGAATGGGCATGTGGTTAAATAACTGAAGCCAGAGAATGTAATTCAAAAAGAAAGAGTGGAGACAAAGTCAAGAGTGTGTGCCCTGGATAAACAACAAGGCCTACTATATAGCATAGGGAACTATATTCAATATCCTGGGATAAACCATAATAGAAAAGAATATAAAAGAAGATGTATCTATGTGCATAATTGAATCTGTTGTGCAGCAGAAATTAACACAACATGGTAAATCAACTATACCTCAATAAAATTTATTTTTTAAAAAAAGACTGCATGTCCTTTCTAAAAGCACGAAAAAGCTAAACCAAAACAAAACTCTACACAGCAAAAATCAAGTCTGTGGGCTAATATCAAACTTTGAATTAATGATACCTGGTGTAAAAGATGGAGCAAGGTTTTGGGGGAAATGGGTCAAAATGGAATCAAGAGCAAAGTTAGGGTCATGAATGAAAGGAGAACAGGGTGTCTCTCTTGTGGTTATACAATAGTAGTGAAAATGTGGTGAAAGATATTTCGATGTGGAGAGGAGAAAATTCACAGAAGTTGATGCCCCTCAATTTTCTCAGGAAAGTATAAAATGAGGTTCCTCATAGGGATGTTTTGAACACCATACTTGAACTGTGGGCTTGGGAATGTGGAGAAGGCCTGTGTGATATTGTGATTTACAATAAAAAGTATATATACGATCTTTGTCCCTGTTTCTAGCAGGGACCTCCTAAAACTCGGGATTTTCTCTAATGAGAGGGATAAAGGTATCTCTTGCTGTGTTTTGGAAAACACCTAAGGATGGAGGCCGGTTGCCAGGAGAGCCAACCAAGTAATTAGAGGGCTGGAACTTACAGTCCCAGCTCACCCCCTTGACCTCCTGGGACAGGGATGGGCTGGAGGGTGAATGATTTAACCAGTCATGTCTATCCAATGAAGCCTCCATAAAACTTCAAGAGGATGAGGTTCAGAGAGTCTCCGGGCTAGTGAACATGTGGAAATATGGGGAGAATGGCACAGCTCAGAGAGGGCATAGAGACTCTGTGCCTTTTCCTCTTGCCAAACCCTATCCGTTTCTTCCATTGGGCAGTTATATCATTTTATAATAAACTGGCAATAATCTAGTAAGTAAACTGTTTCTCTGAGTTCTTTGAGCTGCTCTAGAAAATTAAACAAATTAGGATTGCTAAAATAAAACTGGGAACCTCTGATGTATAGTCAGTTGGTCAAAAGCACAAGTGACAACCTGAACTTGCCATTGGCATCTGAAGGGCGGGGGGTAGGACAGTCTTATAGGACTGAATCCTTAACCTCTAGGATGTGATAATATCTTCAAGTAGATAGTGTCAGAATTGAATTAAGTTGTAGGAGACCCAGTTGGTGTTGAGAGTGGTTTGGTGTGGAAAAGTGTACCTTCTGCATGTGCATGGTCAGTTGTGTCTGCTTCTTTTTGACCTCATGGACTATAGCCCTCCAGGTTCCGCTGTTCATGGGATTCTCCATGGAGTGGGTTGCCTTTTCCTCCTGCAGGGGATGTTCCCCACCGAGGGATCAAACTGGTGTCTCCTGTGTGTTCTGCATTGCAGGCAGATTCTTTATCACTGAGCCACCAGGGAAGCCCTGGTGTGGGGAAAAAAAAAATATATATGTTGGAAATGACACCAGAACACTTTAACTTACCTGGATAAACTACTGTAAGAAGTACAACAGGAAGCTGGTTAAAAAATAATGAAAGTTTCTCACCAGCAGAGGAAGAACAACTGGATTTGTACTGGACCCACTTAGAATGGCTTTGTGATTTCTTTCCTAAGTGTACACCAAAAATGTTCCTAGTCTGTCTTTTGCCACTCTCATTTGTAGGGTGCTCAAGGAATACAAACTCTTGCACTATTGAACTATGCCAAATGTGATTCAAGGAAAATGTGCAACCAAAAAATATCAGATTACTTTAATTTTTCTAAGAAAAATTTTTGGTTTCTTTATGTCCCTGATCTTTCTTTTAATATGGAAGATCTTGAATTGACCTAATAGTAGTTTTTTTTTCTTCATAGAAATAATATGTGTGTGTATGTGTGCGTGAATTCTGCATTCATTTCATTTTATTCATGAATGAACTCTTAGCCCAGGGATATCAGAAGGAGGAATATGCGTCTCAGACAGAGGCACAGGTTATTGTGGATGACACTGCTGTCAGTTTGATATGCAGAGTGATATGCCTGTAGTCTTTTAACATCCCTTTCAGTGTTGATCTCACAGATCATATTTTAGGTACCTTAAAATGTGAGTCTGATTTAACATTTCTCATAGATCAGAAAGTACCTTGCAAGTTCATCTTTTTGCTATGGCATGGCAAAAAGGAGGAGCAAAGAGTAGTTCCTGAATAAGAAACTAGTAAAAACTTGTACATATTCAACCAGCAAATAGTTTTTAAACACCTAAAATGACCTTAGGGGTGTGCTAGGTACTACTGGGGTTTCAAATGCAATGAGATGTTTCATGACAATTTTCTACAAGAGAGTAGTAAGGCTAAGGAAAGAACCATACTTGCCAAGAGGAGGGAATAAAACTGTTGGATTGCTAGCCCTTCTAGAAGGGCCTGTGGACGAGACGAGACAGCTGCTCAGAGAGCTAGACAGTGTGCCACAGGACAGGGAAGGAGGAAGTGGACAGAGGGAGCTTTACGGCAATGGAGGAACTTAGTAGATGAGAGACAGCAGGGAAGACTTTTAGCAGTTGTTACGCTGAAGAACTGAGAATAGAGGAATATGTATGTATGTATATACATATATACACATATATACAGGTTTCCCCTGCAGTCCAAAACTGCAGTGGTGCAGTGTTCCTATGAAAGCTTTTACAAGCCAAAGTGGCATAAAGCAAAGAAGCAATTACCTTAGGATACATCTTGTTGATGGATGTCAAAATAATTGAGATAAAGCACAGATGATCACCGACATAGTTCAAAGCTATGGAGGCTTGATGCTGAATGTAATTCTCGGGAAAGGAGATGGAAATCAGAAGATACCTGCATGAACTTTCTGTTAAGCTTTCTGTGCAGAGGGCTGTGCAATTTTTCTGGGCCAGGCTGAGCATTCCAAAATTTATCATTCTTTTAAATGCAAATCCTTTCACAGATTAGGCCATGTAGGGCTCTGTGATTTATTTGGGTTACACAGAGGCATAAAAGTCACATCATTAGGTCTGTTTTCTATGGATGTGACTTTTATGCTTCTATGTAATCCAAATAAACTTCAACTAAAAAAATAAAGTGGCAAAAAAAAAAAAAAGTCATGTCCTTTATTCTGAGAAACAACTGTATTTGAAGAATGATAAAGTACAAAATTGTACCTGAGTGGGCAACTTGGGCGGAGAAGGCAGTGGCACCCCACTCCCGTACTCTTGCCTGGAAAATCCCATGGATGGAGGAGCCTGGTAGGCTGCAGTCCATGGGGTCGCTAGAGTCGGGCACGACTGAGCGACTTCACTTTCACTTTTCACTTTCATGCATTGGAGAAGGAAATGGCAACCCACTCCAGTGTTCCTGCCTGGAGAATCCCAGGGATGGGGAAGCCTGGGGGGGCTGCCGTCTATGGGGTCTCACAGAGTCAGACACGACTGAAGTGACTTAGCGGTAGCAGGGCAACTTGGGAAAAGCAGAAATTGCTGGGAACTTTTTTTTCTTGGTTCACAGCCTCATCCAAACTTTCTACCCTCTGGCCCTTCAGATAAAGAACAAAAGCAGAATAACTCAAGCTTTAATCAGATACTAATACCAATAATGAAGAGGCAACTCATATAGAGGGATGTTACTTGGCCATCCTCTCACAGCTGATGTTCAAATATGCTAATATGATACTGGCTGGAATGTTTTAGTTGCCCTTCATTTTTTTTTTTTTTTTTTGTAGCCACCTAATCACATGCCATTTAAAACAATGTTTTCACCATGGCACAGATATTAAGCCTTCTTAAATATAGCCAACAAATTTTTAATCTATATTTAATTTTAATTGTAAGATAATTGCAATATTGTGATGCTTTTTGCCATACATCAACATGAATTGGCCATAGGTATACATGTGTCCCCTCCCTTTTGGACCCCTCTCCCTTCTCCCTCCCCATCCCACCCCTCTAGATAGTCACAGAGCACAGGCTTTGGGTACCCTGCATGGTACAGCAAACTCCCACTTTGATAAAATCAGTGAAGTAAAATTGTTTATTTTCCTTTAGCCATCCCTTTTTCTTCTTTGAAAATTACACTTTCAAATGGAAGTATCAGCTTTTGAACTCTGTCAAAATCTAAAGACCATAGCATTTTTTAATAGTCTTGCAACTCCAGATCTCTGAAACCTACTTGAAGTTTCTATGATTCAGGTAGAATTCAGACTTTGCAGAAAAGCTAACCTTTCTGTTAAAAGCTTGCTTGTGAATGTGTGTTTTCTTCCTGATTTGAGCCAAGTGCAAAAAACATAAAATCTTGCAACAAACAGAAGAAAATGTTTCTTTTCTCTCTCCCTGAAATGATGGATTTCCTGTTTTTTTCTAAGCAAAATTCCTCCACCTATCTGCTGGCACTAGAAGGTTAAGGCAGACAGTGAAGGGGGACCTGCTAAGGAATTTTATAGCTGTATTAAAATGAGGAATGATAATGTGGCTAAGCAATTTCTGGTCATGTGGTCTTAAAGATTTATACATGTGGTTTTGAAATACCATTCACCAATCACATCACCCTGCTAATCTTATTTAATAAACATATATATAGATAATATTTTCATTCACTCATTGGCTGATGAAATAATGTATGTAGTTTGAAACTAGCACAGAGTATACAAAATGACTCATGTGATATGATCTGATTGGGATTTGGACCACCACTGAGATAATTACATAAGCTTTCAAAAACAGAGATACAGAGATTTGTACACACCAAGCTCTAGCCTAATAGCTTCCCACATATTATAACAGTAACATACTACCAGCAATCTGATTTTGTGAAACTTGCACTCCATTCTAAATCGTATAAACATATAGTTTAAAACAAAATAGATTAAGAATTTATTTGTTTTGAAAAAAATTATGATGTGTTGGTAATAACTATTGAGATAATGAGAAATTCAAAATTCATGTTGCAGTGTTACGGGCAGTGGATAAAAACCGCTGTTCTTTATGATGGACAATGTAATATGTAAACTGACCAGGAGTACTTTTCTTTTCCACCCCCTAAATTATAGCATTCCAATTTTAACTGGTTGCGGAAGCAAATTGGATTATTTCTAGGAAGCCAACAAATAAGAATTAGATTGTAGAAAGTCAATAATTACCATTAGATCTATTTGTAATGTCAGTATTTTCACATTTTCATTAGCAGTCTGAATGCTAATTACCAAATTTCTTTATTTCTCTAAATCTAGCAATTGTAGAGTATACAGCAAAAAAGTATTAATTATTAGTAAAAAGGCTAATTAAAAGTTGAAAGCAAAGCTCTAATAAGTATAAATACCATTTTTTATCAAGTGTAGAAAACACACATTAATTATTATCTTGTAAAACCTTATCCTTAGACTCACAGATATGGAGACAATAGCATTCTGGTGTGGGGGATGGGGTTAGGAATCTAAATTTTAGGAAGATCAGTCCATCTAGAATCAGCATATTAAAATTTTGAAGGGAAAAAGAGCTATTTTCTACATAATAGAATGACAAAAGAAAAATAATCAGTGCAAAAACATTCACTTTCCATCTTAATTGGTGACTCTAGCATTGTAGGAAAGGAAAGTAAAAAGCGGACAGCAAAAAGACAGCTTGTAAAATGCATGGAATTTGTCATCAAATTGTCAGTAGTTGTGAAGGATGGAGTAGTTTTGAATGGGAGGGAAGACCTAAAGGAATGAAGGTGAGAGAAAATAGGATGCTTTAAATCTAAATGATGTTTCAGCATAAATCACACCTCTAAACCCAAATAACAAAATAATTATTCTAACCGATATCCTTTTTCCTCGGTTTATAATATGAGTTTAGCAAACTTGGTCAAGTGGCGCTATTTAGCAGTGACAGGTCACTGTGAAATCTTTCGCGGTGTGGGAAAGAAAGTGCTGAAGTGTTTGTATTGCTCCAAGTGCAACCTATACCTGGATTTCCAGTCAATGTAATGATGTAAAATGGACATAATACAGACAAATTCTAGGAAGCAGAGGCCAATTACCTCAACCAAAAAGTAAATATGAGTAAATAGGGACAATTAAGTATGGTCAGACTGAAGAGAATATGTGAACTCCTGGCCATTGTCTGGAAGCTGATCAAATGTTGAAGTCCATAGTTCAGAGGGGGCATAAGAGAATAACAATGATGGCTTTATGTGACCCATAGCACAACAATGAAAGAGAGGAATTTATGTGCCAATATTTGCATGTTTCTTATAATACAAGGGCTACCATATTATAAGCTGCTGTCTCCTCTAAGCACTCCCTTATTTTTACCAGGCTTCTTGAAAATTAAAAAATAAAAAAGTTATATTCAGTAACTGCCTACACTATTAGTCCTAACTCTCACTTCTTTTCACACTGCTACACTAAAATGGCTACCTATAGTCTCCTGACTGCCAAATCTATCAGATATTTTTCTTAATCCATCTTTGACATTTGACTTTGTTAACAACTCCTTCCTTCTTTAAGTTATGTCTTCCAGGGTTTCTGCTCAACAGTTTTTTTCCCAGCTCTACTTCACTGATGCTAAATCAGTGTTCTCTCCCCTCACTCCGCCTGCCATTTAAATTTAGTGTCCTGTAGGATCTTGTCAGTCCTCTTCTTTTCATTCCACAGAGTTTCCTCAAGCAATGTTATTCTCTTCTACAATTTTTTATTACTGTCTAAACATCCTTGACTTCAAATTTATATGTTTATATCTCTCTCAAGCTGCAAATCTACTTACTAACCTACTAAATCTTCAACTGGATTTTCTAGTGTCAATATAAACTTAACATATCTGAATGTCAACCCAGTATGTCCCTACACAACTTTTCTTCTTCTTTTATTCATCTCTTTGTATTATGTAAGGACCTTAATGGCAACTCAAGTTAGCATCTGGAAATCTTCATAGACTTCTCCCTCTCATCATCCACACCCAAGGAGTCATCAAAATCTATTATTCTTTCTAAGATAACTTTTCAGTCGAGTCCCTAACCTATTCTTCATTCCTACTGATACTGCCTTAGATCAGGTCCCTATAACTTTTTGCTATAGTAGAGCACTTCTCTAGTCGTGCCTTTATACAGCCTTACTTCTTCAAAATACTACCAAAGTGACCTTTCTGACATGAATCCAAGCATTCCCCTCCAATCTTAAAACTCTTTAGTTATCTTTCATCCAAATGCAATCAAAATTCCGTATATACAATGCTATGATAGTTTCAGGTGTACAGCAAAGTGATTCAGCTATACACTGTTAAGTAAACTAAACTTCATAAAATAAAATTCCATATAGAAAACTCTTGTGGTCTGGTTCCTACAGGTTTCTCTTACCTCATTTTCTACTTCCCTCCTTGCCTCTGCATCTATGCCTTCACTATGCTCCAGTATTACTGAAGTAGTTTCAAATATCCAAATGTTAGAGTAAGGAATTCAGGGTCTGAGTCCCTATTCTGCTACATTTTTAGATGTGTAAATTGGGGAAAATCATTTACCTTCTCTAGCACTTAATTTTTTCTTTCTTCAAAAGAGGAAAACTCAGATTAAATGTGAGTATTAAATAAACTAATACATGCAAATTACCTATCATAGCACCTAGTGTTTTTGAACTTTTTTTACAACTTCATTTTTTTTATGTTCATAGTATTGTCAATTTTGTAGTATTAGATATTTCTAAATAAAGTTGACTCTTGAACAAGGGTTTAAACTATGTGAGTTCATTTACATGAGTATTTTTTTCAATAAATATATTGGAAAAATTTTTGGAGATTTTCAATAATTTGAAAAACTTTTCAAACTACATAGCTAAAAATATTGAAAAAAATTAAGCATGTGATAAAATATTGAGTATATGTAGATAAACATACAAAATATGTGTTAATTGACTGATATCAGTAAGGCTTCCAGTCAACAGTAGGCTATTAGTTGCTAAATTTTAACGGAGTCAAAAGTTATATATTAATTTTCAACTACATGGGAAGTTGGTGCCTCAGACCTCTGTGTAGTTCAAGATTCAAATCTAAGTGCCCTCTGCCTTATATAAAAGTATGATATAATATTTAATGTGAATGGATTACAAAATCACTTTCTTTTAACTCATTTTTTTCCTTAGTCTAGTACTTCTGTTACTCTTCTCTATAGCCTCTCCAATTTCTCAACATGTGAAATTCAATACTAAATGCAATACTTTTATAGGAACCTTACAAAATGAGTAAAACATGCATATCTTTTGTCTATCCCTTTCCTATTTCTTATTGTAGGATTGTAAGTTCCCATCTGCCAATCTTTAATGTATTTACTTAAATTCAAATTATGAAACACTAGGATGACTAGGTTTAGTTCCGCTGCTTGGAACCTAGTCAATCACCCTTCCTTTCTTATCATGCCAGTTTTGTCTGGATTCTCAGGGTAAATATAAATGATAACAAAACTACCAGTTGAATATTTCAATACAGTGGAAATCTAGCCAACTGATTTCATCAATTGGTCAGGTTCCTCAGAATGATCACGACAGTAGTCACCTGTAGGGATATGGTTTCTATTGTTGTTGTTGTTTTAAATAAAAAACTCAGTTGAACTTTATTCTATTTCTGGTATTAAATGACTATGTTTTCATTTGAGCTTTGTTCTTGTTTGGAAAGATACTGTCAAACCTATGCAACTTGTTACTTTCCACAACCTACTGAGTGTTCATTCAGTGAAATGAATATTGTGCATCATGGGCTTCCCTGGTGGCTCAGAGGGTAAAGCATCTGCCTGTGATGCGCGAGACCCAGGTTCCATCCCTGGGTCAGAAAGATCCCTTGGAGAAGGAAATGGCAATCCACCCCAGTATTCTTGCCTAGAGAATCCCATGGACACAGGAGCCTGGTGGGCTACAGTCCACAGGGTCGCAAAGAGTTGGACATGACTGAGTGACTACACTACACTGGAGTTGAATAAAATTGGGTTGAACCTTCAGCTTCCTCATTTGTAAAATGGTGATAATGATGCTACAAGGATTATTTTAAGGACTGAATTGGACAATTGGATAATAGCTATCTGTTAGCATCATTTCTACTATGTGGAAGACATAATCTAAAGGACATGATGTAAAGGTTAATGCTCTTATATTCTTTTACTTATTCCTCTCACATAGAGGAAAATCCTGTAGACTTCTTTTATGTAATATAGAACCTCAGGTTGTGTTGGGAATGAAATTCCACTACCTAGAATAGGAAAGGAAGAAGGCCATGACAGTTTATAGAGGTTTATATATGGAAAGTACTCCTGTTGGGGAAAAGAGATAAGAAAGAGCAGTTGGATAATGCTTGGGTTAGATTTTAATGCAGTTGAGAATGACTAATATGCCATTATAAAAAATAAAGGGACCTAGCTAGATTCACAGTAGAGGGGAGAGATGAGCAATTCAGTGGCTGGCTATTGAAAACAGAGGAAGGGACCAGATGTTATGTTGTTTCGTTACCCAACTTGTCATTGGTCAGGGTATAGGGAAAAAAAAAGACAAAGCAGTATCACATGGAATAATCATTAACAGAAAATACACACTGTATTTTGTTCATCCTTCAAACATTTGTTTCCAGTAATTTAGAAGTCATTTCTTTACCAATTGACCAAACTTACTTACACATGTATACTTTTGATGAAATTCTCTAAATTTCCCACATGTGTACAAGTTTGAGAGCTAGTGTATTAATCAAAACAATAAATTTGACTCAGATATCTTTGATCCCTTTGTTCTTTAAAGTTGGTTTAAATAAAAGTGAATTACTATTTGTATCTCCTTTCCCTTCTTCACCATTTAATTTAGACACCATAAATCAAAACAGAAATGACATACTAAAGCCCATGTGGACTACCAATTCCCTGTATGCCTACTTTATAAACATCTTTGAATCATATCTTAATTTTTGATGGATTCAGATTTTTGACGCTTTCAAGAATCCAAGACCAAGATCACTCAGGAAGAGCCAAAGTGTTTTCTGTTGTGGCTCACACATCATCAATCAAACTGTTAACTAAGTCTGGTTGCAGAATCTTTATTAGTGGCAGTGATAAAAGAAGCAGAAAGGACACAGCTTGCTCAGATCTCTGGATAAAATTTCAGATCGGCCATTGAAAATATTATTTTACCTTATAAATGAAGCAAATGCAGATGTGTCTTTGATTAATTGAAAATTAATTAATTGAAAGGAAACCCTGCAATGTCATAGTTTATTTTATTTTTCAGCCTAAAATCCAACTGTGACTACTGATACTAGCCACCTGTTTTCTTAAGAAAAAGAACAAGACTGTCAAACTAGACAACATGATTTGAGATTTAAAAAAAATGTCAGACTCTTTCCCAGTATCAATAAAACCTTGATGATCATCAAACATAGACGAAGATTGGATAATGAGTGTAGGACTCAAAGGATCATTATCAACTGAAGTTGTTTATTGGTAATTAAGATGAAGGAGCATGGGCTAATCGGAATATTTCATGAACTTCTTAGGGCAGCAGTTTTGGTGTGGACTAACATAATCCATATTAGAACAGTTGCCATCTTCTTTATATAAGGTAATGAAAGAGAACTCATAAATTGGACTATGAAACTCTTTGCTTTATATATATATACACACATATATACACATATACATATATATTTGCATAAGGCTTGACTATGTTTCAAAGTAATCAAAGTGATTTTTCACTCTGTGAAAAATGCATCACAGGAAATGTCTTCTTACTAAAATATCCATTTTCAATCAGTTTGAACATACACATTCTTCAAAAAGTGAAATACATCTATAGACTGGCTTGGAGTTTCTTACCTTTCTTTCCCTTCTCATCACCAACGTACACAGGAATTGAAAGTCGGCAGGTAGACCTCTGTGAACATTATAGTTCCCTTACTATTTTATTATTGTTAAATGTTTTGTATGATCTGAGAGAAATTTTGAGAAATGAAACAAAATGGAGATATCTTTTCTATCCATGAGATTTTTAATGCCAGAAGTTAACAATGTTGCAGAGAAGAGTTGAAACATTAGCTAGAACGATTTTAATACATGCAATTGAGTTATAATGTACCCAGTGTAAGATAAGACTGTGGTTATTATGATGTGAGGCATATTTCAATCCTGCTCCCACGCTCTCCCCATACTCTGGACTAGAGAAAAAGAAAAACAGGCCATATACATTGAAAAGACCATGGCATAAATATTTAGACAATTATTCCTTCTTTGACTTTTCTTTTCTTATCCCTTGAAACTTTTCTCTTTTAGTGTGGAAATTTCTATCTTTCTCTGTGTTTTGGGGGCAGCAGGCAGTACACTAATATGAAAGATGTAAAAGGAGGTCACTAGGGTTAAAATTGGAGAAGGCAATGGCACCCCACCCCAGTACTCTTGCCTGGAGAATCCCATGGACGGAGGAGCCTGGTGGGCTGCAGTCCACGGGGTCGCTAAGAGTTGGATACGACTGAGCGACTTCACTTTCACTTTTCACTTTCATGCATTGGAGAAGGAAATGGCAACCCACTCCAGTGTTCTTGCCTGGAGAATCCCAGGGACGGGAGAACCTGGTGGGCTGCCGTCTATGGGGTTGCACAGAGTTGGACACGACTGAAGCGACTTAGCAGCAGCAGCAGGGTTAAAATAAAAAGAGCCAATCTGAGCATAGATCACCCACTGGAGTCAAATAGAATAGTGGAATATAATTGAATGGCTTCCTAGGGAGATGAAGGAAGAAGTGCAATCTGCCCCAAGACATTTCCTCATATTTGATGAAAATAGCACCTCTCTGCTTATAAAAACAGATGTTACTGGTGCATAGAAACATCTATCTGTGTGTAAACATTTTTATCCACCCCCAGGATGGTCATTGATTTCATCCACAGTTGTTTTGTCAGCATTTCATTTTAAATATGTTACTTTTCATCTCAAGAGATCACATGTGTTTTGTTGCTGTTCAGTCACTCAGTCCTGTCTGACTCTTTGTGAGCCCAAGGACTGCAGCATGCCAGGCTTCTCTGTCTTCACTATCTCCTGGAACTTGCTCAAAGTCATGTCCATTGAGTCAGTGATGCCATTCAACCATCTTATCCTCTGTCTTCCATCCCCATCTCCTCCTGCCTTCAGTCTTGCCCAGCGTATGAGTCTTTTCTAGTGAGTCATCTCTTCACATCGGGTGGCCAAAATACTGGAGCTTCAGCTTTAGCATCAGTCCTTCCAATGAATATTCAGGACAGATTTCCTTTAAGATTGACTAGTTTAATCTCTTTGTAATCCAAGGGACTCTCAAGAGTCTTCTCCAACACCACACTTCAAAAGTATTAATTCTTCGGCACTCAGCCTTCTTTATGGTCCAACTCTCACATCCATACATGACTACTGGAAAAACCATAGCTTTGATTATATGGACAAAGTAATATCTCTGCTTTTTAATACCTGTCTAGGTTTGTCATAGCTTTTCTTCCAAGGAGTGAGTCTTCTTTTAATTTCATGGCTTCAGTCATTATCTGCACTAATTTTGGAGCCCAAGAAAATAAAGTTTGTCACTGTTTCCATTGTTTCCCCCTCTATGTGTTTACCTGTGGGCAAACCCCATCCCCCAAAACCACAAAGAAATAAATAACTCACCAAAATATAGAGAATACTTTTCAAGGCCTGTAGACTGATTCCTTGCCTTTTATTTATTTGTTCAAAAACAAAAGCTCTCTATTAGTTGGTTATTTAAATACAATCAGAAAAATCAGAGGAGGGAATCACATGCAGAAGGAATTCAATCAGTGGCATGCTAGAACTAGCTTATAATGGCTAGCAAAAGCTGATTGTTACATTTTCAGGAATTTTGCGAGCTTGTTGATATCAAGTTAGTAGCTTGAAAGCCATGATAGGATGGAAATTGGCAAATGCTACAAATTAAGACTTTTTCCCCCGAGACAGCAAGTTTTTAAACATTTACCTGTGCACCACCAGATTCAATCAAATCAATGCAATTTTTCTTGTGGATTTCTTCAGCTAGTTTCTCACTGAGAAACCATTGCATGGCATATAATGGTGCTATTCAAATGTCTCTCTTTTTTTAACATGAGAAAAATTTTCCTGACAAAATCTTATATAAAAACATCTATGAAGGAAAAAAAAAGCAGAGGTGCTTTAATTGACTGGAAAGGATATGCCATCCCCTGGCCTTCCTCTTTCCCTGCCAACCTGACCACTCTACCCAGCTCCACCACATTCTGGGCCATGCAAGATATATTTGGAAAACAACTGATCAAAAGGAAAGAACAGGGATGGAAAAAGAGACACAAGGAATTATAACTCTAGTTTTGACTTCTGACCAATCATTCCAGACCTTGCTTGCTTACTTATAAAATGAGGGGTTTGAACAAATGATCTTGAGGATTCTCCAAGCTGTAAAACTTATAGATGCATGAATGTTTCATGAAAAATAATTTTTAAAAATCTGACTTTAAATTAAAGATAAATTGTACTACCGGTTAGCACTGTCATTTACTTTCACTTAACTTTTAGCTTCTTTTTGCATTCAAATTAAGTTCCTATTACTTCATCCCTATAGCCAGAGTCACAAAAGCAACCAACTTGTGTTCTCATTAAGTTGGTAGCATACATAGCTAAATGGGACAAATTATCATTCTTTGCATCCCTATTTGGTCTGTGTACTGATGAAAATACCAATCTGGATTGTTTACTGTCTTCTCTTTATTTATTCCATCACTTTCAACTCTCCTAGTTTCATTCTCTGTCCTTGATGGTGTACTTTTCCTTCAGAGCCAATATGAGTCGTTAGTTAAAAGAATAGCTAAACAGTTCTGAAGAGGGTCCCTCTGGCTTGAGTGTTTGGAGGTGATGAGAACAGAATCCACAAAGTAAATGATGAATTTGCCTCAGCAGAAGCATTTCTGAAAGCAAAATCAGATGTATTATATGTAAGTATGTAAATATGAATTGATGTACTCATAGGCCCATCATTGCTCAAAGAAATTAGTTTCAAAAGAAGAATAGTAAATATCTGCAGCAATTTCCATTATCTAGGGATAGATTAACAAGTATGTAGATTAACTAAAATAATATATAATATAATAGCTTATGTATGAAAGTCATTAAATGTAGAACACCTACATAAAAAAGGATCTATTGTTTAAAACTACAAAGTAACTATTAGGGTTTGGGTAGGGAATGATGGTACATTTTTAAAAAGTGAAGAGATTTAAAATGAAAAGATTATTTAAAGGGTGTGGCCAAGGTTAAGGGAAACAAACCCAAAATGGTGAAGCACAGTAGAACTAGTGACAGTGAGGAACTCTTTCTGTTCTTTGACCTGACAAGAGGAGTGAAATATTACCAGATCCTGGAGAGATTAGCCTACTGTAAGAGAAGGCCCTCCTTCTGGAAGTTGTGATCTTTGAAAGAAGGATGTAGCTAACTGCCAGTGAACTCTCTGAGAGTCTATTAGAATAAAAACACTGACTTCTATTTTTCTTTTGTCACTTACTCTTTTTGGTAACTTAAGAAGTTAGGTCTATGACCCACTTAGAGTTAATATTTGTGTATAGAGTAGTAAGGAAGGGGTCCAACTTCATTTTGCATGTAAATATCTAGTTGCTCAAGCACCATGTAGTTGAAAAAACTATTCTTTTTTCATTAAAGTTTTTCAGTACCTTTGTCAAAAATCAATTGACCATAGTGCTGCATGTCAATTGTATCTCAATAAAACTGGGGAAAAATGATCAATAATAAATGTATGGATTGATTTCTAGAATCACAATTTGGTTCCGTTGATCTATAATATCTATCCTTATAACAGAACCATATTGTCTTGGTACTGTAGCTTTGTAGTGACTTTGGAAATTGAACAGTATGTCTTCCATCTTTGTTCCTTGTCGAGATTATTTTGGTTATTCTTCATCGCTTGCACTTTTATATGAATTTAAGGATAAATAAACATCACTTTTGCCAAAAAGACAGCTAGAATTTTGATAGGATTTGTATTAAATCTGTAGATCAATTCGGTGAGGATTGCCAACTAAATAATATTATGTCTTGCAATTCATGAACACTGAGTATCTTTCCATTTTATTTACACCTTCTTTAATTTATGTCAACCATATTTTGTAGTTTTCAGAGTAGGGGACTACTTCTTTTGTTAAATTTAGTCAATCTTGATAGCTTATATCTTTTTAAGAATATATGTTCATTTCATCTGTGTTATCCAATTTTTTGGCATATAGCTGCTCATAGTTCACTCTATAATTTCTTTGCCCTGTAACATTCATGGTGATGTTTCTATTTCATTCCAGATTTTAGTAATGGAATCTCTTTTTCTCTTTGTCAGTCCAGATAAAGATTTCTCAGTTTTGTTAATTGTTTTTTCAAAGAGCCAAACTGTGACATATCCATAGATGTTTAAGTTTTACATCTTTGGTCTTTCACTTCCTGGAATTTAAACTCCACCCATCCCCCTCCTAAACATGAAGACAGATTAGGTTTATCTGTGACTAACATGGACAATGCTTAAGGCAGAAATCTGTTTCTCATCCAGTGTAGACAGTTTCAGGCTAGTATGATACTACATGGTTGCTATCACTGTCTTCTATCCAATTGTACAGCCATTTTCAAAAGTTAACAGCTTGGCTACTTTAACTCCACCATCACGTCAGCATTCCAACCAACACATCAATATTCCGCCCAGCAGGAAATAGGCTAACTCTTCCATTCCTTTTAAGAATGCTTTCCTCAATTTTCACACACCAATTCTACTAACAACCTGTTGACATGCTGATTTTATGGACATGCTGAGCACCAAAGAGGCTGAGAACTGAGTTCCAATTATTGAGAAAACAAAAAAAGGATACATATCAAAGGATAAATCCTTGTAACAATATGTCATGATGTTTAGTTTGTATATATATTTTAATTTATATAAGGACATTTTACTACACACTTCATTCTGTGTTTTGATTTTTTAAAAAGTATTTTGAAGCCTTTACAAAGATACAAACTAATAAAGCAATATTTGTGTATGTGTGTGTGTAATTTGTGTGTGGATTTCAGATCTAATGATTATGAAGATGATCCTTTGTGATCTCTCCATTTTCTTCTCTTTTCTATTATACTTTCATTCCTGATGGTTCTCAGAATGCATTGAAACACGTAAAATATCATGTAGGAAACGAGTTGCCAGTCCAGGTTCGATGCACGATGCTGGATGCTTGGGGCTGGTGCACTGGGACGGCCCAGAGGGATGGTATGAGGAGGGAGGAGGGAGGAGGGTTCGGGATGGGGAACACATGTATACCTGTGGCGGATTCATTTTGATATTTGGCAAAACTAATACAATTATGTAAAGTTTAAAAATAAAATAAAAATAGAAAAAAAAAAAAAAGAATCACCTGGGAAATTTATTAAAAAGGTAGATTTCAGATTTCATCCTAAGAGATTCTTACTCAGTAGATTTGGAGTAGAGCCAGGAACCTGCATATTTAACAAGGAACCCAGGTTGTTCTGGCCACAGTATGTATTTGAAAAATTCACTGAGTTAGGGGATTTGGTAACTAACTGTTTTTTAAAAAGTAAAATGAATTTAGCAACTAAGACACATGGCTTCTTCTTCTCCATTGACTCTTTTGAGTGTGGTTTCCATTACTTCACTTACACTGGAGCCTGTCTTCTTAGTTGCTTAAAAGCAAAACTTTAAAAATATCATTGTTAGTTAAATGGTTTATGAAAGCTATCAAGGCAGAGATGAAGAATGTTAGATCTCCTTATTCAGTTTATAGACAGAAAATCCTGGTTGGGTAGAACCCTTATAATGGAATGATCAAAGCATTGCCTTATATTGGAAAGATCAAATCATTTTCTGTGAAAAACGTTTCCTTCCCAATTCAGTTTGAGCTATATCTCACTCAACTCTCTTACTTGAATAGAATCTGCTAATTATATTCAATACCATATCTGAGCATGGGGTTTTATTCTATCATAGATATGTAAATATTGCTTGTACAGATAATTCCCAGAATTTCTTGAAGACCTTTCAAATAAAAATCTCCCTTACATCAATGAGTTGTGATGGGGAAGGAGATTGGGCTGAAATTTTAATTTTTCTGACTGACCAAATTAAAAGATTCAAAGTATATTTTTTCTATTTATTAAATGAGCATTAAATTCAAAAGAATTTAAAAATATATTTAAATAGACTTTAATTATTCCCCTAGACTAGGTTTTTAGTGGTAGAATTGTTGAATCAAAGAGTAAGATGGGTTTGACCCAGAAATTCCAGTTTTAAAAATTTATTTTAAAGAAATAATCAGAGATATACACAATGTAGCAGATACAATGATATTCACATTAGCTTAATTTATAATCAAGAAATATTGGAAGCAAATGTCCTATTGCAGGAGACCAATTATGTAAATTATGTAAGATTATGTAAACAGATTTCCTCTACAATCCAAAATTAGGGCCTTCCTATGAAACCATTCCTGAACTAAAATGATGTAAAGTCAAGAAGCAATTACCATTAATTTATATAGGAAAAGTTTTGAGCATTCTCAGACTATAAAAAAAAAAAAACTATCATATCATACCAAATAGCACATAAAATCTAAAATAATATTAACATATAATCAAAGAAGGGATTATATAATAAATACACAATCCGTATAAAGTAGAAATAACATACATACAGCATAATTTCACTTACCAGAATTGAGAAGACAGAGAACACTGGAAGACTGTGAGGTGGTGATGGTGGTGTGTTAGGCTGAGTCTTGAAAGCCTGGGGCTTTGAGAGGTACAGGAGACTGGGGTGTAGGGGAGAGAGGAAGAGGGTCCTCTTTTAATATCTTATCTCTATCTTATTCCACTAATGTTTACACCTTCTTCTATGTCTGCCTGTCTCATTGTTGAGGGCTGAGGTTCATCATCTGCAATGGCTAATGTGAAAGGCTGGAAATACCACATTTTACATGACTGTTTAGCCTTGTGTATTTTTATATCATACAATTCTTTGTAGGAACTCAAAACATCCTGCAAACCTGCCCTAAACTTATGTGTCCTTTCAAAGTTAAAGTCATACTTTTCTGTAATCATTGTAACACTGTCAATTGTAGTGGAAATCTCATAAATACTGCATGTTCAGTTCCTGGACGACTTTACTTTCAGGCCTTTCACTATTGTATTTGGTTTTGATTCATATCCTTTCCTTTTGCAATTGTATCAGCTATTCCTCTGCCAGCTATTGGTCATGAGATGCCAAAACCTCTTCACCGTCATCTTTGTGCACATCCAAAAACCCAGCCTCCATATCCAAAGTTCCTACTGACACATTTATTGTTACAGCTTTGAAGCCTTTAAAATTGTTCAGTACTTCATTCAGGACAGTTTCTTCTAAACACCATTTCTCAGTTAGATTGTTAGCCTATTGAGAACATCTCCAAGGTTGAAAATTGCCAATTTTATATTGTGGATCTCTCTGAATGATATTTCAGAGTTGACTTCTGTCAATGGTACTTAAAATACATCTCATTTGGCATACGATAGGCCTCAATTGTGGCTACTGGGCCTTGGTTACATGGCTGCAGCAATGACATAGTATTTTGTGTTAAGAACACAACACAAACATTACTACCATACTTGGTAATGCCAGATAGAGGAGCAGCACAATTATCGACAATCAGAATATGCCTACATTGGAAGTTATTTTCTTACAGTGTTTTTCAACAAAAGGACCAATGTATCCACTCATGTACTCAGAAAAAAAACACTTTGGTAGTTTAACCACCTATATATGAAGAAAACACAAGAAGTACATTTTTATCAATGCTTTTAAAAATACTATTTATTTTTAATTGGAAGATAATTGCTTTACAATATTGTGTTGGTTTCTGCCATATATCAACATGAATCAGCCATAGGTATACATATATCCCATCTCTCTTGTAAGTCCCTCCCACCTCCCACCCCATCCCCTCCCTCTAGGTTGTCACAGGGCACCATTATTGAGCCTCCTGTGTCATACAGCAAATTTCCAGTGGCTGTCTAATTTTACATATGATAATGCATATGCTTCAATGCTACTCTTTCAATTCATCCCACCCTCTGCTTCTCCTGCTGTGTGCACAAGTCTGTTCTCTATGTTTTCATCTCCATTGCTACCCTGCAAATAGGTTCATTGGTATCATCTTTCTAGATTCCATATATATGCATTGATATACGATATTTGTTTTTCTCTTTCTGACTTACTTCACTCTGTATAATAAGCTCTAGGTTCACTCACCTCATTAGAACTGACTCAAATGTGTTTCTTTTATGGCTCAGTAATATTCCATTGTATACATATACCAAAGTTTCTTTATCCCTTCATCTGTCAATGGACATCTAGGTTGTTTCCATGTCCTAGCTATTGTAAATAGTGTTGTAATGAATACTGGGGTACATGTCTCATTCAATTATGTATTTCTCAGGGTATATGTCCAGTAGTGGGATTGTTGGGTTATATGGTAGTTTTATTCCTAGTTTTTAAAGGAATCTCCATACTGTTCTCCATAGTGGCTTCATCAATTTAAGTTCCCACCAATAATGCAAAAGGGTTCCCTTTTCTCCATACCCTCTCCAGCGTTTATTGTTTGTAGAATTTTTGATGATGGTCTTTCTGACAGGTGTAAGGTAGTTTCGATTTGTATTTCTCTAGTAACGAGTGATGTTCTCTTTTCATGTATTTATTAATATCTGTATGTCTTCTTTGGAGAAATGTCTGTTTTGGTCTTCTGCTCACTTTTTGATTGGGTTTGTTTTTCTGGTATTGAGCTATGTGAGCTGCTTGTATAATTTGGAGATTAATCCTTTGTCAGTTGTTTCATTTGCTACTTTCTCCCCTTCTGAGGGTTGTCTTTTCACCTTGTTTATAGTTTCCTTAGCTGTGCAAAAGCTTTTAAGTTTAATTAGGTCCCATTTGTTTATTTTTGTTTTTATTTCCATTACTCTAGGTGGTGGTTCATAGAGGATCTTGCTGTGATTTATGTCAAATAGGATTCTGCCTGTTTTCCTCTAAGAGTTTTATAGTTTCTGGTCTTATATTTAGGTCTTTAATCCATTTTGAGTTTTTTTTTTTTTTGTATAGTGTTAGGAAGTATTCTAGTTTTATTTTTTTGCATGTAGTTGTCCAATTTTCCCAGCACCACTTATTGAAGAGACTATTTTTTCTCCATTGTATATTCTTGCCTCTTTTGTCAAAGATAATGTACCCAAAGGTGCGTGATTTTATCTCTGAGCTTTCTATCTTGCTCCATTTATCTATAGTTCTATTTTTGTCCCATACTGTCTTGATGATTGTAGCTTTGTTTTATAATCTGAAGTCAGGAAGGTTGATTCTTCAAGCAACATTGTTCTTCCTCAAGACTGTTTTGGCTATTCAGTCTTCTGTGTTTGTATCAATTCAGTTCAGTTCAGTCATTCAGTCGTGTCTGACTCTTTGCAACCCCATGAACCACAGCACGCCAGGCCTCCTGTCCATCATCAACTCCCAGAGCCACCCAAACCCACATCCATTGAGTTGATGATGCCATCCAACCATCTGATCCTCTGTCGTCCCCTTCTACTCCTGCCCTCAATCTTTCCCAGCATCAGGGTCTTTTCCAATGAGTCAGCTCTTCCTATCAGGTGGCCAAACTATTGGAGTTTCAACTACAACATCAGTCCTTCCAATGGATATTTAGGACTTATTTCCCTTAGGATGGACTGGTTGGATCTCCTTGCAGTCCAAGGGACTCTCAAGAGTCTTTTCCAACACCACAGTTCAAAAGCACCAGTTCTGTGCTCAGCTTTCTTTATAGTCCAAATCTCACATCCTTACATGACCACTGGAAAAACCATAGCCTTGACTAGATGGACCTTTGTTGGCAAAGTAATGTCTCTGCTTCTTAATATGCTGTCTAGGTTGGTCATAACTTTCCATCCAAGGAGTAAGCGTCTTTTAATTTCATGGCTGCAATCACCATCTGCAGTGATTTTGGAGCCCCAAAAAATAAAGTCAGCCACTGTTTCCACTGTTTCCCCATCTATCTGCCATGAAGTGATGGGACCAGATGCCATGATCTTTGTTTTCTGAATGTGGAGCTTTAAGCTAACTTTTTCACTCTCCTCTTTAAGGCTTTTGAGTTCCTCTTCATTTTCTGCCATAAGGGTGGTGTCATCTGCATATCTGAGGTTATTGATATTTCTCCCAGCAATCTTGATTCCATCTTGTGCTTCTTCCAGCCCAGCATTGCTCATGATATACTCTGCATATAAGTTAAATAAGCAGGGTGACAATATACAGCCTTGACATAATCTTTTCCTATTTGGAACCAGTCTGTTGTTCCATGTCCAGTTCTAACTGTTGCTTCCTGACCTGCATATAGGTTTCTCAAGAGGCAGGTCAGATGGTCTGGTATGCCCATCTCTTTCAGAATTTTCCGCAGTTTATTGTGATCCACACAGTCTAAGGCTTTGGCATAGTCAATAAAGCAGAAATAGATGTTTTTCTGGAACTCTCTTGCTTTTTCCATGATCCAGCGGATGTTGGCAATTTGATCTCTGGTTCCTCTGCCTTTTCTAAAACCAGCTTGAACATCTGGAAGTTTACGGTTCATGTATTGCTGAAGCCTGCCTTGGAGAATTTTAAGCATCACTTTACTAGTGTGTGAGATGAGTGCAATTGTGTGGTAGTTTGAGCATTCATTGTTTGTATACAAATTGTGACATTTTTTATTCTAGTCCTGTGAAAAATGCCATTGGTAGTTTAATAGGGACTGCACTGGATCTGTAGCTTTCTTTGGTAGTATAGTCATTTTCACAATATTGATTCTTCCTATCCAATAGCATGGTATGTCTCTCCATCTGTTTGTGTCATCTTTGATTTCTGTCATCAGTGTCTTATGGTTTTCTGCATACAGGTCTTTAGTCTCTTTAGGTAGGTTTATTCCTAGGTATTTTATTCTTTATGTTGCAATGGTGAATGGGATTGTTTCCTTAATTTATGTTTCTGATTTTTCACTGTTAGTATATAAAATTGCAAAGGATTCTTTAAAGTCCCCTTGAATTTCCTGAAAGGTATACCAGTGGAAGCCTAAGGACAGCATCACCAGTGACATTAATAATAGGCATTAAAATAAACCTGTCCTTCCATGCATTATGTCCCTTAGCTTGCTTTTGTTTTATGGAAATACATATCTTGCTCAGCATTTTCCCCCCAATAAAGCATTTCATCACAGTTCAAGACTTGCTTACAGGAATAACCACCTTCAGAAATTAGTTTCTTCACTTTTTCTTGGAACACTTTCCTCATTGCTAGTATCAGATAAAGCACTGTCTCCAGTAAGATTTAGGCTGTAAAACTTCCTTTGCCTCCAAAACCAATCAAACCACCCACAACTACTTTAAATTCTACTTTAGCAAGTACTGTCATCACCATATTCCAGTGCTTTCTATTCCAGCTTATTAAAAAGACTGTTTTCTCCTAATGTATAAGATACTTAACAGAACACCACACTTTGTACCCATCAATCCACTCAAGCAACAGACTTTCATTGTATTCATTTCTTATTCACTCAGTTGTGTCTGACTGCTTGCAGACAGACAGGAGCCTGCCAGGCTCCTCTGTCCATGGGATTTCCCATGCAAGAATACTGGAGTGGGTTGTCATTCCCTTCTCCAGAGGATCTTTCTGATCCAGAGATTGAACTCATGTCTCCTATGTCTCCAGCATTGCAGGCAGTGTCTTTACTTGCTGAGTAAAGCAAGTAAAGGGAAGCCCATTGTATTTATTACTGTATGTCAACTGCAAAAAAAGACCACTTTGCTACTAGTGGAACCAAGAGCAACTTTGGCAGCTTTTGAGATTCTCTCTGTTTGTAAATAGTATGAATGGTGGAGGCAGGCAAGGTCAATGCAGGCTCAATGTCTTTATCTCATTCACTGTGATTGAAATGCTCAGTTATGTCCACTTTTAACCTAAGTGTAACCCCCTTCTGAGCTTTCTTGAAAGTGAAAGTGAAATCGCTCAATCATGTCTGATTGTTTGTGACCTCATGGACTGAACCTACCATGCTCCTCCATCCATGGGATTTTTCCAGGCAAGAGTAGTAGAGTGGGTTGTCATGTCCTTCTCCAGAGGATCTTCCCGATCCAGGGATCGAACCTGTGTCTCCCACATTGTAGGTAGATGCTTTACCATCTGAGCCAACAGGGAAGTCCAGTCTGAGCTTTCTTAGGCTTTATTAATACCTTAGGACACATGTTGCTAATGGATACACAAAATAAATTGAGATGAATCACAGATGCTCACAGACACAGTTCAAACCTATGGCAGCTTGATGCTGGGATGCTGAATATAGCTCCCATAGAAGGAGTTTAGTGGTGCCACTCTCCCTGCATGGGGTATGTACTGCCTTTACAATAACTCATGGAAAAACAAACACTGAATGCAATTTTCCTTTTTTTTTCTTTTTTGGTAAAAGTCAAAAGACTCATAGATTTCTCTTAGTTAGTGAGAGCAGATACTACTGAAAGTTTTGCAAAAACCAAGTTGCATAATGTGCATTGGATTCCTATAATTGAGCTATATGCTACTTAAAAAAATCATACTATATAGGTTATTTGTTGACATGGGAAATGCTTAATATATTGTTAAACTTTTTAAAAATCAGATTAAAACAATGTGTAGTATACTATCTAAATTTGGGGGGAAATAAAAGTGTGTCTTTATACACAAATATACATATACACTTAGAAAAAAGACAGTAAAATATGTAGCAATCTGACAAAATGTTTAGGTTTATCTTTGAGTAGAGGTATTACACATCATTTTCATTGTTATTTTATGCTGGTGCTTTTATATAATATGTCTTGTGCTAGCACTTTTTCTATATTATACCTTTTCTATATTATAAGAAAAGAGTTATTTTATGATATGAGTATATAAAAATAAAATGTACAATTTGCCCACTGAGATTTAATATGACTTGAGTTTAAATGGATATACAGACCTATAATCCCACTAAATCTATTACCAGCTTTCACCTTTTAAATGTGACCTTTTTGTACACCAGATACTATTAAAAGCTCTTTTTGGAAGTACTCATTTGGTGTTGGTAAGGGAATTGAACCACTGCTGTGGCTCATCTGTAAAGAATCCACCTGCCAAGTAGGAGACCTCGGTATGATCCCTGGGTTGAGAAGATCCCCTGGAGAAGGAAATGGAAACCCACTCCAGTATTCTTGCCCGGAAAATCCCATGGACAGAGGAACCTTGTGGGTTACATTACATTGGGTTGCAAAGAATTGAACATGACCGAGTAACTAAAAGCAGCAGCAACAAGGGAACTGACGACCTGAATCTTTCAGTTTGATTGTTGGCCATGCCACAAACCCCTTTGTACCTGATGCGGATCATTAGCCGTATGTGAATATTCTTAAGTAATAATAGCAAAATGGCTGTCTGAGGAGGCCTTACAAATAGCTGTGAAAAGAAGAGAAGCCAAAAGCAAAGGAGAAAGAAAAGATATACCCATTTGAATGCAGAGTTCCAAAGAATAGCAAGGAGAAATACAAAAGCCTTTCTCAGTGATCAGTGCAAAGAAATAGAGGAAAACAATAGAATGGGAAGGACTAGAGATTTCTTCAAGAAAATTAGAGATACCATCTTTCATTCAAAGATGGGCTCAATAAAGGACAGAAATGGTACAGACCTAACAGAAGCAGAAGATATTGAGAAGAGGTGGCAAGAATACACAGAAGAACTGTACAAAAAAGATCTTCATGACCAAGATAATCACAATGGTGTGATCACTCACCTCGAGCCAGACATCCTGGAATGTGAAGTCAAGTGGGCCTTAGGAAGGATCACTACGAACAAAGCTAGCAGAGGTGATGGAATTCCAGTTGAGCTATTTCAAATACTGAAAGATGATGCTGTGAAAGTGCTGCACTCAATAGGTGAGCAAAGTTGGAAAACTCAGCAGTGGCCACAGGGCTACTAAACATCAGTTTTCATTCCAGTCCCTAACGAAAGCAATTCCAAAGAATGCTCAAGCTACCACACAATCACACTCATCTCACACACTAGTAAAGTAATGTTCAAAATTCTTCAAGCCAGGCTTCAACAATATGTGAAACATGAACTTCCAGATGTCCAAGCTGGTTTTAGAAAAGGCAGAGGAACCAGAGATCAAATTGCCAACATCTGCTAGATCATCAAAAAAGCAAGAGAGTTCCAGAAAAACATCTATTTCTGCTTTATGCACTATGACAAAACCTTTGACTGTGTGGATCACAATAAACTGTGGGAAATTCTGAAAGAGAAGGGCATACCAGACCACCTGATCTGCCTCTTGAGAAACCTGTATGTAGGTCAGGAAGCAACAGTTAGAACTGGAAATGGAACAACAGACAGGTTACAAATAGCTAATGGAGTATGTCAAGGCTGTATATTGTCACCCTGTTTATTTAACTTATATGCAGAGTACATCATGAGCAATGCTGGGCTGGAAGAAGCACAAGCTGGAATCAAGATTTCTGGGAGAAATATCAATAACCTCAGATATGCAGATGACACCACCCTTCTGGCAGAAAGTGAAGAGGAACTAAAGAGCCTCTTTATGAAAGTGAAAGAGGAGAGTGAAAAAGTTAGCTTAAAACTCAACATTCAGAAAACAAAGATCATGGCATCTGGTCCCATCACTTCATGGCAGATAGATGGGGAAACAGTGGAAACAGTGGCTGACTTTATTTTTCTGGGCTCCAAAATCACTGCAGATGGTGATTGCAGCCATGAAATTAAAGGAAGCTTACTCCTTGGATGGAAAGTTATAACCAACCTAGACAGCATATTAAAAAACAGAGACATTACTTTGCCAACAAAGGTCCATCTAGTTAAGGCTATGGTTTTTCCCGTAGTCATGTATGGATGTTACAGTTAGAACATAAAGAAAGCTGAGTGCTGATGAATTGAAGCTTTTGAACTGTGGTGTTGGAGAAGACTCTTGAGAGTCCCCTGGACTGCAAGGAGATCCAACTGGTCCATCCTAAAGGCAATCAGTCCTGAATGTTCATTGGAAGGACTGATGTTGAAGATGAAATTCCAATACTTTGACCACCTGATGGGAAGAGCTGACTCATTTGAAAAGACCCTGATGCTGGGAAAGATTGAAGGCAGGAGTAGAAGGGACGACAGAGGATGAGATAGTTAGATGGCATCACCGACTCAATGGAAATGAGTTTGAGTAAACTCCGGGAGTGATGATAGACAGGGAGGCCTGGCATGCTGCAGTCCGTGGGGTCACAAAGAGTCAGATATGACTGAGTGACTGAACTGAACGGACTGAATAATAGCTTGAATTTTTTAGATAGAAGACTTAGATATATTGAGTTGGCCAAAAAGTTCATTTAATTTTTTGAGTAAAAATAAGAGACATATTTTTCATTTTCACCAAGCACTTTACTGAACAATATATTTACCATTTTGTTCCACTACTTTCTGCCATTTTTCTGGCAATTTCATAATTCCATCTTCCTCAAACATTTCATCTTTTTGAGCAAAGAACTGTTTCAGGTGCTTTTTACATTCTTCCAGGGAATTGAAAATTCTTTCCATTATGAGAATTTTTTACAAATCAAGGCAAATGGACATTTCTAGAAAGGTGCAATTTTTGTGAACATGCTGTATGATTCAGAATTTCCCAGCCAAGCTGTAATAGTTTTTGCTTGGTCATCAAAGAAATGGGCTTCCCAGGAGGCACTAGTAGTAAAGAAACTGCCTGCCAGTGCAGGAGAAATAAGAGATGTGAGTTCAATCCCAGGGTCAGGAAGATCCCCTGGAAGAGGGCATGGCAACCCACTCCAGTATTCTTGCCCTTGAGAATTCCATGGACAAAGGAGCTTGGCAGGCTACAGTCCGTGGGGCCACAAGGAGTCAGACATGACTGAAGCGACTTAGCATGCACATCAAAGAAACATGTAGACTTGTAATATCCTGGTAGAAGATTATGCATTTTCTGATTAATTCCAGAGGCTTTTCATGAAGTGCTACTTTCAGTTGGTATAAATGGGAGCAGTACATGTTGCAATTAATTGTTTGGTTTTCTGGAAGGTGTGCATAATAGTGGACTCCCTTCCAATCCAACCATATACACAGCACTTTTCTCTGTGAATGAAGACCAGCCTTTGTTGTGGTTGGTGGTGGTTCATTTCACTTGCCTCACCATTTCTTCCATTCCACATTATTGTACAGGATCCACATTTCATCACTGATTACAATTTGTTTTAAAAATGGAATATTTTCATTACATTTAACTAAATATTGGCATGTGGAAATATGGTCAAGAAGATTTTTTTTTTTTTACTTAACTTATGTGGAACCAAACGTCAAATTGATTAACATAACCAAACTGGTGCAAGTGATTTTCAATGCTTGATTTGGATATTTTGAACATGTTGGCTATCTCTCATGTAGTATAATGCTGATTATCCTCAATTAATGTCTCAATTTGATTGCTATCAACTTCAACTGGTCTACCCAACCGTGGATCATTGTCCAGTGAGAAATCCTTAACATGAAACTTTGCAAACCACTTTTGACATGTTTCATCAGTCACAGCACCTGTTCCATATGCTATATAAATCCTTTTTTATATGTGTTTTGTTGTGTATTCTTACCTTTCTTGAAACAATAAAGCATAATATGCCAAAAATGTTGCTTTTATTCCTTTCATCTTCAATATTAAAATGGGTCTACACAAACTCATTGATTTTGATAACTTTTTAAAATGCATGTGATATGACAGCTGTCACAGTACAATCTAAGAAAGTTGTTCTGAATGAAATTAAAAACAACTGAACACTACTAGAGTCATCTTTTTTTTAATTTTATTTTATTTTTAAACTTTACATAATTGTATTAGTTTTGCCAAATATCAAAATGAATCCACCACAGGTATACATATGTTCCCCATCCTGAACCCTCCTCCCTCCTCCCTCCCCATACCATCCCTCTGGGTCGTCCCAGTGCACTAGCCCCAAGCATCCAGTATCATGCATCGAACCTGGACTGGCATCTCGTCATCTTATGGAAAAAACTGAACTAACCTTTTGGCCAACCTAATAAATATTAGAACTTCAGACCTTAGAGTATATCAACATATATTTCAATTCCTTTCTTATTAATACAACTAACAACAGTGACACTGAATCCCTTTGTATCTCATGGAATATTTCATCACTAATTTACCATATCTTTTTTGAACATAAACAATTTAACATCCTAGCCAATCAGTTCACACTTTAAAGAAGAAAGGAACAGTCTCAGATTTGGGGGAAAAAATCCGAGTTTTAAGATCTTGAAACTTCCAGTGAGCAAAAGCTTTTAGACCTACTCCTCAAATTGTTCTGTGGGCAGGACTAGGAAAGTTGAGGATGATATTGAATTACACAATATTTAGCCTATAGGTGAGAAGCTAGGATAAACATATAATAATCTAACACAAAAACAGATTGAGATAACCATTGTAAAATTATATAAGGCAAATAGTCCTTAAGAGAGAAATGAGAAAGTAAACATTTATTGAGTGTCAACTCTACTATACTCTAGTTGCTGGATCAGCAATACTACAGAATTTGGATTCAACTGAGCATTAACAAGGTCTGACACAATGTGGTCCACTGGAGAAGGGAATGGCAAACCACTTCAGTATTCTTGCCTTGAGAACCCCATGAACAGTACGAAAGGAAAAATGATAGGATACTGAAAGAGGAACTGACCCAGGTCAGTAGATGCCCAATATGCTACTGGAGATCAGTGGAGAAATAACTCCAGAAAGAATGAAGGTGTGGAGCCAAAGCAAGAACAATACCCAGTTGTGGATGTGACTGGTGATAGAAGAACATGTGACCGATGCTGTAAAGAGCAATATTGCATAGGAACCTGGAATGTCAGGTCCATGAATCAAGGCAAATTAGAAGTGGTCAAACAGGAGATGACAAGAGTGGACATCAATATACTAGGAATCAGCGAACTAAGATGGACTGCAATGGGTGAATTTAACTCAGATGACCATTATATCTACTACTGCGGGCAGGAATTCCTAAGAAGAAATGGAATAGCCACCATGGTCAACATAAGAGTCCAAAATGCAGTACTTGGATGCAATCTCAAAAACAACAGAATGATCTCTGTTTGTTTCCAAGACAAACCATTCAGTATCACAGTAATCCATGTCTATGCCCCAACCAGTAATGCTGAAGAAGCTGAAGATGAACAGTTCTATGAAGACTTACAAGACCTTTTAGAACTAACACCCAAAAAAAGATGTCCTTTTCATTATAGGGGACTGGAATGCAAAAGTAAGAAGTCAAGAAACACCTGGGGTAACAGGCAAATTTGGCCTTGGATAATGGAATGAAGCAGGACAAAGACTAATAGAGTTTTGCCAAGAAAATGCACTGGTCATAGCAAACACCCTCTTCCAACAACACAAGAGAAGACTCTACACATGGACATCACCAGATGGTCAGCACCAAAATCAGATTGATTATATTCTTTGCAGCCAAAAATGGAGAAGCTCTACACAGTCAGCAAAAACAAGACCAGGAGCTGACTGTGGCTCAGATCATGAATTCCTTAATGCCAATTCAGACTTAAATTTAAGGAAGTAGGGAAAACCACTAAACCATTCAGGTATGACCTAAATCAAATCCCTTATGATTATACAGTGGAAGTGAGAAATAGATTTAAGGGCCTAGGTCTGATAGATAGAGTGCCTGATGAACTCTGGACAGAGGTTCGTGACATTACACAGGAGACAGGGATTAAGACCATCCCCATGGAAAAGAAATGCAAAAAAGCAAAATGGCTGTCTGCATGGGCCTTATAAATAGCTGTTAAAAGAAAAGTGAAAAGCAAAGGGGAAAAGGAAAGATATAAACATCTGAATGCAGAGTTCCAAAGAATAGCAAGGAGAGATAAGAAAGCCTTTCTCAGCGATCAGGGCAAAGAAATAGAGGAAAACAACAGAATGGGAAAGACTAGAGATCTCTTTAGGAAAATTAAAGATACCAAGGGAACATTTCATGCAAAGATGGGCTTGATAAAGGAAAGAAATGGTATGGACTTAACAGAAGCAGAAGATATTAAGAAGAGGTGACAAGAATATACAGAAGAACTGTACAAAAAAGATCTTCACGACCAAGATAATCATGATGGTGTGATCACTCACGTAGAGCCAGACATCCTGGAATGTGAAGTCAAGTGGGCCTTAGAAAGCATCACTACGAACAAAGCTAGTGGAGGTGATGGAATTCCAGTTGAGATATTTCAAATCCTGAAAGATGATGCTGTGAAAGTGCTGCACTCACTATGCCAGCACGTTTGGAAAACTCAGCAGTGGCCACAGGACTGGAAAAGGTCAGTTTTCATTCCAATCCCAAAGAAAGGCAATGCCAAAGAATGCTCAAACTACCACACAATTGCACTCATCTCACACGCTAGTAAAGTGATGCTCAAAATTCTCCAAGCCAGCCTTCAGCAGTACGTGAACCATAAACTTCCAGATGTTCAACTGGTTTTAGAAAAGGCAGAGGAACCAGAGATAAATTGCCAACATCCGCTGGATCATCAAAAAAGCAAGAGAGTTCCAGAAAAACATCTATTTCTACTTCATTGACTACGCCAAAGCCTTTGACTGTGTGGATCACAATAAACTGTGGAAAATTCTGAAAGAGATGGGGGAATACCAGACCACCTGATCTGCCTCTTGAGAAATTTGTATGCAGGTCAGGAAGCAACAGTTAGAACTGGACATGGAACAAAAGACTGGTTCCAAATAGGAAAAGGAGTTCGTCAAGGCTGTATATTGTCACCCTGTTTATTTAACTTATATGCAGAGTACATCATGAGAAACGCTGGGCTGGAAGAAACACAAGCTGGAATCAAGATTGCCGGGAGAAATATCAATAACCTCAGATATGCAGATAACACCACCCTTAGGCAGAAAGTGAAGAGGAACTAAAAAGCCTCTTGATGAAAGTGAAAGTGGAGAGTGAAAAAGTTGGCTTAAAGCTCAACATTCAGAAAACGAAGATCATGGCATCTGGTCCCATCACTTCATGGGAAACAGATGGGGAAACAGGGGAAACAGTGGCTGACTTTATTTTTCTGGGCTCCAAAATCATTGCAGATGGTGACTGCAGCCATGAAATTAAAAGATGCTTACTCCTTGGAAGAAAAGCTATGACCAACCTAGATAGCATATTGAAAAGCAGAGACATTATTTTGCCAACAAAGGTTCATCTAGTCAAGGCTATGGTTTTTCCAGTGATCATGTATGGATGTGAGAGTTGGACTGTGAAGAAGGCTGAGCACCGAAGAATTGATGCTTTTGAACTGTGGTGTTGGAGAAGACTCTTGAGAGTCCCTTGGACTGCAAGGAGATCCAACCAGTCCATTTTGAAGGAGCTCAGCCCTGGGATTTCTTTGGAAGGAATGATGCTAAAGCTGAAACTCCAGTACTTTGACCACCTCATGCGAAGAGTTGACTCATTGGAAAAGACTCTGATGCTGGGAGGGATTGGGGGCAGGAGGAGAAGGGGACCACAGAGGATGAGATGGCTGGATGGCATCACTGACTCAATGGACGTGAGTCTGAGTGAACCCCGGGAGTTGGTGATGGACAGGGAGGCCTGGCGTGCTGTGATTCATGGGGTTGCAGAGTCAGACATGACTGAGGGACTGAACTGAACTAAAGCAAATTCTTAACAGATCAGAATTATACATTAATCTATATACTTTACTACCAAACTTTTGGTTTTGTCCTCAATTAAATATTATATTGGTTTTAATTGTCTTGCTTTCTGTGTGTACCACTAACTTACCCCTAAACTCTACCCAATTATGTAAATCTTGTTTTATATATTCAAGCACAATTTTAACCTTCTTAATATCCTTCTAAGAACCAGTTTTTTATATGATGGAGTTTCTGCTTTCTTCATCTTTCTGGGCATTTTCTCTGATTCAAAGTTTCATACTGTGTAGTAGCTTTCTGGGAAAGGATGCCTGGGAGTCCCAGATTTTGAGACCCTGCATATTTGAAAAGCTTTTATTCTACCCTCAGCTTTTTTGATAGCTCATTAGGAATAGAACTCAAGGTTAGAAATAATTTTCTATCAGTATCTTGAAGTTATTGTTGCAGTGTCTTCTAGCTTCCAGTACTGTTGAAAAAGTTGGAAATCATTCTGAGATCTGATCCTCTGTGTAAAAAGAGTTCTTCTTCCCTGAATCTTTTGGGAAATTTTTCTCTCTTCCAGAGTTCTAAAATTTTCTGATGATGTGTTCTGGTGAGGACTATTTTTATTCACTGTGGTAGATACTTGGTGGACCCTTTCAGTCTGGAAATGCATGTCCTTCAGGCGTAGAGCATTTTATTCAATCACTTCTTTGTTATTTTCTTCCCTTTGATTTTCATATTCTCTTTCTACAACTCCTCTTTTGGAATCTTGTGTCTCCTACATAGGTCTCCCATTTTTCTTGTCTTTTCTTTCCTATTTTCTACCTTTGCCTTTTTACTCCACTTTCTGGGATATTTCTGAAACTTTATCTTTTAGCTCTTCTTTTTTAGCTTCTTATATCTGGCGAGTTTTTAATTTTCAGAAGCTCTTCATTGTTCTTTTAGTGTTTCGTTTTCTAGAGCAAACTGTTCTTGTTTCATGGGTTAATAACATGGGTTAGTAACATCTCATGCAGGTAAAAAGTCTGCCTACAATGCAGGAGACCTGAGTTTGATCCCTGGGTCAGGACGATCCCCTGGAGAAGGGAATGGCAACCCACTTCTGTATTCCTGCTTCTAGAATTCCATGGACAGAGGAGGCTGGCAGGCTACAGTCCCTGGGGTCGCAAAGAGTGGGACATGACTGAGAGACTAACACACACATCTCTCTAAGTACATTAATGTTTTTAAAATTATGTTTTCATTCATAGTCTGTTTCTTCCAAGTTGCTTGGTTATATCTATTATTTTGATATCCATTTTTTGTACTGGAAAAATTTTTTTCAAATGTTTAGTTATCATTATTAACACTTCACAGTTAATTTTGGGCACTCAAAATTGTGCACTCAGATTGGAAGCTCTGTGCACAGCCTGGATTTTGTTGACTGTAGCTTTATAGTCTTGTGATCTAGCTAAATGATTTCCTTATGGACATCCAGATTTTTAAAATTTCTTTACTATAGCGTATGGACCTGGCTGTCGGCATTCTGGAATCTCAGTGAGAGACTTATATGATTCTTAAAACCCAACATATGAGCTTTCACACAATCACTTGTTTCAATACAGTAGCCCAGTCTTTAGTTATACTTGATTTGTCTCGGTCCAGAGACACTTTATTTTACCTGCTGCAGGAAACTGACTTCCATTATTTTTCCATGGATAGGAAGAGGGCAGTGGGTTAGATACATGAAATAGAGAAGGAGTTTGGGTTCTAACTGCTCAAATAAATTCATGGAGGAGGGAGGAGGGTTCAGGACGGGGAACATGTGTATACCTGTGGTGGATTCATGTTGATATATGGCAAAACCAATATAATATTGTAAAGTTAAAAAATAAAATTTAAAAAAAAATCATGGAGATGCTTTAAACCAATTTTCTGCTCTTAGTCCCTTATTCACCTTCCAGATTCCTGTCACTGTCTTCTCTGAGGTTTTGGGGGTAGGTCCAATAAAACTGGTTGTTACTCGGTTTTCTCCACTACAAACTTGGGATTTAGCTTTCTTGAGTGTACCAAGTCAGTTTCTACTTATCCATCTGCTTTCTGTATTGCAAAATTTTGTTTTCTGTTGTCTCCTCTCCTTTTAAAGTCCTATTACTTTTTATGCCCTCTTCTTGTTTTTAATTTTTGGCTATCATTTTAACAGAGTTTTAAGAGAGTGACAAGGCATTTAAGCACCATTTTTAAAACTTCAAAATAAGACTGAGGTGTTATCACAAATTAAGTAGTAGGAAATTTTGCTGTTTCTGTTCTATAGAAGCATGAGTTGTTCCCTTTTCAGCAACTTAAATTAGGTCTGAGCTTAAATGTCACTTCCACAGAGAAGCTTCCCTGAGCTATTTATTTCAGGTCATTTCTTAGTCCTTCATGATTTCCTAGGGTAGTGCCTATCCTTCCCCTCCCCCATAGAAATGGCAATTTGTTTTTTTTTTTGTTTTATAATATTAAGAACTTTAAACTAGACTGTTAGCTCCTTGAGGGAAGGAGGGGAACAATATCTGTGCTTGACCAGCACTTAAAGTAGCACCAGGCACAGGGTAGGTATTAAATAAATATGAATTTAATTAAATTGAAGTTAGTGCTGTCAGTCTAAAGTGGCATTGAAACACTGCCTCAAACCTTTTCAACAGATCTTTCCCCATAGATCAAAACAGAAAATGGAAAAATCAAAAAATAAAATTGAATAAGGTTCAGTTTTATAGAAAACAACTAGTTAATTCTCAGTCCTCAATTATAATCCAGTATTCCCTCCTTGTACTGATCCCATATACATTACTCTTATATGTTGTGCTATCAGTTAAGAAATCAGAGAAGGCCCACATTCAATCATATACCTGTCTGGCTTTTGTAACAAAAGTTCACAAAGCCTTAGATTTTTGTGGCCTTCTGAAGCCCTGCATTAACAGAACGTTTTTTCTTTTTTAATTGAATCTGGCCTATGAAGGGGAAAAACATTTTGGAGCTAGAAAATATTTGAATTGCTGCAGTATTAGAAATGAAACCAATTTATCGAATGGCACAGCTGTTCACTGTATGATCATTATGATACTTGTTATTTGGGTGCTGGTTGGTATTTATATCTAATTAGCTCTCTTACACACCATCAAGCAATCTGCATTTAGGGAATAGAGAAAAACTAAAATATATAGCGTTCCAAGCTGCCAAACACATATAACAGAATGAATTCAGGTTTAATTCACTGCAGACTGATTATTAACAAACCACTGACATTTGTTAGTTTGCATTTTTAGTTGTATTTTTCTTTATAAGAGATGAAAAGAAACTTTTTCAGAAATTATTTAAATCTTAAATAGTTGACATTTTTTCTCACATTTCATTGACCTTGGAGAGTTGGACCACTGTCAAAACGAGATTTTGCAATCCATTACCTCATTGATGTCTATTTATTGGTATACATATAACATTTTATAATACATTAATAAAAATGTCAGTTCTCAGTTCTTTATTAGCATCTTTTGTGTTTCACAACTAAAGTCATGTTTCTGCTATCCTACCACACATAAAAAAACACTTATGGACAGACTAGCATTTATGAAAACACAAGTAGTCACAACCAAGTTTTAAGGATCTTGGCTGGCTATTATAAACAGTAACAAACTAGATTATCATATATGAATGAGGAAAAATTGTCATAATGGCTCTACTGAAATTATCACCTTATAGTCCCCCCTGCCCTCATTTGCTCCTCATCTCCCACATACACACACACTGAGGAAAGCCCATGTGAGGACATAATGAAAGTAAAGTAAAGTTGCTCAGTCGTGTCCGACTCTTTGTGACCCTATGGACTGTAGCCTACAAGGCTCCTCTGTCCATGGGATTTTCCAGGCAAGAGTTCTGGAGTGGGTTGCCATTTCCTTCTCCAGGGGATCTTCCCAACCCAGGGATCGAACCCAGGTTTCCCGCATTACAGGCAGACGCTTTACCATCTGAGCCACTAGAGAAGCCCGAGGACATAATGAGAGGGTGTCAATTTACAACTCAAGAATTTTACCATACTGGTACCAGAAACTCCTAATCCAGTCTACGGAACTATGAAAAAAATTAATTTCTGTTCTTCAAGCCACCCAATCTATGATATCTTATTATGGCAGCCCAAGCTGACTAAGGCAAGAGTGTTCTCATATACCCCTCACCCAGATTTCCCTAACATTAGCATCATACATAATATGGTACACTGATTGAAATTTAAAAAAAAAATAACATTGGTACAACACACTTAACTTGACTATAGAATTTATTTAAATTTACCCCATTTTTGTATTAATGTTATTTTGCTGTTCTAAGATACAAAGCAGGATATCACATTGCATTTAGTTGTCATGTCTTCTAAATCTCTTTCAGTATGTGACAATATCTCAGGTTTTCCTTGTCTTTCATGACCTTAATCATTTGTCTCATGTTTTCTCATGACTGGTGTGAAGTTATAGATTTGAGGGGTGTATATTAAAGAGCTGACATTACCTTCTCGTTGTTCCATATCAATAACAACAATATAAATTATTACTAGTGATCTAAACCTAGATTACTTGGCTAAGGTGGCATATGACTAGGTTTCTACATTGCAAAGTTCCTATTTTTCTCTTTCCATAGTAATTTCATTTGAAACAAGTCAATAAGTCCAGCCACACTTAACAGAAGGGAAATTAAGTTTTTACCTGCTCTAGGAAGAATTTGTTGACATGTGTTAGAAAAAAAACCACAAACAAACAGTAATTAATACCTGAGTGGAGATATTTTGAAACTACACAAATTTCCTCTTTTCCCTTAAATTTTTATCATTTATCCATTCAAAGTGCTGCAGGAATTATTGCTGTGGTATTCTAATAGTGGTTTTCCTATTCTTTCATTTCTTTTACATTTATCAATTGAAATTCTTCTTTTAAGAAGATTTATTCTCTTTTCCCCATTATTTATATATTTAACCAACAATTTGGCCTTCCCTGGTTGCTCAGCAGTAAAGAATCTGCCTGCAGCACAGGAAATGCAGGAGACACAGGTTCGATCCTTGGGTTAGGACGATCCTCTGAAGGAAGGCATGGCAACTCACTCCAGTATTCTTGTCAAGAGAAACATGTGGACAGAGAAGCCTAGTGAGTCCCAAAGTGACTGAGCATGCATGTAGGCATTCAACAATTTATTTATATCAGAGTGGACTCATGGATATTTATTTCATTCTTTGGATTATAATCCAATATTATTATTTATTTTGTTAGTTTAAATTTTGTTTCAGTTTTGGCTATTGGGAGTTCTTTGAGACTGAATACTGTGTTCTTTTTCTTTTTTTCCTTGAACACATCTTTATTTTCATGGGCCACAAGATGCTATAGGGGCATCTTGTATTTTTCCTACTCCAGTTGTAAAATCAGACATTTTACTAATATCCCTGATTCACTTTATTGGAGAATAGTATTTGGAAACCAAGATCTGGTCATTATGTATGCTCATTGTGACTTGATGTCACTGCTTATAAGCCTCTCAGAGGACAGAACTAGGAAATATTTGTAGATGTGCTAGCCCATGTATTTATATCCATCTATATTTGTTCCTTTATTGATTTTTGTACACACATTAAAATAAGTATGGGTTCATATTGAGTTCTCCAAGTCTAATCCAACACCACAGGGTTCATTCTAGCATTTTTCTTCTTCTTCTTTTTTTTTTAAACTTCTTTTTCTGACAATGTGAAACCTCACTTATATTATCTACAACATCTTTACTCATTTTTTCAAAACCAGTGTACATGCAGTTTCAGAATTGCTTACCCGTTTCACTGTGAGAAACAAATTTACCAACTCAGGTTCAGTGGTTTCATAGTGTTTCTCGTTTTGCTTTTTTGTCTTTAACCAAATACTATCTAAATGCTATTTTACAGTCAGCTGCTTTCTTCTCCACTACTTTCAGAAAGTCTTATTTTAAGAGATTTTCTTTCATAGCTCTTGGGTATGACTTTGGAACTTTGGAATTTTTTAACTAGCATTTAATTTTTTAACTAGTGATTCTTTTGCAGACAATCACTGGACCTCATTTTGTGATTTACTGACCTGGAATATGTTGAGAATAAATTGAGCACATCCCTATTTCTCAATCCTGCAGTGTCCAAATGAGTTGAAAACAAAGCTAAAAAAAAAAAAAAAACACAAAAAAACAAACAAAAAAAACCCTCACTAAACTAATCCAGAAAGGAGAAATGTGTATTTTCTTTGGAGATTTAACTCTTCTACACACATTTACTTTCTCTGCACTTCTACACTGAGTTCTACTTTAGTGAATTCTAAGGAAGAGGGGTGTCTAATAAAAGGGACTTCTAGTTCCTCCTAGGGTATTATCTAGTGACAGAAACTGGGAAGCCATTCTGAGGAAACTGGGAGGTCAGAAACAGTTGGACTTAGAAGAGGAACAAGCCCAGGTCAATTCTCCTTCGTAACCTTAAGTTCATTCTTTGTTATTCTGCATACTCTGGCCCTTCACTTCTTTGGTATTTCGTTGCTCCAGCTCAGTAAGATAGGAGAGCTGCTATCTTCAGCAGGCAATACTCATCATAAAACTCTTTACTTTTCATTTGTAATTTCCAGAAAACATTACTCATGTTAATTCTTGCTGCAGGACACTTTGATTATTGTCATTTTAGAGATGACAAAAGAGAAATACTTAGTACTTAAATCACTGAAGTCATAATCCAGATTAATTGTATCAGTTGCATAAGATGAAAACCTTATGTTTGTGTGGTCTCTCTATTTTGTTAGTCATTTTCAAGGACATTTGCTTGCAGAGACTTTGAAGAACAATATAATTGTCTGCTCATGGTAATGTGGAGAAAGTGAAAATATGACACAAGTATGGTAAAGGTTGGGCTTCCCAGGTGGCACTAGTGGTACAGAACCTGTCTGCTAATGCAGGAGACATGAGAGACGCAGGTTCAATCCCTAAGTTGGGGAGATCCCCTGGAGCAGGGCATGGCAACCCACTCCAGTGTTCTTGCCTGGAGAATCCCAAATACAGAGGAGCCTCACCAGCCCCTCCACGGGGTCACACAGAGTCAGACGTGATGAAGCATGCATGGTAAAGGTTATGACTTCTGGTTTTCTTTTCCACTTTTCAAGCTACTACACCAAAATAACATTTCTTACCCTGAAGTATGATAACTGGGGACCATTTCATGTGATACCAGTGAGCAGTTAGCTGTATAGAGCTGCTAGCATTTCAATAAAAATACCACTCTAAATCTTAGTAATACAGTGATATTATTAAATGGAATGAACAGTTTGCAGAGGAAAAAAAAATCCAACTCCCTTTGAAGAGCTTTGTTGTTCAATTGGTAATCATCAGCAAGGCAGTTTTCTCAGACTTAGCATCTGGTGTTCTGTTAGAATTCATAAATTCAGAACTCTGAAGGAAAATCCATTCAGAAGTTAGCTTATTGGATTTGGATGCAATTTTTTTAAAGAAAAAAAAATCAAAACCCTATGTGTATTAGAAATCATGTAATGCATTTTTCATCATTCTTTTGTCTGATATAATGTCTCCTTTTTATCTTTTTTAATGTAAAGGCTAGGTTATGGTAATCCAGTAGTCACTCCCAACAAACATGTCATTATTGTGTGGCTTGCTCTGACTTTATTCCCTCCTTCCTCCATAATCCCTACCACCACCCCATATGCACTCAGCCACTGACTAATAAAAAATTGTCATTTTACTTTGAAAACAAGTGAGCCACTCTCCACAACTCCTCAGCAATCTTCGAAAATAGAGGGGAAGTGGGAATTCAGAATACATTCAATCTTACAGCTGGCACAGCTGTGCTCTGAATCTGGTCAATGGATATATTTACTCTAGAAGGTTGTGAACCACTGAAAAATGGGGATTTTGCAAATATCAAACTGGTATGCCCTTTTGTTCCTCTAAATTTTAGTATCTGACCAATTAGCAAAGAATCTGTACATGTTTTACATGATTCATTTGTCATAACTCAATATTCTTCTATCGTGGGAGACTACAAATACTGTACACGATTATATTACATAATTATATACTATATTATCTACAGTTAATAGATAGAGACATTGCTGCATGGAGACATGTCATGTTTAAATGTTTAAGTGCTGTTAAAGTGAAAATTCTTTGTTCAATTGTATATAAATGGAATAAAAAGACATGATTTGTTTAGCCTGGGTAGTGTTTTCAGCATTGTACAGAGATTAAGCATTTAAGTCATATTGAGAGAGACGTTTTGTTCTCAAGGTATCTATAAACAACATCTATCACCTTTAAGGAAAGATATTTCATTTGAACTCCTAGAAATACTCCCAGGGTATCTTTCACCCTTGCCAGCTGATGCCATAATCTGACAGTGGAGGTATCAGCAAGGCAACAATATCTAACTGACTGAATGCTGATTCAATTCTGAAACACTGAATTCAATATGGAGTGGCTTTGGTCATCCACATCCTTACTATGCTATTAATTAAAGGAACAGTAAATATAGGAGAAGCATATACTGAAGAAACAATTACTGAAGTAAAGTATCTTTCAGATAAGTTGTCAAATAGATAACTTTTTGTTCAATAGTTAACAATCTTTAAAACTGTCACTCAACTTCATTCTAAATATTAAATCATCCACTGAAGAAGTGAGGTGTTAGTCATTCATGTCTGACCCTTTGTGACCCCGTGGATGGTAGCACACCGGGCTTCTCTATCCATAGAATTCTCTAGGCAAGAATACTGGGTGGGTACCCACTCCCTTCTCCAGGGGACCTTTCCAACCCAGGTATTGAACCCTGATCTCCTGCATTGCAGGCAAATTCTTTACCATCTGAGTCACCAGGGAAGCTCAAGTTATTCATTATTATACTGTAAAACTTTGAGGATTTAAAACTAGACCATGCTATGCTATGCTATGCTAAGTCACTTCAGTCGTGTCCGACTCTGTGAGACCCCATAGACGGCAGCCCACCAGGCTCCCCCATCCCTGGGATTCTCCAGGCAAGAACACTGGAGTGGGTTGCCATTTCCTTCTCCAATGCATGAAAGTGAAAAGTGAAAGTGAAGTCATTCAGTCGTGTCCGACTCTTAGCGACCCCATGGACTGCAGCCTACCAGGCTCCTCCATCCATGGGATTTTCCAAGCAAGAGTACTAGAGTGGGGTGCCATTGCCTTCTCCAAAACTAGACCATAGGCTCTGGCAATTTCCATTCAACGGCAAGTTCAGACAGTCCTATATGGTCTCCAGCAGATATTGGCAAAAGGGGCTGACGTGTTACCATTCCCAATTTTGGAAATGTCATTACAGTTCACCTTTTTTCCCAATAGTATCAACATAGAAAATTTTGAATCTAGATGATCAATCTCTTACCCAAATAACCATGCACATTAGTATCTATTACCCTATATGTGTAATTGTGCAAATTAAATGAACATTCAACAAATTCCATCCATTTTAATAAATATCTCTTTAGTTTTGTGATCTCTCTGCAATCACTGTTTCATATTTTATTTATTCTTCCTAAGTATTAAAGCTATCCATCATTGCCCTATTTCTCATACTTCATAGAGAACGTAAAATCTGTTATAGTGAAGATGCCACATCACCATCAACTCAGAAAAAAAAAAAAAGAAGAAATCTTAGTAATGCCTGTTTCTATCTTTGTCTTTATTCTCCTCTCACAGTAGAGGAAAAAGAAGGAATTCTAATATGTAGATTATCTTCAAACCTCAGTTTCCACAAGACCATGAGATAAATATATACCACTGATCAGTCAAAACCCACAAGAAAGGAAATGGGGACAAGAAACATGGAGAGTGACATGTTAGCCCAGAAATAGCAGATTTAAAAAAATACCAGCACACAAACTTCCTGAAGGATAGGTTCTCACCATAAAGTGAAAAAACTATGGAATTTTTGTTGTTGTTGCTGTTAAAAATTAGGTGTGAAAAATGGGTTAGCAGGGCTAATGTCAGTTTATTTCTAAGAATAAGAAATAGAGCTAAATCAAGAATCACATGCAAGAAATATTTATAAGAAGTCATCTGCCTCTGTGGCAGTAGAGATTTTTTTTTGGTGGGGAAGGGCTCCAAAATCACTGCAGATGGTGACTGCAGCCATGAAATAAAAAGACACTTGCTCCTTGGAAGAAAATCTATGAATAACCTAGATAGCATATTAAAAAGCAGAGATATTACTCTGCTGACAAAGGTCCATCTAGTCAAAGCTATGGTTTTTCCAGGAGTCATGTAAAGCTGTGAGTGTTGGACCATAAAGAAAGCTGAGTGCCAAATTGATGCTTTTGAACTGTGGTGTTGGAGAAGACTCTTAAGAGTCCCTTGGACTGCAAGGAGATCAAACCAGTCCATCCTAAAGGAAATTAGTCCTGAATGTTCATTGGAAGGAGTGATCCACATTCAAAAGAATGAAATTGGACCCCTACCTCATGTCATGTGCTTAGTAGCTCAGTCTTGTCCAACTCTTTGTGACCCCATGCACTGTAGCCCGCCAGGTTTTTCTGTCCATGTGAATTCTCCAGGGAAGAATACTGGAATGGGTTGCTATGCCCTCCTCCAGGGAATCTTCCCAACCCAGGGATTGAACCCAGGTCTCCCGCATCACAAGTGGATTCTTTACAGTCTGAGCCACCAGGGAAAAAAGATTTATAAATTGAACTATATCAAGTTAAAAATGTTTGTGCCTAAAAGATATTATCATGAAAGGACAACTCAGAATGAGATACAATATTTGAAACTTCTTTATCTGATAATGTCTACTATCTGAAAAGCATAAAAAACTCAGCATAAAACTATAAAATGACAAATAACTCAATTAAAAATATTTGAATAAACATTTCTCAAAAACATAGAAATAACCAACAAACACATGGAAAGATGCTGAGCCCAGAAGTTATTAGAGAAATGGAAACCTAAACTACAATTAGGTACCACTTTATACCTACTTAGATGACTATAATAAAAAAGACATACAATTACAAGTATTGTCAAGAATATGGAGAAGTTGGAAATGTGCATTGCTCATGGGACTGTAACATGATGCAATCATTTTGGCAAGTGTTTGAAAGTGCTTCAAAATGTTAAATAAAGCTACAACACAATTCATCAATCCCATCCCTAGGTATATACTCAAGAGAAAAGAAATCTTATGTCCACACAAAAACTTGTACCTGATAGTCACAGCAGCATTACTTATGAGCCCCCAAATTGGAAATATCCATCAATGGATGAATATATAAACAAAAATGGTATACTTATACAACAGAAATTTACTCAGTAATAAAAAGAATGAAATACCTGATACAACATGGATGAACCTTGAAAACATTATGCTTAGTGAAAGAAGCCATACACAAAGACCGTATATTGTATGATTCCATTTATATGAAATACCCAGAATAAGCACATGTATATATATAGATAGAAGATAGACTAGTAGTTTCCAGAGCTAAGGTTGGGAATTCATGAATGATTACTAATAAGTAAGGAGTTTCTTTTTGATGTGATGAAAATATCCTGGAATTAGTGACCAAGGATGCACAACATTGTTATTTTATCAAAATCACTGAATTATACACTTTAACAGTGTGAATATCATGGTTTATGAGATATATCTTCATAAAAACATACTAAAAAAATCCTAAACAAAATATTAACAAGCCTGAATCCAGCAGTACATTTTAAGAAACATGTATTCAGACCAATAAACTTTACTGTAGGGATCAAGAATGATTCACTATTTGGAAATCTATTAAAATAATTGATCATACTAATTGATTCAAGTATAAAATTATATGCTTATCTCCATAGATGCTGAAAAGGCATTTGACAAAATTCAATGACAAGTCTCAATTTTAAAAACTCAATAAGAATAAATCATTACATCTTTAACATGAATTACTGCATTTACTCAGCTCAAAACGTAATATTATGGGGAAACATAGACATTGTTACCACTAAAATCAGTAAAAAGGTTGGAATGTCTACTATATCTAATATTATTTAATACTTTACTATGTATGATCAGTTCAGTTTAGTCTCTCAGTTGTGTCCGAATCTTTGGAACCCCATGGACTGTAGCATGCCAGGCTTGCCTGTCCATCACCAACTCTCAGAGATTACTTGAACTCATGTCCATTAAGTCGGTGATGCCATCCAACCATCTCATTCACTGTCATCCCCTTTTCCTCCCACCTTCAATCTTTCCCACAATCCCAGGGTTTTTCAAATGATTCAGTACTTTGCATCAGGTGGCCAAAGTACTGCAGTTTCAGGTTCAGCATCAGTCCTTCCAGTGAATATTCAGGACTGATTTCTTTTAGGATGGACTGGTTGGATCTCTTTGCAGTCCAAGGGACTCTCAAGAGTGTTTTCCAACACCACAGTTGAAAAGCATCAATTTTTCTGTGCTCGGCTTTCTTCACAGTCCAACTCTCACATCCATACATGACCACTGGAAAAACCATAGCCTTGACTAGACGGACCTTTGTTGGCAAAGTAAGTCTCTGATTTTGAATATGCTATCTGGGTTGTTTATAACTTTCCTTCCAAGGAGTAAGCGTCTTTTAATTTCATGGCTGCAATCACCATCTGCAGTGATTTTGGACTGGAATGGGTGAATTTAACTCAGATGTCCATTATATCTACCACTGTGGGCATGAATCCTTTAGAAGAAATGGAGTAGCCATCATGGTCAACAAAAGAATCTGAAATGCAGTACTTGGATGCAATCTCAAAAACGGCAGAATGATCTCTGTTCATTTCCAAGGCAAACCATTCAATATCACAGTAATCAAAGCCTATGCCCCAATCAGTAATGCTGAAGAAGCTGAAGTTGAACGGTTCTATGATGACCTACAAGACCTTTTAGAACTAACATCCATAAAAAAATGTCCTTTTCATTATAGGGGACTGGAATGCAAAAACAGAAAGTCAAGAAACACCTGGGGTAATAGGCAAATTTGGCCTTGGAATACGGAATTAAGCAGGGCAACGGCTAGTAGAGTTCTGCCAAGAGAACCACTGGTCATAGCAAACATCATCTTTCAACAACACAAGAGAGGACTCTACACATGAACATCACCAGATGGTCAACACCAAAATCAGATTGATTATATTCTTTGCACCCAAAGATGGAGAAGCTCTATACAGTCAGCAAAAATAAGACTGGGAGCTGACTGTGGCTCAGATCATTAACTCCTTATTGCCAGATTCAGACCTAATTGAAGAAAGTAGGGAAGACCACTAGACCATTCAGGTATGACTTAAATCAAATCCCTTATGATTATACAGTGGAAGTGAGAAATAGATTTAAGGGCCTAGATCTGATAGATAGAGTGCCTGATGAACTATGGACTGAGGTTTGTGACATTGTACAGGAGACAGGGATCAGGACCATCACCATGGGAAATAAATGCAAAAAAGCAAAACGACTGTCTGAGGAGGCCTTACAAATAGCTGTGAAAAAAAGAGAAGTGAAAAGCAAAGGAGAAAAGGAAAGATATAAGCATCTGAATGTAGAGTTCCAAAGAATAGCAAGGAGAGTTAAGAAAGCCTTCCTCAGCAATCAGTGCAAAGAAATAGAGGAAAACAACAGAATGGGAAAGACTAGAGATCTCTTCAAGAAAATAACAGATACCAAGGGAATATTTCATGCAAAGATGGGCTTGATAAAGGACAGAAATGGTATGGACCTCACAGAGGCAGAAGATATCAAGAAGAGGTGGCAAGAATACACAGAAGAACTGTAGAAAAAAGATCTTCACGACCCAGATAATGACAATGGTGTGATCACTGACCTGGAGCCAGATATCCTGGAATGTGAAGTCAAGTGGGCCTTAGAAAGCATCACTACCAACAAAGCTAGTGGAGGTGATGGAATTCCAGTGGAGCTACTTCAAATCCTGAAAGATGATGTTGTGAAAGTGCTGTACTCAATATGCCAGCAAATTTGGAAAATTTGGCCACTGGCCACAGGACTGGAAAAGGTCAGTTTTCATTCCAATCCCAAAGAAAGGCAATCCCAAAGAATGATCAAACTACCACATAATTGCACTCATCTCACACACTAGTAAATTATTGCTCAAAATTCTCCAAGCCAGGCTTCAGTAGTATGTGAACTGTGAATTTCCAGATATTCAAGCTGGTTTTAGAAAAGGCAGAGGAATCAGAGATCAAATTGCCAACATCCGCTGGATCATCGAAAAAGCAAGAGAGTAAAAAAAAAAAAAAAAAAACCATCTATTTCTGCTTTACTGACTATGCCAAAGCCTTTGACTATATGGATCACAATAAACTGTGGAAAATTCTGAAAGAGATGGGAATACCAGACCACCTGACCTGCCACTTGAGAAACCTATATGCAGGTCAGGAAGCAACAGTTAGAACTGGACATGGAACAGACTGGTTCCAAGTAGTAAAAGGGATATGTCAAGGCTGTATATTGCCATCCTGTTTATTTAACTTCTATGCAGAGTACATCATGAGAAACGCTGGGCTGCAAGAAGCACAAGCTGGAATCAAGATTGCCAGGAGAAATATCAATAACCTCAGATATGCAGATAACACCACCCTTATGGCAGAAAGTGAAAAAGAACTAAAGAGCCTCTTTATGAAAGTGAAAGAGGATAGTGAAAATTTTGGCTTAAAGCTCAACATTCAGAAAACTAAGATCACGGCATCTGGTCCCATCATTTCATTGCTGATAGATGGGGAAACAGTGGAAACAGTGGCTGACTATATTTTTCTGTACTGCAAAATCATTGCAGATGGTGATTGCAGCCATGAAATAAAAGAAGCTTACTCCTTGGAAGGAAAGTTGTGACCAACCTAGACAGCATATTAAAGAGCAGAGACATTACTTTATCAACAAAGGTCCGTCTAGTCAAGGCTATGGTTTTTCCAGTGATCATGTATGGATGTGAGAGTTAGACTGTAAAGAAAGCTGAGTACCAAAGAATTGATGCTTTTGAACTGTGGTGTTGGAGAAGACTCTTGAGAGTCCCTTCGACTGCAAGGAGATCCTACCAGTCCATCCTAAAAGAGATCAGTCCTGGGTGTTCATTGGAAAGACTGATATTGAAGCTGAAACTCCAATACTTTGGTCATCTGATGCAAAGAGCTGACTCATTTGAAAAGACCCTGGTGCTCGGAATGATTGAGGGCAGGAGGGGAAGGTGACGACAGAGGATGAGATGGTTGGACGGCATCACTAACTCAATGGACATGGGTTTGGTGGATTCTGGGAGTTGGTGATGGACAGGGAGGCCTAGAGTGCTGCGGTTCATGGGGTCGCCAAAAGTTGGACATGACTGACCTTCTGAAGTGAACTGAATAACCTATTTTTGAGCAGCTTTGGGTTTATGTAAAAATTGAACAAAAGGTACAGAGATTTCTCAAAGACCCCTCAACCTCCCCAGTTTCCAATATTAACAGCTTGCACTGTTGTTATTTTTCAGTCACCCACTTATCTCTGACTCTTTGTGATCCCATGGACTGACTGCAGCATGCCAGGCCTCCTTGTCCCTCAACCATCTCCCAAAGTTTTCTCAAGTTCATTTCCATTACATCGGTGATGCTCTCCAGCCATCTCATCCTCTGATGCCCTCTTCTCCTTCTGCCATCAATTTTTTCCAGCCTCAGGGACTTTTTCAATGAGTTGTCTGTTCGCATCAGATGCCCCAAATACTGGAGTTTCAGCTTCAGCATCAGTCTTTCCAGGGAGTATTCAGGGTTGATTTCCCTTAAGATTGACTGGTTTGATGTCCTTGCTGTCCAAGGGACTCTCAGAAGTCTTATCCAGTACCACAGTTTGAAGGCATTGATTCTTTGGCACTCCACTTTCTTTATGGTTCAGGTCTCAGAACAACTTGCATCATTAGCATGGTACATATTCTTACAACTGAGGAGCCAATATCATTACAACTTTATCAACTAAAACCTATAGTTTACACAGGCCTCCCAGGTGGTACTAGTGGTAAAGAACAGACACATAAGAGATGTGGGTTCTAGTACTTGGTTGGGAAGATCCCCTGGAGGCTGGCATGGCAAACCACTCCAGTATTCTTGCTTGGAGAATCCCATGGGCAGAGGAACCTGGTGGGCTACAGTCCATGGGTTCCAAAGATTTGGACATAACTGAAGCGACTTATCACAGCAAGCACATAATTTACATTAAGGTTCACTTTCTGTTGTACTTTTTATAAGTTTTGACAAATATATAATGACATCTATCCATAATTATGTATCATACAGAATAGTTTCACTGCCCTATACAACCCCTGTGCTCCACCTATTAATCCTTCCTTCCCTCCCCTAGAACCTCTGGTAAGCACTGATCTTTTTACTGTCTCCAGAGTTTTGCCTTTCCCAGAATATCAGGCATATGAATGAACCACCTTGGAAATGAATCTTCTACATCCATTCAAGCCTTTACATGACTGCAGACAGAGCAATATCTTGACTACACTTCATGAGAGACTTTGAGCCAAAAGGATGCAGTTAAGATACTTCCAGATTTCTGACTCATAAAACATATATGTTATTATTTTAAGTTGCTAAATTTTAATGTTATTGCAGTATACTTTTTTGGTGGAAATTTTTATACAACTGTAGATTACTACACCTTGATCCATAGCCTTAGTGTGCTTTTAGATTTGTTCCTATCTTTTCTCGGATTTGTCATATTCTCCTGATATTCCAGTCTATAGATTGTCTTGTCTAGAAAATTAAACATTCTTAATATCTCAGATTTTAGTTGACTCTTACTCATCCATAGTCACTGAGTTCCAGTACAAATCATTCATGCTTCTCTCAAACTCTGAGTCAATGTGGACCAAAGCAAGATAGTGAAACTGTTTTTTTTGTTTTTTGTTTTTCTTTCTTTCCTACCAGCTTCCCTCGTGGCTCAGATGGTAAAGAGTCTGCCAGCAGTGCGGGAGACCCGGGTTCGATCCCTGGGTCAGGAAGATCCCCTGGAGAAGGAAATGGAAACCCATTCCAGTATTCTTGCCTAGAAAATCCCATGGACGGAGGAGCCTGGCAGGCCACAGTCCATAGGATTGCAAAGAGTCAGACACAACTGAGCGACTTCACTTCACCAGTAAATAGGTTCTTCCACTCTTTTTTGGTGTCTTTTATGGCTTGGATGAAATCTCCAGCCTCCTCTCTCTAACTCTTGTCATATTTATATGGGTCAAATCTTTAGGAACTGGTGTTTATCTTAGTATCACTTATTTTCACTTATCTGAATAAGTGACTAAATTTCCCTGAGCTGGTTTTTCAAGTCTGAAATATGGATAGGTCTTACCATATAGAGTTGTAGGAGAAAATATCACGTATGTAAGTTCTTAACCCAACGTGTGGGCCACAAAGGACACTCACTTCTTTCCTTCTTTGGATTGTACCTTCCTAGAGAATGAAATATTTTTTCATTCCATTCAAATACATAATCAGTTTACTTCAGTCACTCAGTCACGTCCGACTCTTTGCAACCCCATGGACTACAACACACCAGGCTTCCCTGTCCATCATCAACTCCCAGAGCTTGCTCAAAGTCATGTCCATCAAGTCAGTGATGCCATCCAAACATCTCATCCTCTGTTGTACCCTTCTCCTTCTGCCTTCAATCTTTCCCAGCATCAGAGTCTTTTCCAATGAGTTATCTCTTTGCATCAGGTGACCAAAGTATTAGAGCTTCAGCTTCAACATCAGTCCTTCCAAAGACTATTCAGGACTGATTTCCTTTAGTATTGACTGGTTGGATCTCCTTGCAGTCCAAGGGTCTCTCAAGAATCTTCTCCAACACCACAGTTCAAAAGCATCAATTCTTAGGCACTCAGCTTTCCTTATGTTCCAACTCTCAAATCCATACATGACTACTGGAAAAACCATAGCTTTGACTGTATGGATCTTTGTTGGCAAAGTAATGTCTCTGCTTTTTAATATGTTGTCTAAATTTGCAAAGCTTTTCTTCTAAGGAGCAAACGTCTTTTAGTTTCATGGCTTCAGTCCCCATCTGCAGTGATTTTGGAGCTCAAGAAAATAAAGTCTTTCACTGTTTCCATTGTTTCCCCATCTATTTGCTATGAAGTGATGGGACTGGATGCCATGATCTTAGTTTTTTGAATGTTGAGTTTTAAGCCAGCTTTTTTACTCTCCTCTTTCACTTCATCAAGAGGCTGTTTAGTTCCTCTTCACTTAAAATATACCTACCTATTTGACTCTAAATTTTGCACTGCAAAAAATCTCAAGCTATAGGACCCTTCCTGCAGACTAAACCTCCTTGAATACTAATTGCAATCTAAAGTCTGAATTCAGCATTCTCCTTTGACTATTATGATCTTAAATGAATAGTGTGCCCTCTTTGAAAGATAGTTACCCAAATCCTAGTCTTCTTTATCTTTGTCACTGACCATCCCTGGAGTTCCCAAAATAGGGTCAATTCTTTCTGTGTTGTCATGACTTTGGGATTTAATGCGTGTGAATTTGAAAAAGAAACATTGTTTTTCTACTGTTATTGCACAGGTTGCTTTGTCTATCCAGAATCTTTTCATTCAGGATTCATTTCCTGAATGAATCCTTTCCCCATCCCCCACTCCACGTTATTCTGATAGGCCTGTCACTGATAGAACTCTGCGACCCTGACCATAGAATAAGTATGTGACCCAAAGGAGGCTTATCAGACTTTACTTGAGAATTTGATTTTTGATTGGTGCTACATTAAAAACTAAGGGAACTGAACCTAAGAGATCAGATGGAATTACTCTGGAGAGATGGTGCTAGAATAACTAAAAGTGAGTTACTTCAAACTGCTCTAATTCCTTTTCTTCATGAGAGCTGGTTTTTATTCTTCCTTTGCTTTTGTGCGGGACACAGTATTCATCCAATTAATCTTTTTCTTTCTTGCTATAGTCAGAGTTATTTTTTAAAGCTTTTAAAATTTATTTTTGAAAGTCTGCTAGTTGGTGTACTTATAGAAAACATTGACATTAAAACCTTGGAAAATGTTGACTAGTATAACTAAAATGTTGAAAATCACATATTTTCCACTATCTTATGGAGATCTATTGTTTACATTTTGTACTGCTGTGTATACTGCTTTATTTCACTTAATATTGTTGTAATAATTTTCTATGACATTTGTCTTCATAAATATGATGTTAAAGGTTATTTTCCATCATATGAATATGCCATAATTCATTTAGTTTTCTCATTATTGTTGAATACATAAATTGTTTCCATTTTTTGTTTTTATAAACAATGAAAGTAAAAGTTGCTCAGTTGTGTCCAACTCTTTATGACCCCATGTCACATGGAATTCTCCAGGCCAGAATACTGGAGTGGGTAACCTTTCCCTTCTCCAGGGGATTTTCCCAACCCAGGGATCTAACCCAAGTCTCCCACATTGTTGGCAGATTCTTTACCAGCTGAGCCACAAAGGCAATCTCCACATGTAAAGCTTTGTTTTCACTGTGATTTTTTTTTTTTTTTTTTGTGGAGAGTTGATTGAGTCCAATTCCAGCTATAACTCCTTTATTTTTAGCTGCCTTCTGTCTACAAGGGGTTATGTAACCCACTGCTGAACAGTGAAATGAAGCAGAAAATGCTGTGAGAGAGACTTTTGTGAAAGACTTTTTAAAGAGTCAAGTTTTGTTGGCATGAACCTTCTTTCACAAAGCAAACAATGATGAGTATAATGATGGTGATGGAAGTAGTTGCATGATGCTGTCTTCTGCATGAATTCTCCCAGCTACCTTCTCACTCCCTGAATAAGTCATAGGCTATCGAGTCTTCTTCCAAAAGTTCCCGATCTCACCTCTATGTTACAGTCAATTATTCTACTAGCTACATCTTACTTTCCTGCTACCCACAACAGGGATCACCTCCTTTGCACTCTCAATGTCCTGACTCTGGCCTGCATCATAGCTGAAGGAAAGGTTAAAATGTTAAAATGTGAAAAGAATTAGTATAGCTTATTGGTTCACAGCATGCTTTATAGGGCAGCATAGGCTTTTATCTTTAGCTCTGTCTTCAGAAACTTTCTTAATTTCTCTGTTCCTGAGTTTCCTCATTGGAAAAATGGCATTAAACAGGTTGATATTAGTAAAGCACAGATATTATGTGTTACATAAATGTTTGTAAAGTCTCATATCTCATTCTCTTGATCTACCACACTCACATAAATATATATGTAATAAATAATAAAATTTTTAATAAGAAATTACACAACTGTGTTAAGGTCTAGTGTTTTCAATTAACTACTTGAAATAACTTGTATTCATTCATTAATAAACTTTTATTTGTTCATGTTTGCTATGTGTAAGATAAGGAAAATGCAAATAAATAAATAAATAAACATTATTTAGCTTTATAACTTCTGCCCAGATACTTGGAAGAATATCAGACTTTAATAGTAAGACTCATATTCATTAAGATCACAGATCTTCTCAGTGAACATATTTACCTAGGGTTATTAATGATTATTAAAATTACTTAAATATACAAAACAAAAATTTTCTCATTAGTGATGAGTGACACAAACTATATGCTACAATTATTTGACCTATGGAATAGAGCAAATATGGACAGTTTAAATTGTCTTTGTTCATGCTGAACAAATCACATTTAAAATTATCAATACACTTTCAGAAGTTCTAAGGTAAATATTCAAATAAAAATACCAAGTATAAAAATATAAGCATGTCACTAGCTGTATCTTCTTTTTATTTTTATTTTTTTATTTTAATTAGAGGCTAATTACTTTACAATATTGTATTGGTTTTGCCATACATCAACAGGAATCTGCTACGGGTGTACACGTGTTCCCAATCCTGAACCCCCTTCCCACCTTCCTCCCTGTACCATCTCTCTGGGTCCTGTACGTGAGACAGCAAAAGAGACACAGATGTATAGAACAGTCTTGTGGACTCTGTATCTTCTTTGTGAATGTTTCTCACACATAAACAAACAAACAAAAACTTCTCAAAAGCACAATTTTAAGATAAAGCGGTTTGGAATAATCTAAGCCCAATTGATCTGTCTCCTCTTTCACTTCAAATAGAGAGTCACAAGATAACTGCATCTTGAAATCATCTTTCACCAAACTGACAGATTTAATGGATCATACGTTCTGAATCTAAATGACTTATATTGTCTTATGTTTTCTTTGGGATTTGGAAAACAAATGTACATGTAACTAGATATGCTTACCTTTCATTTTCAGGGTATAACAGGTCAATTGCCAACATTTCTTGCAGGAAGAAATTGAGACATTTACACTAAATTAAAAAAAAATATTTCCCCTCTTTTCCACATTTATTTCGTTGATTTGGTTCTTGCTTCTTACTTGCTTGCAGATTTTCTAAGTACCAAACTAACATGTGAAACCTCACTGGTTAACTGAAAATCTGTAAAGCCACTAAAATGGAGAAATGTCCCTTGATAATAATAAATCCTTAAAAATTCAGCAATACCAAATGCTTTTCCCATTCACCTTGCTGATAGCAAAGAATATTTATAAAAGACTTCTTACACTGTGAAATCTTTAACATGTTAATCCCATTCAATACATTTAAGCATTCCAGTAATAGCCAACTGTTTCCAGGCACAATTTATAAAATCAAAACAAGAACCTCTTGGAAAAGTTTATTTAGTTTCTTACACTTTTTAGAGATTCTAAAAACCAGAGGCCAAAACACAATTTTGTTTCCTCAGCAAGATTACTAAAAATGTCAGTAATTCTCAGATTATGACTGCAATAGTTACATGCACTACATATTCTAGATCTCAAAGTTTAGGCCCTGAATCAGCAGCACAGGCATCACATGGGAACTTAGAAATGCAAAATTCTCAGATCCCACCTTAGCAGTACTGAGTTAGACACTGTGAGTTGGGCTCAGAAGTCTGATTTAACATACTGTTGTCGACTAAAAAAAAAAAAAAAAAAATAGGTGCAACCTAAAAGTTGAGTTGTTGTTGTTTAGTCATTCAGTCATGTCTGATGCTTTGCGACCACATGGATTGCAGTACACCAGGCTTCTCTGTCCACCGTCTCCTGGAACTTGCTCAAACTCATGTCCATTGAGTTGATGATGCCATTCAACCATCTCATCCTCTACTGTCCCCTTCTCTTCCTACCTTCAATCTGTCCCAGCACCAGGATCTTTTCCAATGAGTTGGCTCTTCACATCAGGTGGCCAAAGTTTTGGAGATTCAGCTTTAGCATCAGTCCTTCCATTGAATGTTCAGGGTTGATTTCCTTTAGGATTGACTGGTTTGATCTCCTTGCTGTCCATGAGACTCTCAAGAGTCTTCTCCAACACCATATTTGGAAAGCATCAATTCTTTGGCACTCAGGCTTTTTTATTGTCCAACTGTCACATCCATACATGACTACTGAAAAAACCATAAACTTGACTATACAGATCTTTGTAGGCAAAGTAATATTTCTGCTTTTTTATATGATGCTTAGGTTTGTTTTTACTTTTCTTCCAAGGAGCAAACATCTTTTAATTTTATGGCTGCAGTCACTATCCACGGTGATTTTGGAGCCCAAGAAAATAGTCTCTCACTGTTTCCATTGTTTCCCCATCTATTTCCTATGAAGAGATGGGACCAAATGCCATGATCTTAGTTTTTTGAATGTTGGATTTTAAGCCAGATTTTCACTCTCCTCTTTCACCTTCATCAAGAAAATTCCTCTTCACTTTCTGCCATATGGGTGGTGTCATCTGCATATCTGAGTTCATTGATATTTCTCCCAGCACTCTTGATTCAAGCTTATGCTTCATCCAGCCCAGCATTTCACATGATGTACTCTGCATATAAGTTAAACAAAAAGGGTGATAATATATAGCCTTGACTTACTCCTTTCCCAATTTTGAACCAATCCCTTGTTCCATATCCGGTTCTAACTGTTGCTCCTAAATTTGAGAGTTAGGTTTTATTCAATAGGAATGTTAGGACTTGAGCCTAGGAGACTGTATCTTAGTTGACCCTGAGAGAGCTGACTCCAAGGAGGCAAGGGAGGAGCCAGGCTATATAAAAGTTTGCAGCAAGGGGCAGGTAATCTGAATATTAAAAGATTACTGTTAATTAAAAGAAAACCAAATCTCTTAATTGAGGAGATTTAGCGACCTTCTGTGTATTCTGGGGGTCCACCATCAATAGAATGTGGATTGGATAAACTATATTTATTATAACAAGCAGAGATTTGTCAACTATACTTAGAGATGCTATCAAGGGAATAGTAGAACAATTAAGCTCAACTGACTGACCTTAGACATGGTCCTGGCAGAAAAGCTGGAAGTACTGGTTATGATGGGCTTCCCTGGTGACTCAGATAGTAAAGAATCTGCCTGTGATATGGGAGACCTGTGTTCAATCCCTGGGTCGGGAAGATCCCCTGGAGGAGGGGATGGCAACCAACTCTAGTATTCTTGCTTGGAAAAATCCCCATGGACAGAGGAGCCTGGCGGGCTACAATTCATAGAGGAGCCTGGCGGGCTACAATTCATAGAGGAGCCTGGCGGGCTACAATTCATAGAGTTGCAAAGAGTTGGACATGGCTGAGTGACTAAGCAAATGTATGGGAAGATGCAAGCATCCAGGCTTGCTGAAATAAGTTCTTTCATATGCATCTTGCAATCTGGGGCCAATCCTGCTTTCTTTATTGTTCCCATACTAATTTCTTGTTTACCACTGTGAAAAAGTGAAAGTTAGTCACACTGCCATGTCCGACTCTTTGCAATTCCATGGACTGCAGCCTGCCCAGTCCTCTGTCCATGAAATTCTCCAGGCAAGAGTACTGGAATGGCTTGCTATTTCCTTCTCCAGTAGACCTTCCCGACCCGGGGTTAGGACTGAGGATCAAACCCGAGTCTCCGGCATTGCAGGCAGATTCTTTACCAACTGAGCCACTAGGGAAGCCCTAGTGTACTGTAAGAGATGGCAAATTTGGTAGGTAGCAGCCTCTCATATCCCCCCAGCTCCTCAGTGCTTACAGGGGAAGAAGTAGCTGATGGCTTCCAAATAAGCTGGCTTTGTTTCACCTGGGCTCACAAATTTGCATTTGGAAAAGGCTTATTTACCTGTAGAGTATAGAGCAGAAAACACTTCATTTCACACCCTCCAAGAAATTCTGATGCACCCTGAAGTTCGATAATTGTTCTAGAATGTTATATTTAATTTATAACAGTTGTAAACTTAATTCATCATGGAATAAACATTTTATAAATGCTGTACTCTATGTATTTTAAGGAATACAATAGCTTTATTGAAGAGGTGGAAACAAAAAATATGAACTTCAGCTTTAAGTGCATGATAATTTAGGAACTTACTTATGCCCTCTTTCTTGACCAGTTTGATTCTTTCTCCCTCCTTTTCTGTCCTGCCTATAAGCAGATTACATCACTTCTCCATCACTCCTCCCTTCTAAAGGCTGCCTATCTCACTCAAAGTAAAAGCCAATGTCCCTATGATGGTTACAAATGGTTTACAAACCACTGAAGACTATGCTACTGATTCCTCATTATTTTTCTGATCTCATCTTCATCTGTACTTGCCCTCATTCCCTCAATTTCAGTCATACTAGTTTTCTTACACCTCCTCACATTTGTCATATGTATATATACCCATGTCAGAGATTTTGCATCTACTGTTCCCTCTGCCATTAGCACTTTTCTTTCACATCTGTGTGGCTGATTTTTTTTTTTTAACCTCTTGAGGTTTTTGTTCAAATGATTCTTTCTTGATGAGACCTCCTCTGGCCATCCTATCTAAAACCACTAAGTTCTCTTTTCTCACTTTGCTGTTTTTTTTCCTCCTTGACATTGATCTTTATTCTAGGTGTATTCTCTGACTGTTTATATCTTTATTGGAAGTCTCTAGGTCAGGAAGCAACAGTTAGAACTGGACATGGAACAACAGATTGATTCCAAATAGGAAAAGGAGTATGTCAAGGCTGTATATTGTCACTCTGCTTATTTAACTTATATGCAGAGTATATCATGAGAAACACTGGACTGGAGGAAGCACAAGCTTGAGTCAAGATTGCTGGGAGAGATATCAATAAACTCAGATATGAAAATGACACCACCCTTATAGTAGAAAGTGAAGAAGAACTAAAGAGCCTCTTGATGAAAGTGAAAGTGGAGAGTGAAAAAGTTGGCTTAAAGCTCAACATTCAGAAAACGAAGATCATGGCATCTGGTCCCATCACTTCATGGCAAATAGATGGGGAAACAGTGTCAGACTTTATTTTTCTGGGCTCCAAAATCACTGCAGATGGTGATTGCAGAAATTAAAACACGCTTACTCCTTGGAAGGAAAGTCATGACCAACCTAGATAGCATATTAAAAAGCAGAGATAATATGTTGCCAACAAAGGTCCATCTAGTCAAGGCTATGGTTTTTCCAGTAGTCATGTATGGATGCGAGAGTTGGACTGTGAAGAAAGCTGAGCACAGAAGAATTGATGCTTTTGAACTGTAGTGTTGGAGAAGATTTTTGTGAGTCCCTTGGACTACAAGGATATCCAATCCGTCCATCCTAACAAAGACCAGTCTTGGGTGTTCATTGGAAAGACTGATGCTGAGGTTGAAACACCAACACTTTGGCCACCTCATGTGAAGAGTTGACTCATTGGAAAAGACCCTGATGCAGGGAGGGATTGGAGGCAGGAGGAGAAGGGGACGACAGAGGATGAGATGGCTGGATGGCATCACTGACTCAATGGATGTGAGTCTGAGTGAACTCTGGGAGTTGGTGATGGACAGGGAGGCCTGGCGTGCTGCAATTCATGGGGTCACAGAGAGTCAGACACGACTGAGTAACTGAACTGAACTGAACTCCCTACTAGAATGCAGATTTGTGAAAGCCATTATTTCTGTTCTATTTACTGCTGATTTCCAAGTGGCTAACACAGTGTCTGTCACATAGTTAGTATTCAATAAATTCTTGGGGAAAAAAGAAAGAAATGAGAACTTGATAGCAGTCCTGTGATTGAGCAAAGTTACTTTCCACTTGGTCCAGGTATACCTTCCAGATAATAGTAAAGTTCTCTTTTTGCCTAAATATCTCAAATACATGGTTATAGTTTTTATTTTTTATTTGTCAAGCAATTTACTTCTAATCTACCTACAATTTTTAATTTCATCCTTAAATCAGATAAACTGAATGTATAACAGTAAGGTCATGTTTTCTTTTTATTTGCCTGTCCTCAGAATAAGTTTGTCCATTCTTTTATTTTCAACCTATCTCAATCACTTTGCTTGATATCTACTTTTTTATATATATAAAGTTTAACTTTAGTATAAAATCACAAATCATTTTTCTTTTTGTCAATTTAGCCAATTTACATTTAGTGATTTAACCAATATGTTATTAGTGTCATAGTGTTTTGTATCTTATTTGCTTTTTTTTAAAGTCTTCTACAATGTGGTTTGCTGGCTTTGCTTTATTTTCTTAGATCCTTTGACTCAGAAAAGTTTGCATTTTTGCTGAAGTAATTATATTTGTAATGACTGTTCGTAATACCTTGGTACTGTATTTCCTCAAACTATATTTGTTAGTTTCCTACTGGAAGCAATGATAAAATTAGCACCTTTCCTGTTCCTCCTCCTCTTCTCACCAATCAATTATAGTCAGTAATATTATTATTCTTGATATTTACTTATGTAGTGTTTGATATGAAAATTGACTATACATTAAACATAATGAAGTGATCCAAAATTTCACAGAATGCATATTATGCAGAGTAATTTCTGATGATAATGTAATTAAATTGGATTATCAAAAACGAAGGATATTGATACTTTCAAAAATTAAAAATGCATTTCTATATCAGTCATAGAACAAGAAATTTATAATTGAAATTTGAAAATGCTGAGTAATAAATGATAATACAATTTCTACAATCCAAACTTGTGAATATAGCAAAAAATCAGATCAGATCAGATCAGTCGCTCAGTCATGTCCGACTCTTTGTGACCCCATGAATCGCAGCACGCCAGGCCTCCCTGTCCATCACCAACTCCCGGAGTTCACCCAGACTCAAGTCCATCAAGTCAATGACGCCATCCAGCCATCTCAGCCTCTGTCGTCCCTTTCTCCTCTTGCCCCCAATCCCTCCCAGCATCAGAGTCTTTTCCAATGAGTCAACTCTTCGCATGAAGTGGCCAAAGTACTGGAGTTTCAGCTTTAGCATCATTCCTTCCAAAGAAATGCCAGGGCTGATCTCCTTCAGAATGGACTGGTTGGATCTCCTTGCAGTCCAAGGGACTCTCAAGAGTCTTCTCCAACACCACAGTTCAAAAGCATCAATTCTTCAGTGCTCAGCCTTCTTCACAGTCCAACTCTCACATCCACACATGACCACAGGAAAAACCATAGCCTTGACTAGATGAACCTTTGTTGGCAAAGTAATGTCTCTGCTTTTGAATATGCTATCTAGGTTGGTCATAACTTTCCTTCCAAGGAGTAAGCGTCTTTTAATTTCATGGCTGCAGTCACCATCTGCAGTGATTTTGGAACTCCCAAAAATAAAGTCTGATACTGTTTTCACTGTTTCCCCATCTATTTCCCATAAAGTGATGGGACCAGATGCCATGATCTTCGTTTTCTGAATGTTGAGTTTTAAGCCAACTTTTTCACTCTCCACTTTCACTTTCATCAAGAGGCTTTTTAGTTCCTCTACATTTTCTGCCATAAGGATGGTGTCATCTGCATATCTGAGGTTATTGATATTTCTCCTGGCAATCCTGATTCCAGCTTGTTTCTTCCAGTCCAGCGTTTCTCATGATGTACTCTGCATATAAGTTAAACAAACAGGGTGACAATATACAGCCTTGACGAACTCCTTTTCCTATTTGGAACCAGTCTATTGTTCCATGTCCAATTCTAACTGTTGCTTCCTGACCTGCATACAGATTTCTCAAGAGGCAGATCAGGTGGTCTGGTATTCCCATCTCTTTCAGAATTTTCCACAGTTTATTGTGTTCCACACAGTCAAAGGCTTTGGCATAGTCAATGAAGTAGAAATAGATGTTTTTCTGGAACTCTCTTGCTTTTTCCATGATCCAGCGCATGTTGGCAATTTGATCTCTGGTTCTTCTGCCTTTTCTAAAACCAGCTTGAACATCAGGAAGTTAACAGTTCACTTATTGCTGAAGCCTGGCTTGGAGAATTTTGAGCGTTACTTTACTTTTTCCAGTTTTTCAAGCTACACTTTTCAGGGCCTTCTTTGTGTTTATTCCAGCCTTTATCTAATTGTGTCCCACCCACCTTGAGAAATCACCTTTTTTTCTATTCAAATTTTGGAAAGTTCACCTCCGGTTTCATCTCATTGTGAAGCCTTAGCCTCTGCTTGTTTGTTAATGGTTTGCCATATTCATTTTGCATTCCAAACTAGATAATGGTAAGGTTTTCGAGGGGGGGCAAGGACTTTGCATTTTCTCAGATTACAATACAAAACACCATTCCCTCCCAGCTCCATGCGTATATGTGCTAAAAAAAAAAAAAAAAAAAAAAGCTTTTTGAATGATTTACAAAATCATTTATAACCTTGCAATGAACTATTATCCTAGCATAGTTTAGAATACGATAGCATAAATTACATTGATGCAATAGTCCACTGGCTTTCTATTTTGTTTCCTTCATTTTCAAAATCCAATTTGTAACATAGAAAACTATTTGTTACTTAAATTCAAGATTTAATGTGAATATAACATCTGCATTTCTTGCTAAATATATCATTGGCAACTTCAATTTCTTTTGATGGAGGTTAAAATGTGCTTAACGTAAATGAAGTGACAAGAAAAACACAACCAGAATTAGAATAATCAAAACCAAGTCTTTAATCAGTTACCATTTTGCACATTTTATAATTTCATTCAGTACACTAATAATGAACCAATACACTTGACAGGTGGAAGTGCTTGAGGGCCATTGAGCACTGAATTTTCCTAAAGTAGTGCAATTACAGAAACACCTGTGTTAAATAACCAAGCACTGATTTACTATGAAAATATGCAGTGTTTAACAGTGCTCCAAAATTGTGATTTGCTTTGATAGACTTTCTAGATTTACAATGAGCAAATGACAGTTTATTGTCAGGCAAACTATTACACTTTATAAATTAGTCAAAACTATCCATATACCTATTAAGTGCATATGTAAGCAGAAATGCATGCAGAATGGGGCCATTTAAAAGAAGCTCTGTTTGCTCTCTGATAAACAGCATAACAGAAAGAAAAACACAAGTAAATCTTAGTCTCTCTGATTTGTCTCATTAAAGGTTCAGATTTGGTTTTTAAGATGGGGCTTCTGTAACTCTGCCTAAAAAGTAGAATAAAATGGCTAAAATTACTTCTAGATAGCTACTAATATGTCTTTGATGTTGATAAAACAAAAAATAGGAATGTAATCACATTGGCTGGAAGCTTATAATACACACTTAAGAGAAAAACAGAGGGATCAATACTTTCCAGATGGGGAAAGACAAAATGAATGAGGAAAGTAAAAGCATTTTCATGTTCTTTAAAAGGCATTATAAACCTGGGGATTAAAATCTTCAGAAAATATTAAAATAATGTGGTAGTGGGCTCTGTTAGAAGTAATATTGATTTGATATAATATTTGACTTGCCTAAAACTTTTTTTTAGCATCTGTGAACATTTTTAGACAAGGGTGAGATGTTTTATAAGCAAAAATACCATAGTGGATTGAGAAAATCTTAAGAAATCTGTAAAGTAATATATTTTTGGGTAGTCTAAATATTTTTCTGCATTTTCACTTATAATTATTCTCAAAAATGCATTTTTCTTTCCTTATAAGTTGAACTCAACCAACTAAATATCACTTTAATGCAATTTTCAGAAGAGAAACTGGTAACAAATTGGAAAATTGGTTATCAAAATTTCAGATAGATTCCTTTCATCCCCTGGTAGTGTCTTGCCTTCCTTAACCTATCTTCAGTTGTAAAGCAAGAGAATACAAAAGAGCCACTTGAATGCTAGCTGAAATATAAAATACACAAGATTAATCCTCCTACTGGGCCAGTTGTATGGATTAGGAGACTTGATTAACAAAAATTACATAGATTTAGAAACACTTCCACATATAAGAAATACCCCAGAATGTGTGATTTTTTTTTTTTATGCACATAGAAACATGTGATTTGGGTAGAAGACCTTTTTTTAATCCTATACAAGGAGGGTAGCTAGGTAGGAAGAGTCAATATGCCTGGCAGTAGCATAAAAAAGATAGAAAGATGAAGATTACATACCACCAGTTTTGTAAAAAGTAATTCATATCATGTACCTCCCAAGGAAATAATTGTCCATTATCCTGAGAGGGGTGGGAGGAAAACTGGTGAAGTAACAGCAAGTATACAGTTGCTATATGGAGATAATTTTTAAGAGTGGTCTATGAAGAGTAGGAATGAGAAGTGGAGGGTTAGAAGGATATATCAGTCATGTAATTCCACGATAATGTTCTGTGACCAAAAAACACAAAGCACTGTTGGCATGCAACACTTCAGTGTGTATTTCTTATATGCCTACAATGGCTTTCGAGGGGCTTTGCTGATCTTAGTTGGGTTCTTTAACATGTCTAAGATTTGCCTGGCTCCCCACTTACTTAAGTTGACCTTGGCTGGGTTACTAGGGCAACTTGGTTCTGTTCATACATCTCTCACCATTCAGCATCTTATCCCAGACGTGTTCTGATGGCAATGGAAGAGAAAGTGAGAGAAAGTGAAAGTGAAAGCGGCTCAGTCGTGTCCAACTCTTTGTGATCCCATGGACTATACAGTCCATGAAATTCTTCAGGCCAGAATACTGGAGTGGGTAGCCTTTGCCTTCTCCAGGGGGTCTTCTCAACCCAGGGATCGAACCCAGGTCTCCCACATTGCAGACGGAATCTATACCAGCTGAGCTACAAGGGAAGCCACAAAGAAGAGAGAGGGTATGCCCAATGGTGTAATTATTTTTAAGACTCTTCTTTCATGTTTGCTAACTTCCCAAAGAAGGTCATATGACTAAATCCAGAGTCAAATAGAAAAATCTAATATGTGTGTGTGTGTGTCTGTGTGTGTGTGTGCTATATATATATTTATATATGTAATGGAAAAAAAAGATGTTATAAATTTTGTAATCTACTCCAGGGTTCCTGGAAAAAAGATACAACCTTATCCTCAGTTTTGCAAGCCAAAGATGAAACAAAAACTCTTAATCTCCTCTATCATGATTAAAATTCGGTAGCCTTTTAGGGTTTTTGTTTTCTTTTTACTTTTATATTCATCTAATTGTGCATGATAATATTGTAGTAACTGAAAGTCCTCAAAATCTTAGCTTCAGGTTGGGGTCCTATTCAGGGTAGCAACTCAGGAGTCTGAGCCGATGGAAACTCCATCTCCACGTGAGTTTCCACAAATGCTGAGGAGGCAAGAAATGGGAAAGTAGCCAACCAAGCACTGACTCTAAAGGCTTCATCCGTAAGTATCCCATGTCCTTTCTGCTCATATTTTATTGGCCAAAACAAGTCATATGACCTCAACTAAACTCAAAGGGGCAAAGATGTACAATCCAATCCTGCTGCTGCTGCTGCTAAGTCGCCTCTGTCGTGTCCGACTCTGTGTGACCCCATAGACGGCCTCCCACTAGGCTCCCCTGTCCCTGGGGTTCTCCAGGCAAGAACACTGGAGTGGGTTGCCATTTCCTTCTCCAATGCAGAAAAGTGAAAAGTGAAAGTGAAGTCGCTCAGTCGTGTCTGACTCTTCGCGACCCCGTGGACTGCAGCCTACCAGGCTCCTCCGTCCATGGGATTTTCCAGGCAAGAGTACTGGAGTGGGGTGCCATTGCCTTCTCCAATCCAATCCTACCATGGACCAGAAGCATGAAAAGCATAATACTTGAGAACAACCCTAATGACTACACCATTTCTCATGGGAGAGAAATTCTTGAAGTGATTCTTGAAGTCTCCATCAATGGAGACTTAATAAAAAACAAAACAAAAAAACAAAAAAAGAACCTCAGATGAAGTCTTTTGTTTCCCAGGGAACTTTGAAGACTATTGTGGCTTTCCTAGTGGCTTAGATGGTAAAGACTGCCAGCAATACAGGAAATCTTGGTTCAATTCCTGGGTTGGGAGGATTGCCTGGAGAAGGAAATGGCAACCCATTCCAGTGTTCTTGCCTGGAGAATTCTATGACAGAGAAGCCTGGTGGGCTACAGTCCATAGGGTTGAAAACAGTCAGACATGACTGAGTGGCTATCACTTTCTTGAAGAATATTATTTATTTTTACAGTGAGACATGCCAAACATACTGAAGAATACATGAACAGTTTTTTATTAGTTCATTACAATTGCCTATTTGAAAGGACAGGTAGGTCAGCCAATCCACATAGTGAAAATGCTTAATTTTCAGAGGTGAGACTATTAAAAGTCTAATTAACTAAATTGGCTTGAAACAACTTCCTTTTGACCTATAAAATTTTTCAAACATTATTTGACTGCATTCAGAATACCAAAGATAAAAATTGATATTCCTGTTTTGATGTCCCTTTATAACAAGCACTGTGCTATGACCTTTAAAGAAGAAAAAAATTAATATATACACATCAATAAATTGGAGAGAAAATCATCTGAAAGCCAGGTTTCAATACTGGGGAGCCAGGTTTCAAATTATTGACTGAAGTAGTTATTGTTAAACAGCCAGCTATTGCGATCAAATCTAATGCTCCACAGATTCTTATTTTCTTCATAAAACTATCATTCAGTGGAGTTGTTTTTTAAAAACAAGACAAAATAAAATATTACATCTTGAAAATATCTGCATGATAAACAGGAGAGTGAAACCAAAGGAACGTGTGCTCCACTTATCATGTTATTATTATTGTTGAATCTGTTGTTAGCTGAAAACTATCATGGCTTGTACTATATGTGCATATTTGTGCTTCTTAAAAAAAAAGGTGATGCTCTGCAGCTCACAGATGACACAATAGCATGTGATTCAGTAGTTGCTAAGGGCAACCACAATATTTTTCTGTCATTTTTTTATCCCTAAATGGCCAAACCTAATGATTTCCCTATTACCATAAAATCTGTGGATCTGCCATTAGAAGTTTGGCAGGATGCAGTCTACAATGATTATTGGGTATGTGTGTGAGGAGAGTGATGGTTATGACACATTTGAACTGAGTGGTCCTAGAATTCATTGCTTCAGGCTGAGGAAAAAAAGTATGTGCACTATATTATAATCTGACACAATCCCCAATATACCCAAAGCATGAATAAGTATTGAATAATCCAAGAAGGTTGATTTAGCATGTGATATTTCTACTTTTTATGTTGAAATTTCCATAATACAATTGGGCCAATGGTAGAAAGTGAATTTGATACCTTCTTCTGGAAAATTATAAAGATCAAAAAATTGTTCTAGTTGATAATATCCAGAGAAATACTCAGCAGCAAATATTACCAGTCAGGGAATCAGGTATTCCTCTCCATTTCTGTTTGGGTTTATTAGAAAGCTATATTATGGAATTCAATGGAAATCTCTTATTTTCTAAAACAGAAGAGGTTAAGAGACAAACATATAACTCATATTTTGAAGATAGAATTTGTGTTTCATAGCAAATAACATTAATAGTGCATTTGATGGCATCAAGACTAGTCATGAATGCTTGCTGGATGTAGCAAATATTCAATCCAAATTTTTTGTCTTCGTCTTTGCTTTTGAAATCATGTTGCTATTGTTGCTTTACTCAGATTCTGCCACAGGGGTCCATAATAAAAGGTGAATGGGTTCAAAGAGGGACAATGACTAAAGGGCCTCCTGTCATTTTGGCAGAATTATTATCTCTGCAGCTATTGCCTTTCAAAGTTCTATCACAGCACCAAATTCTTGGTAATACATGGGCTTGAATAAAAAATAGAAAATGTGCCCATTAATTTAGTTTCTATTTGTATTGACTCTATAATCGACTGTTTACATTAAAAAATTTGTGTTTATTTCCATGAGCAAAATTTGACCAGAGAAATGTAGTTCTTCAGTGCTCAAATCTAAATATTCTTCCATGTCTCAGACTAGCATAATACATAATTTCTTTTCTAAATGTTTTTTTTTCTTGTCCACTACAAAGTAATATATGGGTGAGTACATGTATGTGCATATTTCTACATATATATGTATGCTAGTTTAATCAGTGAGTTCAATCTGAGCAGAGGAGAGGAGTTTTCTTCTGATAATTGGCTCTTCCCTGAACATGGAAATGTCTGATGTCACTAGTAATGGTCATGATCAAGAATGGGACTGAATAACTCTGGATGTATAATGTCATTTTTAGGGAATATGCGGAAAGTGATGTGGGCTCAAGGAGTTTTTTTATGGGAGCAAAAGTAAAAATAAAGGAGGAGAACAGAAAGGGTATAACATTTCTTGGTGGATACTTTTCAAACTTCTGATTTGAGAAACTTATTCTTTTCCAAGCTCTTAGCCATCAGTCAGTGGCAATGTGAATGCACTAGCCACTACCAGTCTAAGATGAACTTCTGAAATACCTTAGAATATAGACCCACCAAGAGCAATAAGTATAAAAACACATGAATATGTGGGTGTATGTGAGTGTGTTTGTATGATGTATGTGTAACTATATAGATAAACAATTATCAGTGCCATACAATCCATAGAGATTAAAATAAAAGTTTGGACAGTGGAAGTCATCTTGGTAGGGTCAGCTGGGAAGGCTTGTTATGGGAGTTAAATCTCCAGTAGAATTTTGAGGCAAAGGAGAGGTTTGGTTTGGTGGAAAAGTAGAAGCTGATGGTGTTATAATGGTAGGAGACCAGCACATTCCCTGTGCGGAGGAGTGAAAAGATCTGTGTTCTGTAATGGCTCAGGCAATTAAGCAGTGTGTCTGGGAAAGGATGGTGAATGGGTTCAAAGAGGGATAATGACAATAGGACCTCTTGTCACTTTGGTAAAATTATTATTATCTCTGCAGCTGCCACCCATCTCCTGATGGCAAACGAGTCCTTAAAGGCCTGAAGAAGTTTCTGAAGTCAGCTGACCTTTGGAGGCCATTAGTATATATTGATTTTTGTGTTTCACCAGTAATTTGCTCAGACATGTCTGACTCTTTGCAACCCCAGGGACTGTAGCCCACCACATTCCTCGGTCCATGGGATTCTCCAGGCAAGAATACTGGAGAGGGTTGCCATGCCCTCTTCCAGGGTATCTTCCCAATCCAGGGGTCAAACCCGGTCTCCTGCACTGCAGGCAGATTCTTTACCATCCTAAGCCATCAGTTTGTGTCTCCATAAAATTCCTATGTTGCAATCCTAACTCCCAAAGAGGATAGTATTATTATAGGAAGTGGAGGCTTTGGAAGGTGCTTAGGGAAATGAATGGGATTAAGTCCTTATAAAAGAGGCTGCAGACAGCTCCTTCATCTTTTCCATGTGAGGACACAGAGAAGGTTTCAGCTATGAATCAGGAAGAGGACTCGTGCCCAGAAGACAACCATTCTGGCACTTTGATCTTGGACTTGATCATGGCCTCCAGAGCTATGAGAAGAAAATTTCTGTTGTTTTTCGGCAACCCAGTCTGTTGCTAAGCTTGAACGTCCTAAGGCATTTCCTAAGTGACACACTAGCATATATTTAGTGAGCAACAGCCATGCTTTACTGCATAAAATCTTAACAGCCATGACAGAGTTAATGTGCCTCTGAACTTTTTGCATACTCTTAGGAAGAAGCTTGGAGAAGGCAATGGCACCCCACTCCAGTACTCTTGCCTGGAAAATCCCATGGATGGAAGAGCCTGGTAGGCTGCAGTCCATGGGGTCGCTAAGAGTCGGACACGACTGAGTGACTTCACTTTCACTTTTCACTTTCATGCATTGGAGAAGGAAATGGCACCTTTCCTTCAGTACTCTTGCCTGGAGAATCCCAGGGAGGGGGGAGCCTGGTGGGCTGCCGTCTTATGGGGTCGCACAGAGACGGACACGACTGAAGCGACTTAGCAGCAGCAGCAGCAGGAAGAAGCTTGCTCACAGGGACAAGTCACAAAACAAGCCTCTCTGGTGGGATTGATTTTTCATAGTGCAGTCTGTGCAGCACATTTAGAAGAGAAGGCATATACCTGTCAGACTGTGCTTTTATAAAAGAGGATGATCTTTTTATCTCATTGGACTGTTTGTTGGTTGGTTGGTTTTACAACACATTAAACCTTTTGTCTGTCTGTTTCCCTGTTTACCTAGCTTAGTCCCCAGAGGGTGACTTTGTGAAATTTGCCTCTTAATAAATCTGATTAAAATCAACACACACACACAAAAAAACACTTTATCTGTGATTATGTTACCAGTATTTTGGCTTCGTTCATCTTTTGTTTATGTCATGCAAATTTTTTGATGGTTGAGTAATCAAAAGTATTTCATTGCATCCGGATTTGAGTAAGAGAGATCTTTCTGTGAAAGTCACTCAGCCCTGTTTGACTCTTTGTGACCCCATGGACTGTAGCCCACCAGGCTCCTCTGTCCATGGAATTTTCCAGGCAAGAATACTGGAGTGGGTGGGCATTTCCTTCTCCAGGGTATCTTCCCAACCCAGGGATTGAACCCAGGTCTCCTACATTGCAGGCAGATTCTTTACCATCTGAGCCATCAGGGAAGTCCAGAAATCTTTCTGTAGTCCCAGGTAATGGGTACAGAGTTTCTGTTTGGGTAACGAAAAAGTTCTGGAGATATACTGTGGTCAGGCTTGATCCCTGGGCCAGGGAAGATTCTGTAGAAAAGAAAATGGCAACACAGTCCAGTATTCTTACCTGGAAAATCCCATGGACAGAGAGGAGCCTGGTGGGCTACAGTCCATAGGGTCACAAAGAGTAGGACACAACTGAGAGACTAACACTTTTATGGTTGCAAAAAATTGGGCATGAGCTTCAGTTCAGTTCAGTTCAGTTGCTCAGTCATGTTCAACTCTTTGTGACCCCATGGATTGCAGTGCTCCAGGCTTCCCTGTCCATCATCAACTCCGGGAGCTTGCTCAAACTCATGTCCATCGAGCTGATGATGCGATCCAACCATCTCATCCTTTGTCATCCCCTTCTCCTCCTGCCTTCAATCTTACCCAGCATCAGAGTCTTTTCTAAAGAGTCAGCTTTTCCCATCAAGTAGCCAAAGTATTGGAGCTTCAGCATCAGTCCTTCCAATGAATATTCAGGACTGATTTCATTTAGGATTGACTGATTTGATCTCCTTGCAGTCCAAGGGACTCTCAAGAGTCTTCTCCAATACCACAGTTCAAAAGCATCGATTCTTAGGCACTCAGCTTTCTCTATAGTCCAACTCTCACATCCATATGTGACTACTGGGAAAACTATAGCTTTGACTAGATGGACTTTTTGACAAATAACATCTCCACTTTTTAATATGCTCTCTAGGTTGGTCATAGCTTTTCTTCCTCCAAGGAGCAAGTGTCTTTTAATTTCACAGCTGCAGTCACCATCTACAGTGATTTTGGAGCACAAGAAAATAAAGTCTCTCACTATTTCCATTGTTTCCCCATCTATCTGCTATGAAGTGATGATACCAGATGCCATGATCTTACTTTTTTGAATGTTGAGTTTTAAGCCACCTTTTTCACTTTACTCTTTCACTTTCATCAAGAGGCTCTTTAGTTCCTCTTCATTTTCTGCCATAAGGGTGGTGTCGTCTGCATATCTGACATTATTGATATTTTTCCCGGCAATCTTGATTCCAGTTTGGGCTTCATCCAGCCCAGCATTTCACATGATGTAATCTGTATATAAGTTAAATAAGCAGGGTGACAATATACAAACTTGACATACTCCTTTCCCAAGTTGGAACCAGTCTGTTGTTTTATGTCCCATTCTAACTGTTGCTTCTTGACCTGCATACAGATTTCTCAGGAGGCAGGTAAGGTGGTCTGGTATTCCCAACTGTTGAAGAATTTTCCAATTCTAAGAACTGTACACTTAATTATTAATTTTATGTTCTGTGTATTTTACGACAAGAAGAAGATTAAAAAACTAATAAATGAGCACGGCCACTTCTGTAGAACCAAGATTCCACCAGATTCTTCTGGGATCCCTGGATATTGATTGCACATGGAGTCTTCCACCCTCTCCCCAACCCTCCATGTCTGCTGCTGCTTCTTGTACTTTGTTTGCATAGAAGACAGACACCTCATTGTTGTAATATCTCAGCCTGCTTCTATCATATGTGAAATAATCACAGGGCTAATCAGGCTATTTCTGCTGGGCCTGCTCCACAGCTGCGGCTATCAGCATTGCACAGCAGGGCCTGACAACTCCAAAACTGACAACCCCTCCCAGCAAAAAGCGTACCAATTAACCTGCAGTCACACTGAAGCAAGACTGACATTCATTATTTTAATGAAAACAGGAAGAATGGGCACTATTGAAACTCCCCCCAAAGATCCCAGTATTCTGTTGTATATTCTGCTTAGCAAGGTACAGAAAGTGAGCTCCGGGTCAGAAAGACAGGGTGCTGTGTGCATCAAGGAGGAATAAAGAACAGCCTCCCACAGCCTCATGCTCCTCACAAACCATTTCTGAAAGCTTTTGTGACCCTGTTGTAGAAGAGAGAGTGGAAGTTGCTTGTACCTCAGAAGAGAACTATTTCAAGATGACTAAAGGAACATGTATTATTGTGACTTTCTCTGAACATCTCTTTCCTGTGACTCATATAACGTTTCTTCCAGAGGCTTTGCTTTGGCGTTATTCTGCATCTACCCTGAACTCAAATTTTAGGAGCAAGAGTTACTTATCTATTAACATATCTGACAGAGTTAATAAATACTCTTTGCCTTTCTTCAAGACTCTTGTGGAAATTGCATAAAAAGTTCCTTGTAGATAGAGGACCTCTAAAAAATATCCTCTTCATTCCTGCATAAGGAATAAAAACTATGTACTGAGCCATTGCTCTAACAGACAATTATTAAGAGCCTAGTATATACTACGTATGGTGACTGTAACCATGAAGAAGTTGAAGGGCTCCTCTGTAGAGAAACTCAGTGTTTTAAAACTTAGAGGGATATGGTTGGTTCCATTGCTTTCATTTGAAATCCCTCAATATGAGCAAGCCAAGGATTCAGAAGGGCCTGGGATCATGTTCAGCCCCCTCCACTCTAGTTCGGAGCACACTTATATCAGGATACCAGTAGACTTAACTGCTTTTGAAGGACATTAGCTTGGAATTTAAATTTATATCAATCAAAAGTTCAAAGTAAATCAAAGAGTAGGCCACAGCTAGTAACATGATGTTTTGATTTGTTACCTTTATTATTCATGCATTATTTCTGAGTATTTTTCCTTTCAATTAAACATAAACATAAGCATACAGACCAATTAGCAGAGGCATAAAAGAAATGTGCTCTGGTACAATCTGGTTCAGTCAAAACTTTTCAAACACTAAACCTCATCTCTCTTGTGTGCACTGACCTAGAGGAATTTTTCTTGGGTATGGTTCCAGAGTTTGGCCTGGAGCCAAGCCCAGACCATTCTTGTTGAAAAGTTGACTTGTAGAGTAGAATAACCATGTTCAGTTTCAAGCTAGGAAGAGAGGAGATACATTTCCTTGTCATTCTTCTCCACCTTCTATAAGCCTTGATCAGACAGTTTTAGGAAAGCCTGTTCTCCAGGCTTGAACTGGATATTAGGCAGAAGACATCTTGCAATCTATCACATTCCTTCACTAGTATTTCTGGCATGTAATGAATGTACATATGTCTAGAAATATTTGGAATTTGTGGATTACCTTGTCTATTCTTATTCAAATCAAATGGCATTTGACCACAAAGCCCAAATTTTTCAACTGAAAGAATTTGAAGTTATTCTTTTATGCATAACATACAAGGTCAGAATGTGAATTTGTACTCAAGATTCATCTCAGTAAGTGCAAGTTACAAGTTCTGTTGCATCATCCTTTCAATGGGATTTCTTTCTTCACCCATTACAAGTTTAGTTGATTGAGAGCACAAATATTGGGGATGGGATGTTCTGTTCAAATCACAGGCCCAACGCTTGCTTTCTGTGACTTTGAGAAAGTTGTTTAATTGTGTGGTACCTCAGTTTCTATGTTTGTAACTTGGAGACATTGTCTTCTACCTCTAGAATGGAAGCTCCACAAGGAATCTTTGTTTTGTTCAATGTTTCACAAATGCTTTGAGCAATTCCTTTTACAGGATGGGAGTTTAATATTTACTTAGTGAAGAGAACCTACCTCCTGGGCTTATTATGAGAAGTATACGAATGAATACATGGAAGAGTGGAAGAGTATGGCACACATTAAATCTTCAATAAATGTTAAGCTGCTATTATTATCAAGATTGTACTCTCAAACTTGAATATGAATGAGCAGGATTCCCCACTTGCTCCATTAGGAAGCTGGTAATAAAAAACTGTGGTTTTATAAGGAAATGGTAGGGAGTGCTGGAACCACCTCTGTTATGGCCTTGTCGGATTGCAGCGTTCTGGAAAACATGGGGTAGAGCTATGAGTGTACAAACATCAAAAATGTATGGTCTGCTGCAGTTGTCTTACAAGACTGCCTACCACTTTTATCTGGCCTCCTCTTTTCTTCCTTTCTTTCAAAGTGAAAATAATTAAGTGCATTGTAAAATGTCCAGAAATTTCTTAAAGGGAAAAGAATAAAAGTCATCTGTAATTCATTCTCAGTATTTTTATGTATTTTTGCTAGTCTTTTGTCTATGATTATGTACACACACACACACATATGTCTGTGTGTATACATATGCATATATACAGGGACACACTAAATGTGTTTTAGCTTAATACTTCACTTAAGAACCTTTTTATGTTATTCATAGGTTCTACAATATGTAATTCTTTTTACAGTTGCAGTTGTTTTTAGAGAATTGCATTACTCAGCACCATGTAGAATGAAGAATATAGATTTTAACCTGAGTTCAAAGAGAGACTCTGGAAGGGATAGAAACCTTATGAAGCAACATTTGCTGAGAACCTGATGTATCCCTAGTTTACCATTGGGAGCTTAAACTGGTCAGTAAATTAAAAAATTTTTTTTTCTCATTCCTAGGTTTTAAAGATTTCTCTCCATCATACGCTTCCCAAACAAACATGAGTTCTATTAAAATCTAAGTAATAAATATTACTTATTATTGAGAGCACACTAAAGGCCAGCCTGGGTGCTAGGTGCTTTATGATGTTTCATATAATCCTTTCAGCAACACTTGGAAGGATCTACTTTTATCTTCATATCACAAAAGAGGAAATATAAGTGGTCTGTATTTACAAGCACTCTGGGGGAATACAAAGATGTGTGAAGTGCACATTGCTGACCCTTAAAAACCTGAGATAATTATAATAGTTACCACTTGAGGCTATTTGTAAGGTTTGACAGAGAGAGGGCATGTAATGATCTATGTATCATGTATCATGCCAGGAACATAGTAACTTCTTAATGAATCTTATCAGTGATGAGTATTAGGATGATGACAGTGATGGTTGATGGTAAAGAATGATGTTGGCATGATGTAAGGCAGGATTAATATTGAAAAGGTAAGATGAAGACAAAGCATCCTACCTGAGACTGAGACAAGGGGTTCATTGACCAGTCATTTGAGTTTCCTTTCCTTGTGGGACAGCTGTAGTATTTTCATTCGAAGAGATATCCAAGGTCGATGTCATCAATATTAGACACCATAAGAGGAAATCCTTATGTTTCTAAGCTGTACGGTAAATGATTTCTCTTTTCAATTGAAGATCAAAATTCAACTTTTAAAAAATTCTTAATTACTTTCTTCCAATATAGTAGTTTACATGTTATGACTTTTTTTTTTTCTTGCTCAGTTTTAACAAGGTAGGGATTTGGGAATAGAGTTAATTATAAAGAAATACACATTTATTACCATATTGTAACACTCTAGACAGTGCTTAATTAAAGATTAAATGTAAAAAATATTAGGACATGACACTTTGTGTTTCCAGACCAAAGTGGGAGTGTATAGAGGAAATGGAAAGGAGCTTAAAGTTCAGAAGTCTCCTTAGACAGAAAATGACCCAGTGAAATTTGGGTAAGTTATTCAGCACCTCAGAGTTTCAATTTCCTAATTTTTCAAAATGTAGTTTATAGCAGCAACATCAAGTATTTGCATTTCACGTTATAGTGTGCAAAGTAGCCTAATGTATGTTCATTTCTTTTGATCCTTACAGTGATCCTGAAAGGGATTGGGCAGACATTACTATCTTCATTCAGCAAATGAGAGGAAGCAAAGTTTAGAAAGCTTAAGTGAACACCCAAGATCACACAGCTAATAAGTGTTACCTCTAGGATTCAAAACCCTGGTTTCTACTTCACATGCAGTGTTTTCTTTGCATTACTCATGCCGATTCTCCAAGAAGAAAGCATGATAAATGCAAGACAGACCTGATCCTAAACCCAACTCTCTCACCAAGAAGCTGTGTGATGTTGGGCAGATTACACTGCTTCTTTGGGCCCTCTTTTCCTTGTTCATAAAATAAGAGAAATGGTTAATTTTGGCAAGGTCTCTGTGGTATGTTTCACCACCACTTGCATAAACAAAGGAACCCAAGCAGAGACAAGTAAACTACTTCGTTCCGTGTTGCACAGTGAGTCTTAGAGAGAAACTGCTTCAGTCTCCAGAATGACATAACTGTTGCCTAGCAAGGGGTAATTATCTACACAGTTCAAAAGAGTAAAGAAAGGACTAGATTTCTAACATGCTAAGGTGCATAGTGAAATCTACTTCCTTAGTATAATAACAGGTAAAGAGGAGAAATTCTGTACTGCTCTACAGTTCACAATAATTGTTTCCTTAGGAAACCCTTTAGAAAAGAGACGACAAGGGTGATAGACTATACCGCTGGGAAATTAGTCTCCAGGATGGCTTTTCTCTCTAACATTTTCTTAAAGGCCATAAGCAAGCATGTGAAAGGGGAGAAGATGTAGTTAATTCTGTTGACTTTCATAATCTGTGTACTTTATTCCCAAGCTTAGAGGTATCAATGATGCTGCTGATAATGGAGTTGCTTGCTAATGAATGGGCTTCCCTTGTGGCTCATCTGGTAAAGAATCTGCCTGCAATGCGGGAGACCTAGGTTCAATCCCTGGGTTGGGAAGAGCCCCTGGAGAAGAGAAAAGCTGCCCACTCCAGTATTCTGGCCTGGAGAAGTCTGTGGGGTCGCAAAGAGTCTGACGCGACTGAGCGACTTTCATTTGCTAATGAATAATGCAGTTGGGGCACTCACAAGGCAAAAATTTTAAGGTGTTAATTTTGTCGTTAATTAGCCTTCCATCTGATCACATGCTGTGCCTTCTGGATGCCTAGGAAACCACCCTCTGAAGACAATGCACACCTAGTCTTTCCTTAGTTACTTCCTCCTCATCCTTCATATCTCAAGTCAATAATAACTTTCTTCCAGGAAAACTTCCCTAAGATTTAGTCCAGTTTTCCTTCTTAGCAGCAAAAATCTGTTTGTTTGTTTGTTTTTTTAAACCAGAGCAACAACCATTCTACTTCTGAGAAATACAGCTTATACAGCTTAGTTTTCTTGAAAACTTCCTTTCCCCCATGCATGTAAGCACTAATAGGACTATCCATTGAGATAATCTTCTTTTCTATAACCAAATAACAGGACTGCAAACATCATTCGGCCACCCAGACTCTCCCTCACAGGAATGTGTACCTTGAACAGCATTATAGAGATGGAAAATGGGCTTCCCTTGTGGCTCAGCTGGTAAAGAATTTGCCTGCAATGCAGTTCAATCCCTGGGTTGGGAAGAGCCCCTGGAGAAGAGAAAAGCTATCCACTCCAGTATTCTGGCCTGGAGAAGTCCGTGGGGTCTTCATTATCAGCAGCAACTCCATTATCAGCAGCATCATTGATACCTCTAAGCTTGGGAATAAAGTACACAGATTATGAAAGTCAACAGAATTAACTACATCTTCTCCCCTTTCACATGCTTGCTTATGGCTTTTCAGAAAATGTTGGAGAGAAAAGCTGATTCATCTGAGGACCCTGTCCACTAATCCCTGCTACCTAGATCTCTGAATTGGCTCTGCTTCCTGACTTGAGACTCCTGGTTTATGAGTCTTTCTTTTTGACACTGAGTTGCCCTGTATCTTTCCAATACTTCTGATTTTTTTTTTTTGAAAAAAAATTTAATTGAGATACAGTTGATTTACAATGTGGTGTTAATTTCTGCTGTACAGCAAAGTGATTCGGTTATACACATATATCTCTTTTTATGTTCTTTTCCATTATGGTTTATTGTAGGATATTTAATGCAGTTCTCTATCCTATACAGTAGGGCCTTGTTGTTTAGCCATTCTATATATAACAGTTTGCATCTGCTAATCCCAAACATCCACTCCATCCCTCCCCCACCCCCCCTCTCTTGACAACCACAAATCTGTTCTCTATGTGTGTGAATCTGTTTCTATTTTGTAGATAGCTTCATTTGTGTCATATTTTAGATTCCACATGTACCAGTACTCCTGATTTTTTGCTCATGTTAACCTAAATAAAATTTGGTTACTTACAATTGAAGAATGTAATCCTATATCCCTGTTATGTGGTCTCTTGGTACATGGAACTCTCTTTCATAGCACTTCTTTTATTTTGTAAGTATATATTTTAGTTGATTATTTGGTTAATATCTGCCACCTTCACTAGGCTTCAGGAAAGCAAAGAGTGTATCCTTAAATCTTAGAACAGTGTTTAGTATTTTCTGCAACATCTGCTGGATCACCAAAAAAGCAAGAGAGTTCCAGAAAAACATCTATTTCTGCTTTATTGACTATGCCAAAGCCTTTGACTGTGTGGATCACAATAAACTGTGGGAAATTCTGAAAGAGATGGGAATACCAGACCACCTGACCTGCCACTTGAGAAACCTATATTCAGGTCAGGAAGCAACAGTTAAAATTGGACCTGGAACAACAGACTGGCTCCAAATAGGAAAAGGAGTATGTCAAGGCTGTATATTGTCACCCTGCTTATTTAACTTATATGCAGAGTACATCATGAGAAACGCTGGGCTGGAAGAAACACAAGCTGGAACCAAGATTGCCAGGAGAAGTATCAATAACCTCAGATATGCAGGTGACACCACCCTTATGGCAGAAAATGAAGAGGAACTCAAAAGCCTCTTGATGAAAGTGAAAGAGAAGAGTGAAAAAGTTGGCTTAAAGCTCAACATTCAGAAAATGAAGATCATGGCATCCGGTCCCATCACTTCATGGGAAATAAATGGGGAAACAGTGGAAACAGTGTCAGACTTTATTTTTTGGGGCCCCAAAATCACTGTAGATGGTGACTGCAGCCATGAAATTAAAAGACACTTACTCCTTGGAAGGAAATTTATGACCAACCTAGATAGCATATTGAAAAGCAAAGACATTATTTTGCTGACAAAGGTCCATCTAGTCAAGGCTATAGTTTTTCCAGTAGTCATGTATGGATGTGAGAGTTGGACTGTGAAGAAAGCTGAGCGCCAAAGAATTGATGCTTTTGAACTGTGTTGTTGGAAAAGACTCTTGAGAGTCCCTTGGATTGCAAGGAGATCCAACCAGTCCATTCTAAAGGAGATCAGTCTTGGGTGTTCTTTGGAATGACTGATGCTAGAGCTGAAACTCCAAAACTTTAGCCACCTCATGTGAAGAGTTGACTCATTGGAAAAGACTCTGATGCTGGGAGGGATTGGGGGCAGGAGGAGAAGGGGACAACAGAGGATGAGATGGCAGGATGGCATCACTGACTCGATGGACGTGAGTCTGGGTGAACTCCGGGAGTTGATGATGGACAGGGAGGCCTGGCGTGCTACAATTCATGCGGCCGGGTCGCAAAGAGTCGGCCACGACTGAGCAACTGAACTGAATAACAATAAAATTTTGTTTTATGTAATGAATGAATGAAATTTCAGGTTGTCTTTACTTGCTCCCTCACCACAGTATGCCACTAAAACTTGCTCTCCTCATGGCTCATGTCTTCAACTTTTCCATTTTCTCAATCTCTTGCTTTCTCTCACTCTCTCCTTATCCATCTCTTTTTCTCCCTCTCTCTTCCCAATTCACAACTACTTCAGGATTTGATTTCTTTCTTGTCATAAAACCTCTTTTTTTACTTTCTTTTATTTTTAGGAAAAAGGCCAACACCTTTCATGATCTTCAGTCTGATCACCCCTCTTGTCTGTATTAACTCCACTTGTATTGATATTTTTGACTCTGGGAATGCAGAACTCTTTTAGTTCCTGGATTCCCCATGCTCTCTCACATCTCTGTCTTTTTGCAACAGCTGTTATCTCTTCCTGCACTGACCTTTATTTCTCCCTCTTCTTCAGTTATCAACCCTATAGTTTTTTCCTCCATGAAGTTTCTCCCCATCATAAGGTCTACCGTTGCCTGACGTTGGACTAGCTGAGGTAAACTTCCTCTGTGTTGTCAAAGTTTCTCTCCTGGGCAGCTTTATTCTTACATTTGTTATTTGCTTATTTTATTTTATTCTTTGTATATTTGTACATTTGCTTACTTACCTCTTCTACACTGAGCCCTTCCAGGGTAGAGACTATCCCTTTCATCTGTGTTAACTCAGAATCCTGCATGATACCTGGAACATAACAAATGCTCTGTGAAAGTGAAAGTGTTACTCAGTCATGCCTGACTCTTTGTGACCCCCATGGACTGTAGCCTGGCAGGTTCCTCTGTCCATGGAATTCTCCAGGCAAGAATACTGGGGTGGGTTTCCATTTCCTTCTCCAGGGGATCTTCCTGACCCAGAGATTGAACCTGGATCTCCTGCAATGCAGGAGGCTCTTTACCAACTGAACCACCAGGGAAGCCAATGTTTGCTTAAAAATGGCTAAATAAAAGATAGAATCACCCCACTAAGTGAAATTCCCACTGAAGTTTAATGGCAAGCTTATAATTATCTCTCATAGTATTTATTGATCTTGACTTTTCCTGATAGATATCTGTGTATATGTCTTATTTCTGTTGTTTCTTCTCCTTAGAATTAGACTCTATGTCTTCTTCACCTATGTATATTCTACAGCACCTGACATATTTCCTGGTCTATAATAGGTGCCTGACAAATACTTGTTAACAAAAATGAATGATGAATCAAGCCATAATAAAATGACAGTACTTTATTAAAATGAACAAATGAAATATTCACATTTCACAAAGGCTTTAAGTCAACAGTGATTTAGTGCTAAAAGAATGAATTGCAAAAAGATTTCAGATAAGATGAAAAGAGAGTATAGGAAGCCTTTCACAACCCTCTGTAAATTTTATCACATGAGCAACTATCATTTCACCCTAAAGTCCAGCAGCCTCAAAATGAGATAGTTGTCTGAAATATGAGGTTATACAGTAAGATGCAGGCTGCCTCTACCACCATCAAACTTGTCCACACTTACATTGTTGTTTGTATAAACTGGTTCTTTCAGGTGCATCTGAAGCTGTATGCCAACAGACACAGAAATGAAATACTCATGTCCAGGAGGAACTATATTTGAGATAAAATCTGATTTTGGCTTAGAAACAGGCAGTGGGTCATTTTTCAGTCTTTCAGTCTTCAAATATTAGTGTGACTTTTTCTGGGATAATGTGGCTTTTGCCTGTAAATAGCAAGCAAATCATGCTCATTACTTTTCTCTTTTTCTTTTTAACCAAGTATCTATACTAATAGCATCAGTCACCACACTGCCAAGGATTAGAATCTTCTCCAGTCCATTTAGGTCAGTTTGACCAGCATGAGACTCACCTGAAGCAGTGTGGAATGCAACTACTGAGTAATTTTATTCAGAATTGACTCTTACTACACCATATAGTTCAGTAAGCTCTTGATGAAGGTCAGAAATTGATAAACACTCTTTACTCTCAGGTTCAGAATGCTAATCACTCCACACAGTAAGCCACTGGCTGGAATCTTCTTCAAAACATTTAAAATGATTCCAAATACTATTTAGTGCAGCCTGTACTAAAGAAGCAGAAACAAAGATATATTTATCAATAATTCCCTCCAAATAAAACAAATATTGCTGATGGAGATTAAGAAATTCCTCTACTTTTCACTTTACTTGTCATCTCAACAGTCTCAGGGTTCTCCTGAGGTTGAGTCCGTCAAGTCAAGAGATGCAGAAAAGTATAACTCTGGGACTTGCTCTTTGAGAGGAGGCAAATCTTCCAGACAGGGAAGAAAAGTTGTCTGATCACTGTCCCACAGTGATTCAACCACTTTTAAAGCCACATTATCAAGATAAAAGTTTGGATGGAACTTCTCTATGACATGATAGATGATAGGGATCTATCCATTGTCACAGAGTCGATTTGCCTTCTCTGAAGACTGATACTATATCAGGAGAATTAGTGACTCCACAATTACCAGGTAAGTGGACATCAAACTTAAATTTAACAATATGTCTCTTAAAGCTTGCGGATGAGTAAATTTGACCAGATTGCCAATGCAGCCAACCATCTCAGTGCTACTGGCAACAAGTATCAGATTATTTTCTATGTCTCTACTCTCTCCTCATTTTTTAATTTGGTAAGTAGTTCCTCCTATAACTGCTTTTGCAGTTTTAACCATTTCCATCATGAATTTTTTTTCTCCCACCCAATTAATTTTTTAGTGACACCATCATTGAATAAAAAGTTTTCACTGGTACAATTAACACAACCATAACACAAAGATTTACAAGCAATGGTTGAAGCTAAGTTGGTTTTCCTGGTAGAAGGAAAGCCAAAAACCAGAAGGTAGTGTCTTTTGGCAGTTAGTTAAGCTGCTCATACATGTAACACAACTGCTATGTCATGAAAATAAGTCATTCAAAGAGCACAGCTCATGAATATTTTGACAATCACCTCTGCCAGTCATGAGCAGTTGCACTAATGAGCATGTTTGAAATCTGTTATCTGCTGCCACTTGGAATATCTCTTCACAGTGGTGACTCTGATTGTTGTACATAAGAGTGACAGGAATTGGTTTCTATTGGTGAGTAGCCAATCTTGTGGAGTCATAAATCCAAATTTCAGGGCTCCAACAACATAAGATTCAAATGACATGAGAGACTGTTTTCTAGCTAGTGGAAGTGAAACTGTAGCTTCAATTATTTGAGTGTTTTCATTCACTCAGACCTCTATGCTCTTAGTTGAATGCTTATGCTTTTGTTCCTGAAATCCCCAAACCATACACTGAAGATCTATTTGGACAAATTGCTAAAACAAATTATGGTGGTGTCAACTATTCTCTATATTCAGTTCAAGTAGAGTTCAGAGGTCATCATATAGCACATTCTAACAATCATTTTTTGCACAAAGCTGTTAGTGGATGTGATTTGAGATGAGATGAACCAGAAAGAGTACTAGAAGATTGCCTCTAGGTCCAGGTTGGTGCATATACCATTGTCATTGACTTAAAATGCTTCAGTACATTTGTTTTACTTGGGCACATTTCCAAAGAAGCACTTGTGAATACACTTCCTCGAACACTTGTTGATTGCATGCATCTCACCTAGAAACTGCCTATTCAGAACAAACCCAAGAGAATCTCCAAATTAATGGCTCTTTTAAATCCCTTGCTCTGTCTTCCTCTCTCTTTCTTTTAGTTTGGGAACAGTATGGATTTACTAGACTCATAGAAGTGCCTGAATTACTGAGAATCAGGTGAATTGGAGACTAGCTGAATAACTGCCGATACATAATGCATATGAACTTTGCAAAGAATCCCAAAAATGCAGGAAAGAAATTTAGTCCAACATATTTGACCATATAGCATTTTTTTTCAGAATAATTGAACATCTTGAGAAACAATTACAGACACATGGAATATCATATTTGATCTAAAATTCACGCTATATAAGAAATAGTTGAGAAATAAAAAAGAGTCAATGAATAATGAATAATGTAATAACTGAGATCAAATGCACTCTGGAGGGAACCAACAGTAGAATAACCGAGGCAGAAGGTAGGATAAGTGAGGTAGAAGATAGAATGGTGCAAATAAAAGAATTAAAAGAAATAAGGACAACCTCAGAGACCTCTGAGACAATGTTAAACACCCCAACATTCGAATCATTGGAGTCCCAGAGGAAGAAGACAAAAAGAAAGGCTATGAGAAAATACTTGGGGCGATAATAGTTGAAAACTTACCTAAAATAAGATAGGAAATAGCCACCCAAGTCCAAGAAACCCAGAGAGTCCCAAACAGGATAAACCCAAGGTGAAACACCCCAAGACACAATTTAATCAAATTAATGAAGATCAAACAGAAACAGAAAATACTAAAAGCAACAAATAACACACGAGGGGATTCCCATAAGGATAACAGCTGATGTTTCAATAAAAACTCTTCAGGCCAGAATGGAATGGCAGAACATACTTAAAGTCACGAAAGAGGAAAACCTACAACCCAGATTACTGTACCCAGCAAGGATCTCATTCAGATATGAAGGAGAAATCAAAAGCTTTATAGACAAGCAAAAGTTGAGAGAATTCAGCACCACCAAACAAGCTCTTCAACATGTGCTAAAGCATATTCTCTAGACAGGAAACACAGAAAAGGTGTATAATCTTGAACTGAAAACAACAAAGTAAATGGCAACAGGATCATACTTATAAATAATTACCTTAAATGTAAATGGGTTGAATGCCCCAACCAAAAGACAAAGACTGGCTGAATGGATACAAAAACAAAACCCCTATATATGCTGTCAACAGGAGACCCACCTCAAACCAAGGGATACATACAGACTGAAAGTGAAGGGCTGGAAAAAGATATTTCATGCAAATGGAGACCAAAAGAAAGCAGGAGCAGCAATACTCATATCAGATAAAATAGACTTTGAAATAAAGACCATAAAAGAGACAAAGATGGTCACTACATAATGATCAAAGGATCAGTCCAAGAAAAAGATATAACAGTTATAAATATATATGTACCCAACATAGGAGCACCGCAATATGTAAGGCAAATGCTAACAAGTATGAAAGGGTAAATTAACAGTAACACAATATAGTGGGAGACTTTAATACCCCACTCACACCTATGGGTAGATCAGCTAAGTAGAAATTTAGCAAGGAAACAAAAACTTTAAATGATGCAATGGACCAGTTAGACCTAACTGATATCTGTAAGACATTTCACCCCAAAACAATGAATTTCACTTTTTTCTCAAGTGCACACAAACCTTCTCCAGGATAGATCACAAACTGGGTCATAAATCTAGCCTTGGTAAATTAAAAAAAAATTGGGGAGGGAGGAGGTTTTAGGATGGGGAACACGTGTATACCTGTGGCAGATTCGTGTTGATATATGGCAAAACCAATACAATATTGTAAAGTTAAAAATAAAATTAAAAAAAATTTGAAATCATTCCAACCATCTTTTCTCATTACAATGAGGTAAGATTAGATGTCAACTACAGGAAAAAAAAAAAAAAAACTATTAAACTACTAAAAATGCAAACATATGGAGGCTAAACAACACACTGCTGAATAACCAACAAATCACAGAATAAATCAAAAAAGAAACAAAAGTATTCATAGAAATGAATGAAAATGAAAACACGACAATCCAAAACCTATGGGATTCAGTAAAAGCAGTGTTAATGGGAAGGTTCATAGCAATACAAGCTTATCTCAAGAACCAAGAGAAAAATCAAATAAATAACCTAACTTTACACTTAAAGCAACTAGAAAAAGAAGAAATGAAGAACCCAAGGGTTAGTAGAAGGAAAGAAATCATAAAAATTAGGGCAGAAATGAATGAAAAAGAAACAAAGGAGACTATAACAAAAATCAACAAAGCTAAAAGCTGGATCTTTAAGAAGATAAATGAAATAGACAAACCATTAGCCAGCTTCATCAAGAAAAAAAAGGAGAAGAAGCAAATCAACAAAATTAGAACTGAAAATGGAGAGATCACAAGAGACAACACAGAAATACAAAAGATTATAAGAGACTACTATCAGCAACAATATGCCAGTAAAATGGACAACTGGGAAGAAATGGACGAATTCTTAGATAAGTATAACCTTTCAAAACTGAACCAGGAAGAAATAGACAAACTTAACAGACCCATCATAAGCATGGAAATTGAAACTGTAATAAAAAAATCTTCAACAAGCTAAAGTCCAGGACCAAATGGCTTCACAGGTGAATTCCACAAAAAATTTTAGAGAAGAGCTAACACCTATCCTACTCAAACTCTTTCAGAAAACTGCAGAGGAAGGTAAACTTCCAAACTCATTCTATGAGGCCACCATCACCCTAATACCAAAACCAGATCACGATGCCCCAAAAAAGAAAACTACAAGCCAATATTACTGATGAACATAGATGCAAAAATCCTCAACAAAATTCTGGGAAACAGAATCCAACAATATATTAAAAAGATCATACATCATGACCAAATGGGCTTCACCCAGGGATGCAAGGATTCTTCAATATTTGTAAATCAATCAATTTAATACACCACATTTACAAATTGGAAGATAAAAACCATATGATTATCTCAATAGATGCAGAGAAAGCCTTTGACAAAATTCAACATCCATTTATGATAAAAACCCTCCAGAAATCAGGCATACCTCAATATAATAAAAGTCTATATGATAAACCCACAGCAAACATTATCCTCAATGGTGAAAAATTGAAAGAATTTTCCCTGATGTCAGGTATAAGACAAGGGTGCCCACTCTCACCACTACTATTCAACACAGTTTTGGAAGGTTTAGCTACAGCAATCAGAAAAGAAAAAAGAAATAAAAGGAATCCAGATTGGAAAAGAAGAAGTAAAACTATCACTGTTTGCAAATGACATGATCCTCTACATAGAAAACACTAAAGACACCACCAGAAAACTATGAGAGCTAATCAATGAACATGGTAAAGTTACAGGATACAAAATTAACACACAGAAATCCCTTCCAATCATATACACTAACAATGAGAAAACAGAAAGACAAATTATGGAAACAATTCTACTCACCATTGTGACAAAAAGAATAAAATACTTAGGAATAAATCTACCTAAAGAAACAAAAAAAACCTATATATATAAAACTATAAAATACTGATGAAATAAATAAAAAATGACACAAATAGATGGAGAAATAAACCATGTTCATTGATCAGAATAATCAATATAGTGAAAATGAGTATACTACCCAAAGCAATCGATGGAGTCTATGCAATCCCTATCAAGCTACCAGTGGTATTTTTCAGAGAACTAGAACAAATAATTTCACAATTTGTAAGGAAATACAAAAAACCTCAAATAGATAAAGCAATATTGAGAAAGAAGAATTGAACTAGAGGAATCAACCTACCTGACTTCAGACTATACTACAAAGCTACAGTCATCAAGACAGTATGGTACTGGCACAAAGACAGAAATATAGATCAATGGAACAAAATAGAAAGCCCAGAAATAAATCCACGCACCTATGGACACCTTATCCTTGGCAAAGGAGGCAAAAATATACAATGGAGAAAAGACAATCTCTTTCACAAGTGATGCTGGGAAAACTGGTCAACCACCTGTAAAAGAATGAAACCTGAACACTTTCTAACACCAGACACAAAAATAAGCTCAAAATATATTGAAGATCTTAATGTAAGACCAGAAACTATACAACTCTTTGAGGAAAACATAGGCAAAACACACTCTGACATAAATCACAACAGGATCCTCTATAACCTACCTCCCAGAGTAATGGAAATAAAGCAAAAATAAACAAATGGGACCTAATTAAACTTAAAAGCTTTTGCACAATGAAGTAAACTATAAGCAAGGTGAAAAGACAGACTTCAGAATAGGAGAAAATAACAGCAAATGAAGCAACTGACAAAGAATTAATCTCAAAACGCAGCTCATGCAGCTCAATTCCAGAAAAATAAACGATCCAATCAAAAAATGGACCAAAGAACTAAACAGACATTTCTCCAAAGAAGACATACAGATGGCTAACAAACACTTGAAAAGATGCTCAACATCACTCATTATCAGAGAAATGCAAATCAAAACCACAATGAGGTACCATCTCATGCTGGTCAGAATGGCTGCTATAAAAAGTGTACAAAAAGTAAATGCTGGAGAGGGTGTGGAGAAAAGGGAACCCTCTTACACTGTTGGTGGGAATGCAAACTAGTAGAGCCACTATGGAGAACAGCGTGGAGATTCCTTAAAAAACTGGAAATAGAACTGCCATATGACCTAGCAATCCCACTGCTGGGCATACATACTGAGGAAACCAGAACTGAAAGAACATGTACCCCAATATTCATGACAGCACTGCTTACAATAGCTAGGGCATGGAAGTAACCTAGATGTCCATCGGCAAATGAATGGATAAGAATGCTGTGCTACATATACACAATGGAATATTACTCAGCTATTAAAAAGAATGCATTGAATCAGTTCTAGTGAGGTGGATGAAACTGGAGCCTATTATACAGAGTGAAGTAAGTCAGAAAGAAAACCACCAATACACTATATTAATGCATATATATGGAATTTAGAAAGATGGTAATGATGACCCCATATGTGAGATAGCAAAAGAGACACAGATATAAAGAACAGACTGTTGGACTCTGTGGGAGAAGGTGAGGGTAGGATGATTTGATAGAATAGCATTGAAATATGTATATTACCATATGTGAAATAGATAGCCAGTCCAGGTTTGATACATGAGACAGGGTGCTCAGGGCTGGTGCATTGGGATGACCCTGAGGGATGGGATGGGGAGGGAAGTGGGAAGGGGTGTTCAGGATGGGGTCACATGTACACCTATGGCTGATTCATGTCAATGTATGACAATAACCACTACAATACTGTAAAGTAGTTAGCATCCAATTAAAATACATAAATTAATTAAAAAAAGAAATATTTGAAAATATTTGTGATGTTTATACTCTGAAAAAAAAAGGAGACATGAGAAGAACATGAATATATTTTATATACTGTTCTCACTTTATTATACATATTATAGTGTCTATATTCTTATGCCTATTATATACATTATATATGTATATTTAAAACTAAGCAGTGGACACAGACTGGAAAAGGTTAGCTTTCCTTTCAATCCCAAAGGGCAATGTCAAAGAATGTTCAAACTAAATACTGTACAATTGTCCTCATTTCACATGTTAGTAAGAGTATGCTCAAAATCCTTCAAGCTAGGCTTCAGCAATACACGAACTGAGAACTTCTAGATGTACAAGCTGAGTTTAGAAAAGGCAGAGGAATCAGAGATCAAATTGCCAACATTAATTGGATCATAGAAAAAGTAATGCAATTTCAGAAAAACATCCACTTCTGCTTCATTGACTACAGTAAAGCCTTTGAGTTTGTGGATCACAACAAACTGTGGAAAATCCTTAAAGATATGGGAATACCAGACCACCTTACCTCTCTCCTGAGAAATCTGTATGCAAATCAAGAAACAACAGTTAGAAAAAAAAAAAAAAAGAAACAACAGTTAGAACTGGATGTGGAACAATGGACTGGTTCAAAATTGGGAAAGGAGTATGACAAGGATATATATTGTCACCTTGCTTTTAACTTATATGCAGAGCACATCATGTGAAATGTCAGGCTGGATGAATCACAAACTGGAATCAAGATTGCCAGGAGAATTATCAGGAACCTCATATATGCAGATGATACCACTCTAATTGAACAAAGTGAAGAGAAAGTAAAGAACCTCTTGTTGAATATGAAAGAAGGGTGTGAAAAAGCTGGCTTGAAATTTAGCATTAAAAAACTAAGATCATGGCATCCAGTTATATCACTTCGTGGCAAATAGAAAGGAAACAAGTAGAAACAGTGACAGATTTTATTTTCTTGGGCTCCCAAATCATTGCAGATGGTGACTGCAGCCATGAAATCAAAAGATGCTTACTCCTTGGAAGAAAAACTGTGACAAATCTAGACAGCATGCTAAAAAGCAGAGACATTACTTTATTGACAAAAGTACACACAGTCAAAACGATGATTTTTCCAGTAGTCATATACAGCTGAGAGAGTTGGATCATAAAGAGGGTTGAGTGCTGAAGAATTGATGCTTTTGAATTGTGATGTTGGAGAAGACTCTTGAGAGTCCTTTGAACTGCAAGATCAAATTGGTCGATCCTAAAGTAAATCAACCCTGGATATTCATTGGAAGGATTGATGCTGAAGATGAAGTTCCAATACTTTGGCCACCTGATCTGAAGAGCCTACTCATTAGAAAAGACTCTGATGCTGGGAAAGATTAAAGGCAAAAGGGGAAGGGGTGGCAGAGGATAAGACAGTTAGAAAGTATCACCAACTCAATGGACATGAGTTTGAGCAAATTCCAGGAGACAGTGGGGGACAGAGGAGCCTGGTTTGCTGCAGTCCATGAGGTTGCAAAGATTTGGACATGACTGAACAAAAACAGCACTCTCTCTCTCTCTCCCTATATATATATATATATGTATGTATGTGTGTGTGTGTGTGTGTGCACGTGTGTGTGTGTGTATTTTCTAGGCCTAACATAAGGAATACTTTGTAAAAAGTAATCAAATATGTTCAATGATATAATAGGTTATATTGCGAGGAACAATGTCTCATCACTGAAAGCAGTTAAGATGCTGAAGTACATATGTCATGGTAAGTTTATCATAAATGTGAGATTATACCTAATAATCTTCTAAATCTAAGACTATGATTTTGTGATTAAGTAGCAAACACTATTTTTTTTTCCTTAAATGCTTGGATTCCAATTCTACTTCAAGCATGTTTTAAATGGAGGCAGAGGAGACACATCCTTAATAGTCTAATTTAAAGGATAAAGTTACCAGAATTGCTGCCTCCCTCTCAGCCTCCATTGCTAAAATACTTCCCTTCCATTTTTCTACTTACCCTCAAATTCTGCTATTAGGCCTTATGTTCATATATGAACATAAGTTTCAGAGACAGACTTGATTTTTTTTTATTAAAGTATAGTTAATGTTGTGTTCGTTTCAAACATACAGCAACGTGATTCAATTATATTGAGTTGGCCAAAAAGTTCATCTGGGTTTTTCCCTGACATGAGTTTGAGCATTGCAGGTGGATTCTTTACCACTGAGCCACCAGAGAAGCACTCAATAGGTTAACAATCTGTATGATGGTATAGGTGTATATGAATATGCTACCTGGCCCTGGGACTAAACAAAAGGGGGCAAAGGAAAGGAGTAGAAAGTGAAACAGCAGCAGAAAACAACCATCATTCAGTAACAGAGTGAATTCATTGGATGATGGTTAATCCCTGAATTATAATTTATCCTTAAATGCCTAAAATGAATTAGACACCATTTTCTAGACAAAATGAATTTGATAGCTTTTTAGCTCTTAACTGGTGATATCGGTTTTTTGTCCCCCAGCGCAAGGAACACCTCGCTATGTTTAACCTTTTTAATATTTTTTAACCCTCATACTATTTTCAAAGGAATATTAAGCTTTCATTTTTAAATTTTTAAATGCTCTGTACCTGGTTTACACACCATAATATAACTCCCCATGCACCAAAATCACTTTGACAAGTGGAAATTTGAACAGTAAGAGCCTTTAAACAGAAATTCACATTTTTTCCCATAATTCCCTACAATGCAAGGATTGTACAACCTCTAAATAAGATGTGCTACCACAGGCAGGGTTAGATTGCCCTTATCTTATAGAGCTGAACAGAGTTTCCATTTTTTGAATAGTATCAGATAACCGTTCTGTAAAGACCTTACAACACTTCATTCTGTGGCAGTATTTCCCCAAATGTGTAACTACATGCAGTGCACAACAGGTTGGAAAAACTGAAGCTGCATTAAAAAAAAAAAAAAAAGACTGTGGTTGAATTTCTATATTCTTTGCAACTGATATCACCACCTGGAGGGTTCAAATAGGTAATAAACCTATTTGAGCAAAGGCATAGCAAATGCCTCTGTATGGAGAAAAGAGCTCTGCAAGGGAGCCTACAGGGCTTCAGGCAATTCTCATGTAGCAAAATCCCACTTAAAACAAACCTCCCTGCTCTCTTGGGATCTTGTGTAATCCTGGGATTAGATGGATCAGTACTGGCAGTGGTTGCTCTTTGCTCAGAGAATTTGCTCAGGTTGTATGGGGCTCATTCTGTTTTCCTTCAAATTTCAAAATCTAGTCTTGAGACAATTTTACTTAATAATTAATTTCTCAAGATGGTCTCTGATCCTTGATTCTACTTTGTATTCTCCATCGGCAAATCTGAACCTCAAAGGCCTTAATTTCATCAGTTTTGGATGAACAAGGCAAATTTTGCCTATATAGTCTCTATCATCCACAAGACTGCAAGCGTTTCTGGGACAAGGACATGCCTTATTTTTATTCTGTATGCCTACTGTCAAGCATACTGCCCAAGGTGATAATATCAAATAAATATTTGTAGCATGAATGAATGAATAAATGGCATGAAGTACTAAAGAAAATTGCTAACATGTAAGAGTTTACTGGCTTTATTAGTGTAACAAATTAGCTTGAATTGAGTAAGCCACACAATTACTTACAAACTTGGAAAAATCTTATAGGTTGGTTTTCATCTCTAAAAACATAGACAGCCCTTTAGTTTTCTTTAAAAGTTCTTTTGTGGAAAAAGATGAGGACATATTTTGTGGAAAAGATAAGAACACTCTTATCTTCCTGTGATTGAAAATGTAAAGGGAAAGCATGGTATTTTCCCAAAAGGATTCTTGACATTGGAATCTCCTTCCCTTTTTAACTGCTAAATCCTTGGTCTATTGACATTACTGATGCTAGGTAACTAGGAAGTATTTTGTTTTCATGTGTTAATACTTGTCTATTGTGTGGGCATAATATGAAGAGTACAAACTATTGTAATCAGAATTTCTCAAATGCATAAGCTATAAATATAGTACATTAAGCAGATATAAATGTTATACATTTTTCATAAATTCAGAAGATTTGAGAGTCAGGAAGATTTGAATTATGAATGCTATTTTTTAGCTTCTATCTTAAAAACTCCAAGAGAACTACATTTAACTCTCATCCTATTCCTCTAAGATGGAGTAGGAGGAAGGTATTAAAAGAGTCTGTTCCGCCTTCTAAGATCATTACTTTATTTTCCAGAAGTGTATCCTATTCCGGTAAGACAGATATGTCCCATTGATCTTAGAAATATGTTGTTCCATGGCTGCAATTTCTTTCTCTGAAATTATCTTCTGGTACTTTAAATTTATTACCAATTGGCTAGTGCAGTGTGGTTTTCAGTTGCTGAAAATTTAGAGTCCATTACAATAGTGAGGTTTGGAGTAATTTCCTGGACTATATTTGGTGCCAAAGTCTCTACAAACTGATTTTTTTGTCACTCTTTTGGCTGCCTGTCCTTAAGGGAAAGATCTGTCTTTTTATTTGGGTGGATCTGATACAAGAAATATTACCCATAGATGGCCTTTTTCAAGATTGTCTCCGTCTGTTTTGTAGGAAAGAAATTTAAGGTTGAAATGTTAAAACACACCTGAAAAATCAACACCAGAAATCTGAGTTCATTCTGTACAATAACTTCAACTGCTCCTGGACCTTAAGGCAAGGTCACTGTTGCTGTTGTCATGGGAATCTGGGTCTTGAGGAACAAAGCTCAAGTTCATTTTCTAACAAGATAACAAACAATTTTCCCCCTGAAACAAATCAATCATTTCCCTAAACACTCACAACTGTAGGACTAGTCATCTAGTTCCAGAGAGGAAATAGTCTTTATCAGATTAAAGTTCAGAAGATACCTCTTTCAAAATGAGAAGCCTAGCAATCCTTGGTCTGTTGAGAAGTTTAAGTTTTATAAATGATAAAGTTTCTGTGAAAGCTAGGGTTAATCTGGAAAACAAAGAGTGTCTGTCTCTTGGGTTGTTTTATCAACATTTTGATTGAAACTAAGTTAAGGTCAAAGAACATTTAGAAGAAAGGTAGACTCATTCACACTTGGCTGTGGACTCTGATATTCTTGCTATGGTCCTAGGAGCCAACATTTAAGAGTTTGGCCTGATCAGGTTAAGCCTCAGTCCAAGTGTCCATTAAAACACACTCTCTCTGAAAATAAAAGGAACAACTGCTTATCTCACTGAACTCTTTGGCCTATGGCTGAGTTGCCTTTTAAAGTGCTTGGGCATGCATGTAATAAACTCCAATGCTATTCAGTGGTTCTGATGACAGAATACCCATTTAATACCTTCAGTATTCATTCAGGATGAATTCTATTTTCTTTGCACTAAATTGGATACTAAAATAAAAAAGATCCTCTATCTGTGGAATATTTGTATATGCTTACGTTTCTAATATTCTGTATTTCATTATACCAAAACATCTGAAAAAATAAATTTCTTCTTCACCTGCCTATCAAGGGCTGGATTAAAGATTTATTAGAATTGATGACAGCACTTGCAAAGCATAGAGCACTCTCCGACTGCTACACTCACTTCAGCTCTCAGAGCAAAGCCGGAATACTGATTTTGATTTCCTTTTTTTTTTAGGACTGTGAAGGAAATGTACTTTTAAAGGTTTTGCTTTAAAATGTGAATGTGATTATCATTTTTGTACAAATGTATGTAGCATTACTGGCATATTTAAGTTTTCAGCACATAATGCACACTCCTGATTTAGAAACTTAAATAGTTTATTTTTTAAGAGCTTTCCATTTCACCTTTAAGCTTGTGTTACATAAGCTTAATGGACTCACTCAGCTTTGTGATGGAGAGAATCCACCAGGTGAATAGCAGTAAGCTCATGAGCTTTGAAGGGTTTATTTTGCCAGACTGCAACTCCAGCTTACTGTTTGGAGCTGCGCTATCCTGTATGCACTGATTTTAATACCACAAAACTCTGATAATATTTATTGCAGAATGAAAATGTCTTTTGCCCCTGCCCTCCCCCTTTCTTTTTGCATAAATACAGTAAGTTGAGCTTTAACTAAAGTGATGCCTGAATTAAACTGACAAATCCAAATGCATGAAATTTAGGATTGCAGTTATATAGCATGTCAACATCAAACTGTCAGTGACAGTAAGTCACTGCCAGGAGAAGTTTCTACAGCTTTTGGAAATTTCAGTTCAGGTCATTAGTTATCCAGCACTGGTCAGAGAAGCAGACCCAATGAGGATGGTGAGACTTAAATTTGGTACTAAAATTTTCCTTCAATCTACAGATTTACTCTGGCACATGGGAGGAAGGCCGTGTGTCTGTAAGAAGAGTGGGGTTTGTGTTTCAAAGGAGAAAAGGGAAAAGGCTAGTGAGACAGACTGGATCTATTTCAACAAAAAACATACGATTGTTGATGCTTTGAGGGCACAAATGCCAAAGCCTTTGTTTACTTATGAGAAATATTAATAAGATGTCCTTTCTTTGTTCTTCTGAAGAAAAAGTTACTGAGTCAATTTTTGACTTACTAAATATGTTTACTCCTTTCATGGTTTTAAAATGTTTCTACCTTTCTCGTGTCTCTGAATGCCCTCAACAGACAGTTTAACCCCAAACTGTTTCAAATGTCCTCCCATGGTTGTAGTCTTGTATATTCCAAGAGGATGTTCTTGAGAATATAAACCACGCAAATGAACTAAGTATTTTTCAAAACTGCAATTAAAAAATGTTCCTACTGTAAAGAATCACACTTGGTTAGTGAAATAAGTAGCAAAAAGGTATTCAGAAAGCATCTCTGGACCATCTCTGCAATACAGGAGACATTGGTTTGATCCCTGTGTCAGGAAGATCTGTTGAAGGAGGACACAGCTACCCACTCCAATATTTTGTTCTGGAGAATCCCATGGACAGAGGAGCCTGGTGGGCTACAGTCCACAGGTCACGAAGAGTCGGACATGACTGAAGCAACTGAGCAGCACACACACACATCTGCTCTAGCCATATTCATGGCAGCTTTCAAATACAGATCTCGGTGAAGTCTTTCTGTACAGCAGGGTGAATTCTGCATGGCAGGACTTCTTGAGTAAGGACACTCTAGTGGGAACAACTTGACATTGTGCAATAATGTAACTACTGTCAATATAGTATGTGGGGTATGGGGAAAGAAAGGAGCTGTCAGAGATCATATTTTACCTTCTTATTCTTCTTGGAGAAGATTATAAGGTAGACAAAATGGACAAGCTCCAGCTAAGTGATTCTGTGGGAATCTTGGCCCTTTTTGCTAGAATGGTGGTGAAGAGTGTTTAGCTTATTTCATTCAACCATTTGCTTCCATTCCTTGGCCCCACTCCTTTTTGATCCTGCTTGGTTTTCCTTTTCCTCCCTCATGCCAAAAAAGAAAGAATGAAGGAAGAAAGATAGGAAGAAAGAAAGGAAAAAAGAAAAAGACATTGGAACTGTTTGGGTAAGAGAACATTAAATTATAGACAATGTTGATAGGGGAAATTATTTAGCTTTATTTTCTCAACTTAAAAGTTCTTGACTCATCATATTGTAAAGGCGGTAAAACAAAACCAAGTGAAACAAAATAAACCCCCACTACCCAGGAGACAATCTCATTTTAATTAAGATTTTACTTTGAAAAGAAGAAACTATTGTAGAAAGCACTGGTGGGAAAAAATAATTGAAAACATAATAAAACATGAATCTGAAAAAAAAAAAAAAAGATTGTGATGTGGTTGGGAGGTTGGAAGGGTGGGATGTTTGCAGAAAAGGGAAACTTCAAGAAGAAGAAAAATGAGAGAACCAGGAAAAGGGACAGAAAAAATGAAAGGAAAACCACAAATGTCAAGGGATACTTAATTCTCTGATTAGAAGAGGGGCAAATTATACTCTTACATCAAACACTAAATGCTTAGTGTTTTAACTTCTGCTAAACATAGGAACAAATTGTACACATAGCTTTTCAGGATAGAAAATGAAGAGAAACAGAGTTTGACTATTTGATAGCAATTAAATAGCAATGTATATTCTTCTGGGCAGAGAACACTACTGGGCCCAACTTTTAAAATTATAGCATTTTGGCTACTTTTAGAAGAATATGACCCTCTCACTTGATGTTTATATGACACACACATGTTTGTTACACTGAAACACTGGTCTCTTGAGCATTAGAAGAAAACAAAACTTGAAACTATGACTCAAATAAGAAGAGAGTCCTCTAGGTATATTCCTTAAAGTACAAAGTACATAGCATTGTAGCAGAAATTATGCACTCAAGAATATGTCAAGCTTAATCAAATTTACAAAAGGGATGGATAGACTGTGTAACAGTAATAGAGAGTTCCACATTTCTTTCATCCCATGTAAACAATCCAAAGCAACACCATATACTTGTTAATAAATAAATATGTGAACAGGAAAATAATGCTACATTTGTAGACATAACATTAGAGCACAATCTCATTCTTTTGTATGATTCTCACAGTCATCCCATGAGGTTTGCAAGACAAGTTATCTTTTTTCCCTTCTAAAGACAAAGAAACTGAAGTTCAGAAAGCTGAACTGACTTACCCAAGATTAAAGTATAGAAAGTTGAGACTGAAACTCAGATCTCTAGATCCAAGTCTAATACTTTTTCCTATCTGCTACACTGCTCCTGAATTTAGAGGAATCATAAATATTAGGTCAAATTGAGTGTGGCTGTCTATAAATCCTAGCTGCAGATTTAGTATAGAATCTAGAAGATTCCTCAACACTACAGGTAAGTTTGAGTTTTCTTCCTGAGATCACTACCTTTCTGAAAACATTATCTACAGATATCTTATCCTTGATCATTTGAAGCTTCTAGCAATAAGCAATACTCTGCCATAGGGATATAATAAATGTTCAACAAATGTTTATTTACCTCAATTACCATGCAAAAGGCTTATAATTAATAATCAATCTAATGATATGCTAGTCTATTTACCTTTTGATTTGATGAAGAGATTCTTAGAATTAAAAAATATGTGATATTAAAACTGCCCATGAGATACATCAATTTTATTCATATACTTTATTTTTACAGAGATGAACTACAAACTATTTTCTTCTTTTAAATTCATCAAGCTTCTCTTGGATTCAATAATATAATTATAAAGTGCTCCAGATTTTACTTGAAAACCTATGAGCTGCTTTTTAACTGTAAAAATGCAAATGTATTGAAAATTAAGTTTGGAAATAAATATCTCTACAAGTACATAGGAGTAAGAAGAAAGACATGGGTTAAAAACAAGAATTTATATATGAGCACATTCACTTTATTCTAATGCATAAAGCTACACCAAAGTCAGATTCCAAGGTTTTTCTCTTTCTAAGTAGGTGCATATAAAAATTTAATAATTTTTCTTGAAATGTAGTATTAGCCAAATTTAAAACATTTAATCTGAAACAAAATGCTGATTTTGAACAAAGCAGTCTCAAGATGGGACCTCATAGTTCTTATATCACGACATACAGTTACTCTTAGATTTATGACCATTAAATGAAAAAGAAGCCATAGTCTCAAAAATAGTATATTTGTTAACTGTAGAGAATCCCATGTAAATCGTTCCTTCTAAAGTGTTACAGACAGAGGGTAAAGTGTCACAAAGCCTTATCCATGTCTATCATTTTTATTAAAACCAAACGAAAAAAAAGTTCTTGTAAATAATGTAGGAATGAATTCTGATGTGCTGTATCAAAAGCATGACAATTTTGTCACTTCTTTAAGTATCATATTTTATTGTTAACCTAATAGAGGAGGAGAGCTTACATGTAGGGTTAGATTTAGTGCCAGCAGTTGCATTTCTATCTTTTCATGAGACTAGAAGCTTTATGAAAGCAGACATCATGACTAACTTGCTATCAATTTGGTCTCCAGCACCTAACATATTACATGGGACATGGCAGACAGTTAATACAGTTAATAGATATTTTTGAACAAATAAACATTATCAAGAGGGAATAAATTAGAAAGTTGAGGAATTCTTTATAAAGCCTCAAAGATCTAAAACAGGGCTGAAAGAAGATGACTCTTAGAGAAGAGAAATAGCCTCTGTGCAACAAGTGGGGATGAATGTTTTAAAGAGCCAACAGCAGATAACCCTTCATACTGTGAGTGGTTATTTCATCAATAGAGAATACAGTTGAGAAAAGTCAATCTTCCAGGTATGAAATCTTAAAAGAAAAAAAAAAGAAGTCATGGGGAAAGGATGGAGAAAGCATAAAAAATCAGAGAAAGAAAAACAATGGTGGAGTCTCTGACACCAAGGAAGGCAAGTACCAGAAAGATAATTGACATCATATTGTTACATGTTCTGTAGTCTTCTAACAGCCATTTCATTTTCAGGGGTTCTCAGGAGGCCGTAAAAACTAAGGCCAGGGGTGGAAATGTGTCTGTGTGTCTGTGTGTGTGTATTTGGTGGTGGTGGGTGGGGGTTGAAAATAGCCACCTACCTCTCAATAGTCCTTAAATATTATACATCACTGTGATTCATTATAAGCATATCAACCATCAGACTTTCTTTTTCGGTGTGAAGAGTTCAGTTCAGTTCAGTTCAGTCACTCAGTCGTGTCTGACTCTTTGCGACCCCATGAATCACAGCACTGCAGGCCTCCCTGTCCATCACCAACTCCCGGAATTCACTCAAACTCACATCCATCGAGTCAGTGATGCCATCCAGCCATCTCATCCTCTGTCGTCCCCTCCTCCTCCTGCCCCCAATCCCTCCCAGCATCAGAGTCTTTTCCAATGAGTCAACTCTTTGCATGGGTGGCCAAAGTACTGGAGTTTCAGCTTTAGCATCATTCCTTCCAAAGAACACCCAGGGCTGATCTCCTTTAGAATGGACTGGTTGGAACTCCTTGCAGTCCAAGGGACTCTCAAGAGTCTTCTCCAACACCACAGTTCAAAAGCATCAATTCTTTGGCACTCAGCTTTCTTCACAGTCCAACTCTCACATCCATACATGACCACTGGAAAAACCATAGCCTTGACTAGACAGACCTTTGTTGGCAAAGTAATGTCTCTGCTTTTCAATATGCTATTTAGGTTGGTCATAACTTTTCTTCCAAGGAGTAAGCATCTTTTAATTTCATGGCTTCAGTCACCATCTGAAGAGTTACAGTTTTAATGAAAGAACAAAGCATGGTACATTGTGATAAATCTAAGAAATAGCAGATGATGTTCAGGATATTGCTGTGCTGCTGACAAATCCATAAGAGGCTTATAGCAAGATTACTGGAAAGTAAAACAATGACTTAGGAGAAGTCTTCTTTGGATTTTGATTCAATAATCAGTTTTGCAGAATGGTAGTCATGTTACATCCACACAAAATCACGTTATTCCACTATCTTTTATTTTATGAGAAAAATGACCAAAACTCAGTCCAATAAAAGGAATCTTTCAAGAGAGTGAATTCTGGGCTTCAGTACTTATATAATTTTATTTAGCAACTGAATGTGTATCTATAGTGATATACTTGATAACTGAATAATTAAAAAGGGATTAAATTATGTTTCATATAATATTATAGAATATAGTACATTTTGGATGGTATCCACTTGAAAAAAAAAAGTTTAAACAAAGCATTGCTCCTACTAAGGTTAGACCTAAGTTATTTCAAAAACCACTTAGCCTTCTGATTGGCGTGAAATGGTACCTCATTGTGGTTTTGATTTGCATTTCTCTGATAATGAGTGATGTTGAGCATCTTTTCATGTGTTTGTTAGCCATCTATATGTCTTCTTTCGAGAAATGTCTATTTAGTTCTTTGGCCCATTTTTTGATTGGGTCTTTTATTTTTCTGGAATTGAGCTGCAGGAGTTGCTTGTATATTTTTGAGATTAGTTGTTTGTCAGTTGCTTCATTTGCTATTATTTTCTCCCATTCTGAAGCCTGTCTTTCACCTTGCTTATAGTTTCTTTTGTTGTCCAGAAGCTTTTAAGGTTAATTAGATCCCATTTGTTTATTTTTGCTTTTATTTCCAGTATTCTGGGAGGTGGGTCATAGAGGATCCTGCTGTGATGTATGTCGGAGAGTTTTTTGCCTATGTTCTCCTCTAAGAGTTTTATAGTTTTTGGTCTTATGTTTAGATCTTTAATCCATTTTGAGTTTATTTTTGTGTATGGTGTTAGAAAGTGTTCTAGTTTCATTCTTTTACAAGTGGTTGACCAGTTTTCCCAGCACCACTTGTTAAAGAGATTGTCTTTTCTCCACTGTATATTCTTGCCTCCTTTGTAAAAAATAAGGTGTCCGTAGGTCTGTGGGTTTATCTCTGGGCTTTCTATTTTGTTCCATTGATCTGTATTTCTGTCTTTGTGCCAGTACCATACTGTCTTGATGACTGTGGCTTAATGCTGGAGTGGGTGTGGAGAAAAGGGAACCCTCTTACACTGTTGGTGGGTTTGCAAACTAGTACAGCCACTATGGAGAACAGTATGGAAATTCATTAAAAAACTGGAAATAGAACTGCCATACGACCCAGCAATCCCACTGCTGGGCATACACACCAAGGAAACCAGAATTGAAAGTGACACGTGTACCCCAATGTTCATTGCAGCACTGTTTATAATAACCAGGACATGGAAGCAACCTAGATGTCCATTGGCAGATGAATGGATAAAAAAGCTGTGGTACATATACACAATGGAGTATTACTCAGCCATTAAAAAGAATACATTTGAATCAATTCTAATGAGGTGGATGAAACTGGAGCCTATTTTACAGAGTGAAGTAAGCCAGAAAGAAAAACATCAATACAGTATACTCATGTATATATATGGAATTTAGAAAGATGGTAATGACAACCCGGTATGTGAGACAGCAAAAGAGACACAGATGTATAGAACAGTGTTTTGGACTCTGTGGGAGAGGGAGTTGGGGGATGATTTGGGAGAATGGTATTAAAACATGTACAATATCATATAAGAAATGAATTGCCAATTCAGGTTCAATGCAGGATACAAGAAGCTTGGGGCTGGTACACTGGGATGACCCAGATGGATGGTATAAGGAGGGAGGTGGGAGGGGGGCTCAGGATGGGGAACACATGTACACCCGTGGTGGATGCATGTTGATGTATGGCAAAACCACTACAATATTGTAAAGTAAAAAACAAAACAAAACAAAAAAAAAACACTTAGCCAAGCCCTAGATGTCCTGCATAATGCTATATATACTCAGGTCTATATATACCCCAGTCTCCCACATTGCAGACTTTCCTGGTGGCTCAGATGGTAAAGCATCTGCTTAAAATGTGGGAGACCTGGGTTCAACCCCTGGGTCAGAAAGATCTTCTGGAGAAGGATGGCAACCCACTCCAGTACTCTTGCCTGGAAAATCCCATGGACGGAGGAGCCTGGTAGGCTACAGTCCATGGGGTAGCAAAGAGTCAGACACGACTGAGCAACTTCAATTTCACTTTCACCAGCATTGCAAGCGGATTCTTTACCAGCTGATCCACCAGGGAAGCCCCTATATATACACTACTTTCATTTGAATAGGAACTAGGAAACATTGGAATATTTTAGCCTGTATGAGAGGTATGCATCTATTTCAGTAACCACTGTCACCTACTGGGTCCCAAAGTATAAAACCTGACTCAAGAAACTAAAGTAGGGACCTTCCTGGTGGATCAGTGGATGAGAATCCCCCTGCCAATCGGAAGGACGTGGATTTGCTCCCTGGTCTGGGAAGATTCCACATGCCATGGACCAATTGAGCCCATGAGCCACAACTATTGAACCTGTGCTTTGGAGCTGCAACTACTGAGCTAATGCCTAAACTACTGAAACCCACACACCTAAAGCCTATAGTTAGTTAGTTAGTTCCGTCACTCAGTCGTGTCTGATTCTTTGTGACCCCAAGGACTACAGCAAGCCAGGCCTCCCTGACCATCACCAACCCCGGAGTTTACTTAAACTTGTGTTCATTGAGTCAGTGATGCCATCCAGCCATCTCATTCTCTGTTGAACCCTTCTCCTCTCCCCTTCAATCTTTCCCAGCATCAGGATCTTTTCCAATGAGTCAGTTCTTTGCATCAGGTGGCTGAAGTATTGGAGTTTCAGCTTCAACATCAGTCCTTCCAATGAATATTCGGGACTGATTTCCTTTAGGATGGACTGGTTGGATCTCCTTGCAGTCCAAGGGACTCTCAAGAGTCTTCTCCAACACCACAGTTCAAAAGCATCAATTCTTTGGCACTCAGCTTTCTTTATAGTCCAACTCTCAAATCTATACATGACTACTGGAAAAACCATAGCCTTGACTAGATGGACCTTTGTTGGCAAAGTAATCTCTCTGCTTTTCTATATGCTGTCTAGGTTGGTCATAACTTTTCTTCCAAGGAGTAAGTGTTATTTTTTTAATTTCATGGCTGCAGTCACCATCTGAAGTAATTTTGGAGCCCCCAAAAATGAAGTCTGCCAATGTTTTCACTGTTTCTCCATCTATTTCCTATGAAGTTATGGGACTGGATGCCATGATCTTTGTTTTCTGAATGTTGAGTTTTAAGTCAACTTTTTCACTCTCCTCTTTTACTTTCATTAAGAGGCTCTTTAGTTCTTCTTCACTTTCTGCCATAAGGGTAGTGTCATCTGCATATCTGAGGTTATTGATATTTCTTCTCCCAGAAATCTTGATTCCAGCTTGTGCTTCATCCAGAACAGGGTTTCTCATGATGTACGCTGCATATAAGTTAAATAAGCAGGGTGATAATATACAGCCTCGACATACTCTTTTCCTATTTGGAACCAATCTGTTGTTCCATGTTCAGTTCTAACTGTTGCTTCCTGACCTGCATATAGGTTTCTCAAGATGCAGGTCAGGTGGTCTGGTATTCCCATCTCTTTTAGAATTTTCCACAGTTTATTGTGATCCACACAGTCAAAGGCTTTGGCATAGTCAATAAAGCAGAAATAGATGTTTTTTCTGGAACTTTTTTGCTTTTCCCAAGATCCAGCGGATGTTGGCAATTTGATCTCTGGTTCCTCTGCCTTTTCTAAAACCAGCTTGAACATCTGGAAGTTCACAGTTCACAGATTGTTGAAGCGTGGCTTGAAGAATTTTGAGCATTACTTTGCTAGTGTGTGAGATGAGTGCAATTGTGTGGTAGTTTGAGCATTCTTTGGCATTGCCTTTCTTTGGAATTGGAATGAAAACTGACATTTTCCAGTCCTGTGGCCTCTGCTGAGTTTTCCAAATTTGCTGGCATATTGAGTGCAGCACTTTCACAACATTATCTTTTAGCATTTGAAATAGTTCAAGTGGAATTCCATCACCTCCACTAGCTTTATTCGTAGTGATGCTTCCTAAGGCCCACTTGACTCACATTCTAGGATGTCTGCTTCTAGGTGAGTGATCACACCATTGTGATTATCTGGGTTATGAAGATCTTTTTCCATAGTTCTTCTGTGCATTCTTGCCACCTCTTCTTAATATCTTCTGCTTCTTTTAGGTCCATACCATATTTGTCCTTTATTGAGCCCATTTTTGCATGAAATGTTCCCTTGGTATCTCTAATTTTCTTGAAGAGATCTCTAGTCTTTCCCATTCTGTTGTTTTCCTCTATTTCTTTGCATTGATCGCCAAAGAAGGCTTTCTTATCTCTCCTTGCTATTCTTTGGAACTCTGCATTCAGATGGGTATATCTTTCCTTTTTGCTTCTCTTCTTTTCACAGCTATTTGTAAGGCCCACTCAGACAACCATTTTGCTTTTTTGCATTTTTTTTTCTTGGGCATGGTCTTGCTCCCTGTCTCCTGTACAATGTCACAAACCTCCATCCATAGTTCATCAGACACGCTATCAGATCTAGTCCCTTAAATCTATTTCTCATTTCCACTGTATAACCATTAGGGATTTGATTTAGGTCATCCATGAATGGTCTAGTGTTTTTCCCTACTTTCTTCAATTTAAGTCTGAATTTAACAATAAGGAGTTCATGATGTGATCCACAGTCAGCTCCTGGTCTTGTTTTTGCTGACTGTATAGAGCTTCTCCATCTTTGGCTGCAAAGAATATAATCAGTCTGATTTCAGTGTTGACCATCTGGTGATGTCCATGTGTAGAGTCTTCTCTTGTATTGTTTGAAGAGGGTGTTTGCTATGAACAGTGTGTTCTCTTGGCAAAACTCTATTAGCCTATGCCCTGCTTCATTTTGTACTAAGGCCAAATTTGCCTGTTACTCCAGGTGTTTCATGACTTCCTACTTTTGCATTCCAGTCCCCTATAACGAAGAGGACATTTTTTTTGCGTGTTAATTCTAGAAGGTCTTGTAGGTCTTCATAGAACTGTTCAACTTCAGCTTCTTCAGCATAACTGGTCAGGACATTGACTTGGATTACCATGATATTGAATGGTTTGCCTTGGAAATGAACAGAGATCATTCTGTCTTTTTTGAGATTGCATCCAAATACTGCATTTCATACTCTTTTGTTGTCTATGATGGCTACTCCATTTATTCTAAGGAATTCTTGCCCATAGTATTAGATATAATGATCATCTGAGTTAAATTCACCCATTACAGTCCATTTTAGTTATCTGATTCCTAAAATGTTGACTTGCACTCTTGCCATCTCCTGTTTGATCACTTCCAGTTTGCCTTGATTCATGGCAATGCCTGTGCTCCTCAACAAAAGAGACCACTGCAATGAGAAGCCCTCACATTGCCATGAAGAGTAGCTCCTTCTTGCTATAACTTGAGAAAGCTCAAGCCACAGTGAAGACCCAGCACAACCAAAAGGAAAGAAAGAAAAAGAAACCAAAGTATAGGGACCAGATTGCAAGGTATCAGGAAAAGAATTACTGTACATGTGCTCCAAAGTGTAAAACATTGTAATCCCAGACTCTCATCCAAGATATTACTGCCAATTGCTATTATCTTCACACTTTCTTCTTTATAGAACCCATGCTACCCTAGGTACACCTCAGTATCCTCTTCATTATACAAATGGTATTGGGAATAGTCTTATTGCTGTGCTTTTTAATAAAAATTCTCTCATAAGACTGTAAGCAATTTCTGCATTCCATTTTCATACATGGGCATTGAGACTATTCTCAACCAGAGGAAAAATTCATAATTTACACTAAGATGAACTTCCTGCATTGTTACAATATTTATAGCTTGTGCAATTAACATTCTGAACAGATCAGTGGCATAGCATCTAAGTAAATACAGGGGGAATAAATTTTACAAATAAACATGTGCCTAGTGTTAGTAGCCAATGATGATGAAAAGGCATTAAAACTGGTTACTCTGATTCTGTGATCTTCCCTTATAGTTCAGATGATATATCTTGTGAACAGAATGGATAAGAAGACAATATTCTACAGCTAGCAAAGTTTTATAATTACCCACAAAATTGCCAGCAGAGGAATAATGGCGCTTGTCATTACAACTGAAGGTAAAGTATACATATATGGTATAGGGTTTCAATGCTTTTTAAAATGTGACAAATTCTTTATTTTGCATGCATTTGTATTTGCAATGTATTTCTCAAATAAAACTAGTGAATTAAACAGGACTTCTGGTACTCCAACATCCTGAATTTCACTTCATCTCCACTATTTCAACAAATTCTAATGAATCTGATCTAGATTATCCCCCAAATTCAGTATTCAAACTTTCAAAATTCTCTGTTAAAAGTAACCATGCAATTTTTATGCACTCACTCATTTAACACTTGTGCCATGTTTTATTTGGTCTTGAGGCCTCGAGTTTACAAGTTTTAATGTTTTAATCATCCACTCCTTATTGAAAGATTTGTGGATACCTTTCCTTACAGTCTTAAGAAATACATTTCTTTTAAGCATCTCAAAATATCTTCTTCTTCCTTTTAATTAAGTTCACATGTGGAAAAACACTGGGAATGGATAACTAATAAAGTTTTCAGATAAATTACAAGTAATTCCTACCTTTGATGTTTTCAGATAAATTACAAGTAATTCCTACCTTTGGTGTCATGTTTTCTCTGAGTGGTCAGAGGTTATTATGACAAGAGGAAAAGACTCTGACCTTATTCAGTCAAAGCAGGGTCTATATGTATGATTTGTTAAACTAGCATTCAGGAGCATGTCCCTGGGAGGGAGGCAAAAGAGGAAAATATATAGTTGGCTGCTTTTGACACCTGGAGAGTTTTGAAACCAGGGATGTTTCCAATCTATGAAGTTATAAGAGCAAGGATGAGGTCTGACTTATGCATTATATTCTACAAACCTAGCATTATACCAGTTCAAAGTAGGTGCTCAGTCAATACATTTTTGACTAACTGATGCCATATTGAGAAACCATTCACCCTCCCTTAAAACTTCTAAAATGCTTATTTTCAAAAGACCAACGAAGACTATAAGATGATCTCTTTTTCTCAAGTTAACTAGAACATTCCATTGTAATCTGAATACCTACAGTGTGTCAAGCACACCCAGAGCCTCCAGATTCATAACCTCTGGGCATCAGTTTTTAAATGTGAAGCCTCATTTAAAATATTTTGGAAATGGTCAAGGAAGTGAAGAGAATGAATTTCTTTGACAAAGAGAAAAGGCAGTATTTTCCCTTCAAAATGGAAACCCAATGCCATCAATGGAATGAAGGTGTGAGGTTTAAATTGTGGCATTAGAGCAGGAGTCTGTCTCCAACAGGTATAGTTGCTGCAGTTGCATTTTATAAAATTAAGAAATGATTGTAGACTTTCTGTATTATAACTGCATGTATGTCTACACAACAGAAATTTACATTCATATGTATTCATATGCTCCTTTTCTCCCTACTAAAATAAATATTGACAGCATATCTGTTACCTGATTGAAGGAAAAGGGACTTCTAGAAAGGTCTTTCCCATAAAGCTAAGCAGTTAAATGGGATAGTTCCAGGTAATTTCTAATTCATAACTTATCTTGAGCCTGGGCAGGAAAAATCATTATCACCATATTTACTATGGAAAGAACAACCCTTATAGCTAGATAAGATGAAGACAAAGATGTGTAATGTGAGGAGGGGCAGAAATGTTAATAAAAATAATGAAATGCTAGACACACTGGGGTTTAAATCTAATCAGTCATGATTTTAATTTTATTTATTTGTTTACTATCTGTTACTTTTTCCACTATCTGTCACTGTTACTATTTTCACTATCTGTTACTTTTGTCTGCTGCAATTTTATTTTGGAGTTTTGCACCTATGTTTCTGTGGGATTGTCTGTAATTTTCATTTCTTGTATCATCTTTGATTACAGTAGTTCTAAAAACAGAGTTGGAGAAATTGAACTCATTTTCAAACCCCGGAAGAGTTTGTATATTATAGTGATCTTTGATGTTTGGGGAAAATAACTTAAAATCATGCTGTTATTTTTGTTAATGTGTTATTTTGTTTATACATGGAAGAGTAGTTACATGATATGTTCAGTTTCTTTAATGGTCTATTCTGATTTTCTATTTCTTCTGGAGTCACACACATCTCAATTCTGTTGCCTCTACCTTGAGTGGGTCCAAGACCTTAATTCTGGTCCTTTTTTTCACAGGTATTTAAAACCAAAGCTCCTAGATAGTATTGAGCTTTTAAAAATTCTGCTCCCTACTTATTCACCCCATGCCCAAGCCAGCCCATGCTACATGGCTGAAAAAGTATTGGTCTGTGTACTTACCAATCTACCTCTCAATTTCCTCTGGCACGTAGAGATTTCTCTTTGCTTCCTGAGAGCATGGATATCTAAATGTGTATTCAAAATTTGGGTTATCTTTTATCTAGTCTTTTCAGGTGTTTGCAGTAGGAAGGTTTCCCCACCAGTTGGGTCTATCAAGGTTCCAGAATTCCTCTATTATGTTTTCTGTCCACTGTCTCAGTACCATACTTTCCTCAACTCACTGCCACTTGTATCATCTGGATGCTATATCATCATCAAGTCTTGAATCTTCTCTAGTAAGTGTCATCTATTGCCCCACTGTTGCTAAATTCAGTGGATTCTTTCTGCCCTCTGTAGCCCTACAACAGGATCTGGCTATATTCTGTACTCGGTAAAAACATGTGGCATGAATTAACTTTATATGACCTCATAGCATCATTTGCCACCTCTACACTTCATAAAATTTTCTATTTCCTTGACTCTCTTAACAAAGTTAAGAAAAACAAGAGGGGTTTCCTTTTACTTCTTTCTATATTCCTCCTCACTCGCCTCTCAGATTTTCATTTTTTAAAATGTATCCATTATGTATTGTTGTTTCCCAAGTAATCGTTCTCTCTCTTCCTGCTAAACCCACACGTTCCCTTTTCTTCACCTATCACCACATTCCACCAGTTTTCAAGTCTTTATCTCCAACTAAGATTTCTTTCCTGATATTCAGACTCATGTTAAATTGTTTACTATGTGGATGTCTAACAGGTAACTTAAGCTCACATGACCTAAATTGAGTGCACACTTCCCTCTCCAGAATTTATTCTTCTTCCTATATATTTTCCATTTTATTTCCCTGAGGTAGAATTCTTACAGTTATCATTCACTAATCTTTTTCCCTCATGCTGTCCACCCATCCAAGCTGATCGCCAAATTCTCTGAATTATGTCTCCTAAACGTCTCTAGAGTCTGTCTTTTCCTTATGACATTGCTTCATTTAGATCCTTATCATTTTATACCTGTATTATGGAAATGGCCTCATCTTTAATATCAGGTTTTAATTTGCTCCCTCACACTCTTCCTTCAATCCATCCTTCACCCTCCTGACAACATTATCTTAAAAATTAAATTAGGTCATGACATTCCTTTAATTTAAAATCTTTAAGAATCTCCCTATCGTTCTCAGGATGAAATCTACTGTTTTCAGTATGGCATTCAAAGTCCCTCCTTACTTTTTCAGTCTCATATCTCAACACTTTCCCCTTATACTCTATAATCCAGTAATACTGAACTCTTTACAATTCCTTGAATGAGTATTTGCTCTTAGGCAGCATTCACTGATTCACTAGATTGGATTAGGTGCCCTTATCATGCAGCATTCATCACACTGTTTTCTAACCATCAGATTGCCCATAATTAGAGACACTGTTATCTGTGTATTCCTGGTAATTAATATCATGTTTAGCACACATGAGGATCTCAGTAAATGTTGAATTAGTGAATATAAACGTATACTTGTAAATATTCTCACTTTTTTCTACTTTTTAATGGATATGTCTCTATTAATAATAATCACACACACACACATGTATATATGTAAAATTGCTTGCTATAGGTCAAGAGATCATTAGTCTTTCCCATTCTATTGCTTTCCTCTATTTCTTTGCACTGATCAGTGAGGAAGGCTTTCTTATTTCTCCTTGCAATTATTTGGAACACTGCATTCAGATGGGTATCTTTTTTTTTCTCCTTTGCCTTTCACTTCTTTTCTTTTCTCAGCTATTTGTTAGGCCTCCTCAGACAACCACTTTTCCTTTTTGCATTTCTTTTTCTTGGGGATGATCTTGATCCCTGCCTCCTGTACAATGTCAAGAATACTCCATCCATAGTTCCTCAGGCACTCCTGTCTATCAGATCTAATCCCTTGAATCTATTTGTCACTTCCACTGTATAATCATAAGGGATTTGATTTAGGTCATACCTGAATGGTCTAGTGGTTTTCCCTACGTTCCTCAATTTCAGTCTGAATTTGGCAATAAGCAGTTCGTGATCTGAGCCACAGTCAGCTCCTGGTCTTGTTTTTGCTGACTGTATAGAGCTTCTCCAGAAATGGCAACCCACTCCAGAGTTCTTGCCTGGAGAATCCCAGGGATGGTGGAGCCTGGTGGGCTGCTGTCTATGGGGTCACACAGAGTCAGACATGACTGAAGCAACTTAGCAGCAGCAGCAGCATAGAGCTTCTCCATCTCTGACTGCAAAGGATATAATCAATCTGATTTTGATGTTGACCATCTGGTGATGTCCATGTGGAGAGTCTTCTCTTGTGTTGTTTGAAGAGGGTGTTTGCTATGACCACTGTGTTCTCTTGGCAAAACTCTGTTAGTCTTTGACCTGATTCATTTTGTACTCCAAGACCAAATTTCCCTGTTACTTCAGGTATCTCTTGATTTCCTACTTTTGCATTCCAGTCTCCTCTAATGAAAAGGACATCTTGTTTGGGTGTTAGATCTAGAAGGTCTTATAGGTCTTCATTGAACCATTCAACTTCAGCTTCTTCAGCATTACTGCTCAGGGCATAGACTTGGATTACTGTGATATTGAATGCTTTGCCTTGGAAACAAACAGGGATCATTCTGTCATTTTTGAGATTGCATCCAAGTACTGCATTTCAGACTCTTTTGTTGACTATGATGGCTACTCCATTTCTTATAAGGGATTCTTGCCCACAGTAGTAGATACAATGGTCATCTGAGTTAAATTCAGCCATTCCAGTCCGTTTTAATTCACTGATTCCTAAAATGTCGATGTTCACTCTTGCCATCTCCTATTTGACCACTTCCAATTTGCCTTGATTCATGGACTGAACATTCCAGGTTCCTATGCAATATTGCTCTTTACAGTATTAGACTTTACTTCCATTACCAGTCACCATTTGAATGCAGAGTTCCAAAGAACAGCAAAGAGAGATACGAATGCCTTCCTCAGTGATCAATACAAAGAAATAGAGGAAAACAATAGAATGGGGAAAGACTAGAGATCTCTTCAAGAAAATTAGAGATACCAAGGGAACATTTCACACAAAGATGGGCACAATAAAGGACAGAAATGGTATGAACCTAACAGAAGCAGAAGATATTAAGAAGATGTGGCAAGAATATACAGAAGAACTATACAAAAAATGATCTTCATGACCCAGATAACCATGATGGTGTGATCAGTCACCTAGGGCCAGACATCCTGGAATGTGAAGTCAAGTGGGCCTTAGGAAGCATCACTACGAATGAAGCTAGCAGAGGTGATGGAATTCCAGTTGAGCCATTTCAAATCCTAAAAGTTGATGCTATGAAAGTGCTGCACTCAATATGTCAGCAAAATTGGAAAGCTCAGCAGTGGCCACAAGACTGGAAAAGGTCAGTTTTCATTCCAGTCCCTAAGAAAGGCAATGCCAAAGAATGTTCAGACTACCGCACAATTGCACTCATCTCACACGCTAGCAAAGTAATGCTCAAAATTCTCCAAGCTAAGCTTCAATAATAAGTGAACTGTGAACTTCCAAATGTTCAATCTGGATTCAGAAAAGGCAGAGGAACAGATATCAAATTGCCAACATACATTGGATCATCGAAAAAGCAAGAAAGTTCCAGAAAAACGTCTGCTTTATTGACTATGCCAAAGCCTTTGACTGTGTGGATCACAACAAACTGTGGAAAATTCTTAAAGAGATGGGAATACCAGACCAGCTGACCTGTCTCTTGAGAAATCTATATGCAGATCAAGAAGCAACAGTTAAAACTGGAGGTGGAATATAAGACTGGTTCCAAATCAAGAAAGGAGTATGTCAAGGCTGTATACTGTCACACTGTTATTTAACTTATATGCAGAGTACATCATGTGAAATGTTGGGCTAGATGAAGCACAAGCTGGAGTCAAAAATATCAATAACCTCAGATATGCAGATGATGCCACCCTTATGGCAGAAAGCAAAGAAGAACTAAAGAACCTCTTGATGAAAGCGAAAGAGGAGAGTGAAAAAGTTGGCTTAAAACCCAGCATTCAGAAAACTATGATCATGGCATCCAGTCCCATCACTTCATGACAGATAGATGGGGAAACAATGGAAACAGTGACAGACTTCATTTTGGGGGGCCTACAAAATCACTGCAGCCACGAAATTGAAAGATGCTTCCTCTTTGGAAGAAAAGCTATGACCAATCTAGACAGTATATTGAAAAGCAGAGATACTACTTTGCCAACAAAGGACCATCTAGTCAAAACTATGGTTTTTCCAGTAGTCATATATGGATGTGAGGATTGGATTATAAAAAAACGCTGAATGCCAAAGCATTGATGCTTTTGAACTGTGGTGTTGGAGAAGACTCTTGACAATTTCTTGGACTGCAAGGAGATCCAACCAGTCCATCCTAAGGGAAGTCAGTCCTGAATATTCATTGGAAGGACTGATGTTGCAGCTGAAATGCCAATACTTTGGCTACCTGCTGCGAAGAACTGACTCATTGGAAAAGACCCTGATGTTGGGAAAGATTGAAGACAGGAGGAGAAGGGGACGACACAGGATGAGATCATTGAATGGCATCACCGACGCTATGGACATGAGTTTGAGTAAACTCTGGGAGTTGGTGATGGACAGGGAAGCCTGCCCTGCTGCAGTCCATGGGGTTGCAAAGAGTCAGACACGATTGAGTAACTGAACTGAACTGATAGGTCAAGAGGCACTATTCCAAGTTTTTGACATATGTTAACTCGCTAGATACTCAGAACAAGCCTTGATTACCCATTTTTCAGAAACTGAGACACAAAGATATTATGTGACTTGATAAGCCTTGCATAACCAATAAGTGCTAGAACTGGGAGTCAGACCCAGGCAGTCTGTCTCCAGAGTCCATAATAGGCTCTAAGAAAGAAAAAATAATAAAAATATATTTTATGGATGATTCAAAATCCATTACCAAGTCCTAAATTATTAATAGTTGAAGAATACGCCCTTGAAACTTAGACTTCATATGACATATAGAAAGCTTACAACTTTAGTATAAAAATTAACCTTGGTTTTGCTGACTTACATTATTGTTATTCTTTTCTCTATTTTTTCCCCTCAGGTTTCTGTTTTATTCTTTTGCTGCATCTGATTTTTTCTATTTCCTTCATCACACCCATCATTTTGCATATGAATCAGGTCACGTACCATAGGTAATAGCTATGAAAATTAAAAAATCTTGGTTTTCATCATTCCCAGGACTAAAGTGTACTTCACCTATTAAAGGTAATGTTTTATGCTTTTAGCTCTCATATTCCTGAACTAAGAAGAAATTGAGAAACTGAGAAGGACAAACATTTTTTTTGTTTCTTTCTTTGGGACCTAGGGTAAAAACATGAATAGATTGTATAAGTATCAGTTCAGTTCAGTTGCTTAGTAGTGTCCAACTCTTTGTGACCCCATGGACTGCAGCACGCCTCCCTGTCCATCACCAACTCCTGGAGTTTACTCAAAAATTATGTCCATTGAGTTGGTGATGCAATTCAACCATATTATCCTCTGTCGAACCCTTCTCCTCCCGGCTGCAATCTTTCCCAACATCAGGGTCTTTTCCAATGAACATTCAGACTGATTTCCTTTAGGACTGACTGGTTGGGTCTCCTTGCCATCCAAAGGACTCACAAGAATCTTCTCCAACACCACAGTTGAAAAATATCAATTCTTTAGTGCTCAGCTTTCATTTTAGTCCAACTCTCACATTCATACATGACTACTGGAAAAACCATAGCTTTGACTACATGAAACTTTGTCAGCAAAGTAATGTCTCTGCTTTTTAATATGCTGTCTAGGTTGGTTATAACTTTTCTTCCAAGGAGGAAGCATATTTTAATTTCATGGCAGCAGTCACCATCTGCAGTGATTTTGGAGCCCAAAAACATGAAGTCTGTCACTGTTTCCATCGTTTATCCATCTATTTGCCATGAAGTGATGGGACTGGATGCCATGATCTTAGTTTTCTGAATGTTGAGTTTTAAGCCAACTTTTTCACTCTCCTCTTTCAGTTTCATCAAGAGGCTCTTTAGTTCTTCACTTTCTGCCATAAAGAGGGGTGTCATCTGCCAATCTGAGGTTATTGATACTTCTCCTGGTGATCTTGATTCTAGCTTGTGCTTCATCCTTCCTGACATTTCACATGATGTACTCTGCATATAAATAAGCAGGGTGACAATATACAGCCTTGACAAACTCCTTTCCCAATTTGGAACCAGTCTGTTGTTCCATGTCCAGTTCTAACTGTTGCTTATTGACGTGCATGCAGATTTCTGAGGAGGTAGATCAGGTGGTCTGGTATTCCCACCAGAGGTCTAGATGACCTAAATTAACTTAGGCTTTTAGAAACTTGTCATCTTTTAATAGCAATGTTTTGCAATGCCAAATACAAAATATGATTTGATACATAAAAAACCATAATTGTCATTTCTGAGTAGCAGTAATCAAATAATTATCAACTTTATAGTCAGTGACACCTCTCTGAAGTTTCTACAGTAACTTTTACAAAATTGCACTATTTGAAGATTCAGTTGCTCTCTCTCTCCCCAGTCCCTTCTCTAACCAAGGTTGGCTATGGCAGCTTTTATCAACAACTAGAAATACACTACACTCTTTGACATTTTAAACCTGATACAGAGTGAAAAAGTCCAATGATTTTTCTTCTTCCATAAAGTATCATTGTTGTCTCCATTTCTGTTGTAAACACAAGATCGAATTTGTCACCTGGTCACAAAGTTAGAAGTGTTTACAGATTGATAGAACGATTAACTACAATAAAAGTTATCTATCACTTGAAACACTATTAATATCACCCTTCCCCCCCCAAATTAAACTTATCTAATGAAACCTGAAGGCCCTTCAGATATACAAAGAATGGACTGAATGTGCGATGTGTTTCAAACCCAAACAGGCTGCCCAACTAAATGGCTATAATCAAACTAAAAAACTGAAACTCTGTAGACACCAAAATCCACAGATGTTTGTTGAAGTCCCTTGATATGATGAAGGCTCTTTACTGATCTTGTTGTCATTTCAAAGAGGGGGGGTATATTGCTGCTGTTTGTTTACGGCAATGAGCTGTGCCATAACACATTCTGCCAAGCAAGTGCTACATATTGCTTTGCTTTCCAGTCCTAGGCTCATACAGATGATGTGAGAAAAAGGATAGGTTTTTTTCTTTTATACTTTTAACAGTTCTGTTCTTTGTTTTGTTCATAGAATTAGATCTTTTTTTCTTTCTTCTTCAACTTTACCTTTTCCTCTCGCTACTGATTTTGCTCTGACGTAAGAAGCAAAGGTTAATGGGGCACGCAGTTCTTTGCTTTGCTCTTCCACTGGTCTTTGACAGTCACAGTATGTACAGTCTTTCTTCACATGATCTAAAATAATGAACTCCTAGGAATGAAGCCTATATACTCTTTGAGGCAAAAATACATTTCCATCACTCTTAAAACCTGTGTAACTTCTGACTCTGGGGGTTCTTATTGGCGAAGGCAGCCTTTTTCTTGCCTCTTCATATACTACCAAAAGCTTTGACTCTTGGCAAAAACAGCTGCATGAATATGCTTATTTGGAAAAATCAAATCAATTCTCTCACCTAAGTAAATGACCTTGTTATTTATAACTGCTCTGGTTAAGAGGGTTCTTTACAGCTAAATCTATTTGAGTTGTCATCCTCCAAGTATTCTAACTCTTTCTGGGAATAAACTGCTTAGTTCTTTAATGTCAATTTTTTCTGGATCCTTTTTTTTTTTTTTAGGTGAATCTTTGTGAAATTCTAAATATATCCTGATTCTCAAATATGTGCATAATTCCCCAACCCATATCTAACATATGAAGGAAAAATTTAACTGGATCAGTTCTCACAATAAATAAGAATGCATGTATTTGTTGGGGAGAAAGAGGTAATGAATTTTAAAGATATGATCCAGTCTTGAAGAAGTCATGTTTTACAAATATAATAACTACATATTATTTATCATTTTGCTGTTTTGATGTCTTTGTTTTCAGGGTTTTGAAGTTCAGAGTCAGCCTAAGAAAGTTAGAATAAGTCTTTGAAAACTGTTTCCAAAATCACCCCAGGAAAGCTGTTAAGTCACAGAGAACACACCTTTTCACCTTTTCACAAATCAGGATAAGTCAGCTTGACTGATTCACTGTCTGACCACTGGGCAAAATATAAATCATGTAGGAAAATGTCAGTTGAAATGTTAGTGCACTTTAAGGTCATCTGTTGAATTTTCAGTGTGTGTCTGTATCATCTTCAAAAAACCCCAACATTAAAAAGCAGTCATAAAACAATGAACATTTACTCTCCATTTTTTTCTCTTTAGAAATGTATAAGCTGAATCATATTCAAATCCATGTCAGAACAGGTATAGTAAAGATTAATGCATGAAACTAAGAAAGGGAACATTTTGCTATGTCTGTGCATCAGGTAGAAATCAATTTAGGAAAAATAGAACTCCCCCTCACTGTCCTCAAAACAAATAAAAAGCAAAAGAAAAAAAAACCTTTCAACAGAAAAAGACTCGCAGACTTAGGGAAAGAACTTCTGGTTGCCCAGGGGAAGGGATAGTTAGAGAGTTTGCGACGCCATGTTCACACTGCTATATTTAAAATGGATAACAACAAAGGCCTACTGTATTGCACAGGGAACTTGGTTCATTGTTATGTGCCACCTTGGATGAGAGGTGATTTTGGGGGAGAATAGATACATGTATATATATATGACTGAGTCCCTTTGCTGTTCACCTGAAGCTATCACAACATTGTTAAGCAGCTATACGTCAGTACAAAATAAAAAGCTTAAAAAATAAAATAAGGAAAACTGTAAGAACTCTATAGACAATGGGAAGAGGAGGACTCCAAATGCTGAAATTAGCAGATATAAAAATAATGTCAGTTACCCTGGTGGTCATTTTTTTGCCCCATAAGAAGAGCTCAAATACTTTTTTAATCTAGGAGATTTATCATCTGAATTAGCAACAATTCAAAAGACTGTTTCCTAAATATTTGTTGTATTATCAGGAGATTTCCATTTCAACAATATGTTATCACATTATATTTAGCCACTGGAGCTTGTACTATATGGAAGGCAGGCTAACGACAGAGTCTGAAATAATTTTCAAAAAAATTCAATATCAAGTTTATGTTCTACTATCTTATAAAATAAAAATGAGGCAGAAATTAATGTAGATGATAATTAATACCCAAATGAAATAGCAACTCAATGTGATAAAGCAAAATAGTGGCAATTATTACAGCTAACATTGTGGAAAACTGAGTATGTGATGCTACCTGACACTTTCTACCACAGCAAATTTCAGGAGCAATTATAACAGCTTATCAAGCAAGCAAGCATGTGCTGAACTTCTGTATACAATATTATATGCACTGTTGAATGTCATTAAAATGTAGAAGTTGAAATATTTGGACTTTTACAAAGCTCCAAACTTTAAAACTACACTAATGTAACAATAGAAAGTAGTTGACTATTGTCTTAAAGCCATTAAAGTAGAAAATCTACTCTTGTAAAGATAAGAAATGAACCACTGGTATTCATTGACTCTTGCCAACATGTGAATGCAACCCCCAAAAGGGGAAGGAATTTGTGTTACTCAACACTGTGTCCTCAATATTTAGATGACTTCCTGGCACACCACAGGGACACAACAACTCTGTGTTGAATGAAGATGTACATCTAGAGTTGAGAACCAAATCACATGAACAATGATGCCTTGTGAGTCAACTCTGAAACAGGTCAAAGTGAAAGGAAACACTCTGAATGTGACAAAAAATGACACTGAATGAAAAGAATCATAAATTACAAATGCCTCACAAAGAATTCTATTTCTAAACCCACATTATAAGATACTTATGATCTGTACACAAATCACTAAACAGATGGCTAACTATATATATAATAGTTTAGTAGGGCTGCTATGACAAAGTACTACAGACTGGATGGCTTAAACAACAGAAATTTATTTCCTCACAGTTCTGAAGGCTAGAAGTCCAAGATTTAGGTGTCAGCAGAGTTGGTTTCTTCCTCAGTCTCCTCCTTGCCTTGTAGATGGTCTTCCTCTACCAGTTTTCTTCATGTGGTCATCCCTCTGAACATGTCTGTGCCCTAATCTCTTCTTTGCATAAAGATACCAGTCATATTGGATTTGTGCCCTCCTTAATTATCTGTTTAATGACACTATTTCTAAATGCTGTCATATACTGAGGCTCTGAGGGTTAGGATTTCAAAATATGAATTTTAGATTGACACTATTCAGCCCATAGCACTTTATGGAACACAAGATGGAGTACGGTTACATGAGAAATTAACAATATGTACAAAATCTTAGAATGCAGCTGCTGCTGTTGCTAAGTTGCTTCAGTCATGTCTGACTCTGTGCGACCCCATAGACGGCAGTCCACCAGGCCCCTCCGTCTCTGGGATTCTCCAGGCAAGAACACTGGAGTGGGTTGCCATTTCCTTCTCCAGTGCATGAAAGTGAAAAGTGAAAGTGAAGTTGCTCAGTCGTGTCGGACTCTTCTCGATCCCAGGGACTGCAGCCTGCCAGGTAGAATACCAACAATTTAAAGAGGTGAATCATTTACTCAAGTTTTTAATGGTAAAACAAATGAATGCAAACATAACAAGAGGCAATGTGCAATGATAGCAGCCGAATGAATTATATTCACAGTGTTGAGACTGGGGGTTGGGGAGCTATATTCAACATAAACATATGTATCAGTAAACATTTGCTCAAGTGTCTTTTGTTTTTTTGTTTGTTTTAGGTCTGTAGTTTCTTAATAAGAGTTCTAAAAGTCTTAAAGAGGTAATATTTCTAGAAGAAATGATCAATCTTCCTAGCCAAGATAAGTCTGCTGCTGCTGCTGCTGCTAAGTCGCTTCAGTCGTGTCTGACTCTGTGCGACCCCATAGACGGAAGCCCACCAGGCTCCCCTGTCCCTGGGATTCTCTAGGCAAGAACACTGGAGTGGGTTGCCATTTCCTTCTCCAATGCAGGAAAGTGAAAAGTGAAAGTGAAGTTGCTCAGTCGTGTCCGACTCTTCGTGACCCCATGGACTGCAGCCTACCAGGCTCCTCCATCCATGGGATTCTCCAGGCAAGAGTACTGGAGTGGGGTGCCATTGCCTTCTCCACAAGATAAGTCTACTATATTGCTTATCCTCATGAATTCATATCTACAGTAATTAATTTGGCAGATGGTTAATACACTGGAAACTCATGGTAATATTGGCTTCATCAAAAAGTCTGTTTGAGTTTTTCTGTAACATCTTACTTAAAAACCTGAATGACATTCTTGGCCAAACCAATATATTAGGATTTTAAGGAATTTGGCAGGTTTGTTTTGAATCCCCAGATAATTTGGTACTGCATTGCATACACAAAAAGAGTCTCATAAAGTTGTGTGATGTGATACTCTAGTATATATGAGGTAAGTAATTATTTGGTGATAATTGTAAGGGGAGCAAAGCTAATATATAATGAAAGAAAAAGTCAGGCTTTGTTGATTTTATATATACACTCTAAGTCTAGAAACTATGTTTTCATTTTCCAATTTTTGTCAATTTAGTTGAGGGTGATTTGAGCCTTTAGGTACTAAGCTCAGTCATGTCAAATAAAAAAAATACTTCATATTTAAACTAATTTAATTATCCCAAAATATTACATGATAACATGATACCTATTTGCTAGATAGATTTCTTTGCGCTGAATGGTTATTTTTAGAGAAAGGATAAAGAAATTCCAAAGGTCTTATGGTGAACAAACAAGGTCAAGGGGAGTTTTCTAGACAAAGAATAAACAATTTCTGAAGATAAAGAGTAGTCAGAGAGTGAAAAAGACAAAATGTCTCATCTTGATTCATGAAAAGGTGAAAAGACACGTCTTTGTTGATCAACATCTTCCCTAAAGTGACTTTTAAATACTACTGTGATTTTTTAAGTTGACCTAGAAGTAGAAATAAAGTAGAAGTAAAAGAAGGAACCACAAAACTTTTGTGAATACTGTTTTATTATTTTCCCTTAAACATCTATGTTAAAAAAAAAGGTGAAATGTTCAATGGCTGAATCTTTTTTAGTCCTACAACATTCCTGAGCAAACATAGTGAAAGTGTTAGGTGCTCAGTCGTGTCTGGCTCTTTGTGAGTCCATGAACCATAGCCCACCAGCCTCCTCTGTCCACGGAATTCTCCAGGCAAGAATATTGGAGTGGGTAGCCTTTCCCCTCTCCAGGGGATCTTCCCAACCCAGGGATTGAATCCTGGTCTCTGGCATTGCAGGCATTCTTTACTATCTGAGCCAACAGGGAAGCCCCTCCCTGAGTAAGTTCAGTTCAGTCACTCAGTCATGTCTGACTCTTTGTAACCCCATGCATCGCAGCACGCCAGGCCTCCCTGTCCATCACCTACTCCTGGAGTACACTCAGACTCACGTCGATCGAGTCAGTGATGCCATCCAGCCATCTCATCCTCTGTCATCCCCTTCTCCTCCTGCCCCCAATCCCTCCCAGCATCAGAGAGGACCTAATCAAATGCTAGATTTTCTTTCTTTGCTCAAGTCAACATATGAAACCTGGAAAACAAATTTTCTGTATTGACTCAAATGGTGAATACATATTTTGGTGTTTCTTGACCCTACTCTTTCATGCATTTCCTCAAATGATGATTTGGGGGCCAAATTCATAGTCATGTTTCTGGGATTAATCCAGAGGAGAAGAATTTCCATCACCTTTGTTGTATAAAGCATTTTGCTTTTTTCATGGGGATACTCAGAAGCTTTTGAAACTTGAAACATAAACTTTTTGGACTGAGAGGTTGGAAATGAATTGGGAAGCTTCTGTTTATGAGCTAGATTTAAAGTGCTCAGTTTTGAAGGCCAGTAAGATGGATTAAGGTGAATGAGGATAAATGTTCCTACTACTTGTAATAGTTAGGTTTGCCTTCTGAGTTCTTTTTAAAAACCTAGATTTACCCTAATTATATACCTAAGAGAGTTCAGAGACAAAGTAATTCTGAGTCTAAACAAAAGTGAGCTGCCAAAGTGATACATGGAACCCAATTTGTCACAAGAACTTGGGCTTGCAGCATAAAGATTTCCTGGGAAGTGGAGTTCCTAATCCTCGATTGAACCTCAGCCCAGTAAATCAAACATCTCTACACCCTTGGGCTACTTAAGTAGGGTCCACCTAAAACAATGAATTAAACTAAAACTCTTCTGAAATAATATTTATTCATTAACCATTTAGTTAGGAATTTTGAGAACTTGTTTGAATAGAACACAAAACCATTAAATCTTAATGGGAGGATGTGAGAGGGATGTGTTACATAAAATGTCTGGAAATCTTAGAGTCATCTTTGGCACCTCTATTTCTCTCACATTCCACGTCTAATTCATCAAGAAATATTGGTCTATTTTCAAAATATATCTGAAATCTGACCACTTCTCATTACATCCACAGCTACTACCCTAGCCCTTCCCACCACCATCAGCAGTAGCCTCCCCCACCATCAGCAGTAGCCTCCCAACTGGCATTCCTGCTCTCCTCCTTCTTACCCTGGAGTCTATTTTCATCTAAGAAAGCAAAAATAAAAATCAGATTTCATCAACCTTCTGCTCCAAACCCTGTAAAACATTTCTGTTTCAACCAGAGGTAAAGCCAAAGTATTCATGATAGCCCATGTAAGTGAAAGAAAGAGAAGTCGCTCAGTTGTGTCTGAATCTTTGTGACACCATGGACTGTAGCCTAGCAGGTTCCTCCATCCATGGGATTTTCCAGGCAAGAATACTGGAGTGGGTTGCCATTTTCTTCTCCAGGAGATCTTCTCGACCCAGGGATTGAACCTGGGTCTCCCTCATTGTAGGCAGATGCTTTACCCTCTGAGCCACCAGGGAAGATAGCCCATGAAGCCCTCTATGATTTAGTCCCCATGACCACTCTGACCTTTTCCTAATGAATGTTCCCACTCATTCTCCTGAGCTCCAATCACACTGGCCTCCTTGCTCTCTCAAACATGTCAAACATGCTATCTGCTTAGGGGTCTGTTCCTTCTGTCTGAAATTTTCTTCTCCCAATATCTATTTGTCTAATTCACTTACTTCCTTGAGAGCTTCACTCAAACTCTTCTCCTCAATGAAGCTTACCTTGATTACTGCAACCCCCCACTCCACCAAGGCCTTTGTAATATTATTTACTCTACTCTACTTTTCTCCTTGACAGTGCTTATTTTCTATATGCTATATATTTTACTCATTTATTTTCCTTATGGTTTGTCTCCCACTACTAGAATATAAGCTCCTTAAGACAGTCATCTTTTTTTAAAAAAAAAAAATCTTTAATTGGAGGATAATTGCTTTACAATATTTTTTTTTTGCCATTTATCAACAGTTATACCTATGAATCAGCCATAGGTATATGTATGTCCCCTTCTTCTTGAACCTCCCTCCCATCTAACTACTCTAATTACTTTGAACAGTGGCTAGCACAGAATAAACACTCAACAAGTATTGAATGACTGACTGAAGGAAAAATAGATGATGCTGATGGAGATGGTAAAATCATGTGATATGAAGAAAGTTTTGGGGAAGCACTGTGTCTGTGGAGCCCATCAAGCCTTCCAGGGGGTAGTATATTCATTTTTCAGAGTAACCCAGAGAATTTAAGTGATTTTTCCAAGGTCACTCTGATAATAATTCCAGAACAATATTTTCACCTATGTCAGTAAGATTCCAAGTCAGTTTGTTACATGTCAGATAGTGCTAGGAGAAAGTTACTTAAGATAAAATTTATTAAAAGAAACCCAGAAAAGGTGATGTAATCTGGTACCTAAAATACTATTCTAAGTAGAACTAGGGCCCCCCTGAAGAGATACATTTGTCAAGGTAGAGAAGAGAGACTCCAAAAACAGATTTTCAGGGAAAAGACTGTAAATCCAGGTAATTTGGGCTCACTGGCCACTACTAAATATCAATCTGGAGAGTCCAGAGCTTCTCCTCAAGAATGACTTCCTGTCTGCAGTCACCGTCTGCAGAATAACTTCTTGAGGAGGAGCTTACTTCACCCTATTCTGCCTTGACCAAAATCTTTGGAGAAACTTAAAGTTGAGATACCTGTTAACAGGAATTCCTTGAAGTCCCAAATAGGATTCAGACTTCAAATAGCTTGCCAAAATTTATCCTTCATCAGAGAAGGGAGTACTCCACTCATCTCTAATGGAATTTGATCTTCTTTAAGGGCTGACAAGGGCTTCCCAAGTGGTTCAGTGATAAAGAATCTGCCTGCAATGCAGGAGATGCAGGACACACTGTGAGATCTTCCCTGTGTAGGGAAGATTCCATGGAGGAGTGCATGGCAACCCATACCACCATTCTGGCCAGGCAAATCCCATGGACAGAGGAGCCTGGAGGGCTACAGTCCATGGTGTCACAACCATCTCATCTTCTGTTATCCCCTTCTCCTCTTGCTCTCAATCTTTCCCAGCATCTGGGCCTTTTCCAATGAGTTGACTTTTCACATCAGGTGGCTACAGTACTGGAGCTTCAGCATCAGTCCTTCCAATGAATATTCAGGGTTGATTTCCTTTAGGATTGACTGGTTTGATCTCCTTCCTGTCCAAGGGACTCTCAAAAGTCTTGTCCAGCATCATAATTCAAAAGCATCAATTCTTCAGCTCTCAGCCTTCTTTATGGTCCAACTCTCACATTCATACATGACTTCTGGAAAAACCATCACTTTGACTATGTGTACCTTTGTTGGCAATGTGATATCTCTACTTTTTAATACACTGTCTAGGTTTGTCATAAGTATTCTTCCAAACAGCAAGTGTCTTTTAACTTCCTGTCTGCAGTCATTGTCTGCAGTGATTTTGGAGCCCAAGAAAATGAAATCTGTCACTATTCCACATTTTCCCCATTTATTTGTTATGAAGTGATGGGACCGGATGCCATGACCTTAGTTTTTTGAATGTTGAGTTTTAAATCAGCTTTTTCACTCTCCTCTTTCACCCTCATCAAGAGGCTCTTTAGTTCCTCTTTGATTTCTGCCATTAGAGTGGTCACTGGAGAAGAGAATGGCAAACCACTTCAGTATTATTGCCTCAGGAATACCATGAACATTATAAAAAGGTACTTTTTAATGAAATGCACTAAAAAATTGTTTATTTCGATCTTCTAAGAATATCTACCTTGACTGTGTTTAAACCTCAGAGATAACAAGCCAAAGTTAGATTGGGTGGGAACTAATAAGTTATATTAAAAATTTAGAACTTCACCCTGAGGAAGAAGGAGAAACACTGAAGTGTTTTGAGCAGAGAATTGATATGATTAAATGTGTTAGAAATAACACATTGACTAAAGAATGGAAAATGAATTAGAAAGGATTAGAGAAGGACTCGTTTGAAGGGAATAGTACTGTTTGGAATCATATTGTAATGGTCCACATGAGAGGTGACATGATCCAGTGTAGAGGCTCTGAGAATGGAAGTAAATGTATAGTTTAGAAAGATATTTAGGAGATAGAAACCATTAGATTCCTTGTGAAAATGGCAGTGAACATAACAGAGCAAAGAAATCAAATAGTAATAGTGGCACATAAACTATTAATTTTTGCTTATAACTTAGCTTGTTTGCATCCTTTTTTTTTTTCTTCAGGCCCTGTACTATATTTGAACTGTATAGATGAGTTCCTATTATTAAACAACATTGCTTTTAAAGTTGTTCAATTATAACATTTGTTTCACTATACAATTAATGGGTCACTAATACAAGCAAGGTGTTTAAATAAAATCTTATTCCATAACATGGATAACATACCTGCTTATTTAGAAGCAAAAAATAGGTACGTGTTCTACTTGCTAGTGTCTCAAATTAAACAATGAATCCAGGTCTTCATAATGAGCCAACAAGAACAACAGGAATTCTTATGAAGTGAGACTCAGTTGAGTTCAGTTCAGTTCAGTCGCCCAGTCCTGTCCGACTCTTTGAAACCCCATGAATCGCAGCACGCCAGGACTCCCTGTCCATACCAACTCCTGGAGTTCACTCAGACTCCCATCCATCGAGTCAGTGATGCCATCCAGCCATCTCATCCTCTGTCGTCCCCTTCTCCTCCTGCCCCCAATCCCTCCCAGCATCAGAGTATTTTCCAATGAGTCAACTCTTTGCATTAGGTGGCCAAAGTACTGGAGTTTCAGCTTTAGCATCATTCCTTCCAAAGAAATCCCAGGGCTGATCTCCTTCAGAATGGACTGGTTGGATCTCCTGGCAGTCCAAGGGACTCTCAAGAGTCTTCTCCAACACCACAGTTCAAAAGCATCAATTCTTCAGCGCTCAGCTTTCTTCACAGTCCATCTCTCACATCCATACATGACCACTGGAAAAACCATAGCCTTAACTAGACAGACCTTTGTTGGCAAAGTAATGTCTCTGCTTTTCAATATGCTATCTAGGTTGGTCATAACTTTCCTTCCCAGGAGTAAGCGTCTTTTAATTTCATGGCTGCAGTCACCATCTGCAGTGATTTTGGAGCCCCCCAAAATAAAGTCTGACGCTGTTTCCCTATCTATTTCCCATGAAGTGATGGGACCAGATGCCATGATCTTCGTTTTCTGAAGGTTGAGCTTTAAGCCAACTTTTTCACTCTCCTCTTTCACTTTCATCAAGAGGCTTTTGAGTTCCTCTTCACTTTCTGCCATAAGGGTGGTGTCATCTGCATATCTGAGGTTATTGACATTTCTCCTGGCAATCTTGATTCCAGCTTGTGCTTCTTCCAGCCCAGCGTTTCTCATGATGTACTCTGCATATAAGTTAAATAAGCAGGGTGACAATATACAGCCTTGACATACTCCTTTTCCTATTTGGAACCAATCTGTTGTTTCATATCCAGTTCTAACTGTTGCTTCCTGACCTGCCTATAGGTTTCTCAAGAGGCAGGTCAGGTGGTCTGGTATGCCCATCTCTTTCAGAATTTTCCACAGTTTATTGTGATCCACACAGTCAAAGGCTTTGGCATAGTCAATAAAGCAGAAATAGATTTTTTTCTGGAACTCTCTTACTTTTTCGATGATCCAGCAGATGTTGGTAATTTGATCTCTGTTTACTCTGCCTTTTCTAAAACCAGCTTGAACATCTGGAAGTTCATAGTTCACGTATTGCTGAAGTCTGGCTTGGAGAATTTTGAGCATTACTTTACTAGTGTGTGAGATGAGTGCAACTGTGTGGTAGTTTAAGCATTCTTTGGCATTGCCTTTCTTCGGGATTAAAATGAAAACTGACCTTTTCCAGTCCTGTGGCCACTGCTGAGTTTTCCAAATTTGCTGGCATATTGAGTGCAGCACTTTCACAGCATCATCCTTCAGGATTTGAAATAGCTCAACTGCAATTCCATCACCTCCACTAGCTTTGTTCGTTGTGATGCTTTCTAAGGCCCACTTGACTTCACATTCCAGGATGTTTGGCTCTAGGTGAGTGATCACACCATCATGATTATCTGATCGTGAAGATCTTTTTTGTACAGTTCTTCTGTGTATTCTTGCCACCTCTTCTTAATATCTTCTGCTTCTGTTAGGTCCATACCATTTCTGTCCTTTATTGAGCCCATCTTTGCGTGAAATGTTTCCTTGGTATATCTAATTTTCTTGAAGAGATCTCTAGTCTTTCCCATTCTGTTGTTTTCCTCTTTTTCTTTGAATTGATTGCTGAGGAAGGCTTTCTTATCTCTTTTTGCTATTCATATGAAGTGACACTAGCATTCCTCTAAAATTTAGATTTCTCAGTAAGTTAAAATATCCATTGATAAAATTAAATAATTCTGGTCCATATATTTTTCCATTGTTACAATTATTTTTTCCAATGTTATAACTAACAGTCTTACCCTGTTAACCTCCTGAGAAAGTAGATGTAGGTTTCACAACCAATACATTACTGTACCATTCGGGGTTACTAACTTCATCCATTTTAGAAGTTGTAGTTCTCCTGCATAATGGTTCATGCTGATTCTCTTCTTACAAGGTTTTCTACCATACAGTAGTTTTGAGAGAGAACACCAGTTAATTTTAAAACTAGAGGATGATATTTTCCTCCCCTCAGGGTTTTTTTTTCTCCCTTCTTCTGTGCTTCATTTTTGCCCAAGGGGAAAATATACATAAATGAAAACAACTTCCATGCATTAGGTATCCATTGAACAGCCCTACTTTCTGGCAGAGCATTTAGTTAATATATAAATCTAAGAACAAGGTGAACACTGCATTTTGTTATATAGTCGCCGTCTAATTTTCACATAGACCATTTTCAAGTTCAAGTGATATTCTTATCACCTTTGCTTTTATTTACATTTATCATTATAAAAGGAAAGTAGGAATTTTAAGATGTTGGTTTCACAGAGGGAGGAGGTGTGGTGAAGCCTTATTATCTTTGTGTGTGCTAATATATCAAACACTTTAGTCCATCCAACATTAAGAAATCCAGAAGTAATGTCTGTTCAAGTTGAGTGGAGACTAAAGTTTCACCTTCAAACAATAATTTTGTCTCATCCGAAACTTGAAATAAATCTTAGTAATGCCCTCAGTCCCTACAACAAATTAGCTCTCTTTAGAAAATCAACTAAATATAAAACAGCTGTGTGCACATTATTCTGCTCGATTTTACATTTCAGTCCATAATATGAGTAGCCTTGTATGCATACTGAATAATCCATACCCAGAGGGTTGTTTGGATGGTAGCTGATAGATTTATATTATATTGATTGAGAAAGTTTGAGAAAAGTAGCTCCCCAAACTACAGTAATGAGAAAAAACCATAATGTTGTGTATCAATGATTGCTTAGCTAAAAAGGAAATATTGCTTCACCGACCTGATTCACCCTGGTACTAAAATGAATGTTTACTTCAAATGGACAAATTAAGGAGTACTGGTTTTCAGGACAAGGCTGCAAATGATTTCTTTGAGAATCAGAGAGCAATATTTCTGAATGCCAATTTATTTCAAAAGTAAACTGATATCATTTCCAGGCAACCATCTAGATCTCACTTGACTGGGATTTGGATGTCTATTTCACTTGATTTTAGTCCTTGATTTTTAGCAGTGACATCACACTTTTAAAATCAGATTGGAAGAAGGGCTGTTTATTTATGGAGCACAGTTAATCATGTCTTTTGCAACCATAGCACCTATTTATAGTGTTTGGTATATAATAGATGCTTAATACATTTTCATTTACATCAATCAAGCAACGCTTCAGTATAAAAAAATACTAAAATCTGGGAGAAGAGTGAAGATTGGCAAAATAGATGAAGGGAAGTAAAAAGTACAAACTTTCAGTTGTAAAATCAGAGTAAGTCATGGGATGGTAATATATAGCATAAGGAATGTAGTCAATAATATTTCAGTCACTTTGCATGGTCACAGATGGTTACATACTAGACTTATCTAGGTGATCAATTCATAGTGTATATAAGTGTCACATCAGTATGTTATACATCTGAAATTAACATAATAGTGTATATCAATGATGATTCAAATAAATAAAAAGATACCTGAATTTACAAAATATATGATAAATTTGAGGAATACTTATACCTAATAGAAGAATTCTATGAGTAAAGTAATCAGTAGTTGAAAAAAAAAATCCAACCTGAAAATCAAAGCAAGGCAATGCTTTACTAGTCTATGACCATGGGCAAACTAGGTAGCCTTTGTGTGCCTCAGTTTCCTCATCTGTGAAATAGAGCTGTTAGTATATAAATAATAATTAGAATAATACCTGACATATGTAAGCATTAAATTAGTAGCAAAGAGTCAGATACGACTGTGACTTTCACTTCATTTGTTGTTATGATAGGGCTTCCCCGGTGGCTTAGCGGTAAAAAATCCGCCTGCCAATGCAGGAGACACATCAGGAGCCGCAGGTTCAACCCCTGGGCGGGAAAGATCCCCTGAAGGAGGAAATGGCAACCCACTCCAATATTCTTGCCTGGAAAATCCCATGGACAGAAGGGCCTAGCAGGTTACAGTCCATGGGGTCACAAAAGAGTCAGATGAGTTAGCGACTGAACACACAAACACACATTGTAATGATAATAATGATGCACAAATATCTCATTCTAAAGTCATATATTAATCAGAGCCTAAGCAGGAAAAGAGAAACAACGCTGAGTACCCAAAACAAAGGGAATCTAACACAACTCATAAAAAATCTCTGAGAGGCCAACAGAGGATGGTGAAGCAATCAAGAAATGAACATAAACAGGAATTTGCTACAGTAACTGGACAATAAGGCCAAGGGAAGTGCAGAGGTAACCAGAACTGGAACCCAAGGGTCAGAGCTACTGAGAGGAACCTGGAACCACAGCAGGCTTCTATAAAAGGGAGCTGGTGTCAGGGACACCAAGAAGGAGGGAGAAGAGTATCATGACTTCACCTTCCTGTCCTCTGATATCTTACCAGGAGCTTTCATAGCTCAAACCCATATAAAAGCAAGTTGACAAAAGAACCTTGGAAATGCCACCTATAGGGGTCAACCCATCATGACACAGAGCAGAGCAGAGCAGTGTGAGGGATGGATTTGAGGCTCAATAGACCAAGGACTTGAACAATCCCACACTGGTTGTTCCCTTGAATTATTGCTTTCCAAGTCTCTCTCAGTAGACTGTAAATATCTTTGACAGCAGAGCCTGGGTGTCATTTCTTTGTCTATTCTTGACCCTCTTCTCTTGTCAGTGCTGTGCTTTGTTCATTATAAGTATTGGTGAAATTTTTTCACTCAGATTTGAATCTCTTGCTTCTGGTATATAATTAGTTTATTTTTCCCCCTATGCAAATAGAAGATATTGATCAATTATAACTGCTTTTCTTATGCAAGATATGTTTTTTTTCCCTACAATGCAAAGGTGATGGCCTTCTACCAAAATGCATATCTACACTGATAAGAATGAGCAACGTATGCAAACTGGCAGCTTGAAGTCCTTTGCTTAGAAATCCTACTTATTTGTTTAACTCCCTAATTTACTCGGGGGCAGGGGAGGAGGGGAAGACTTCTGAAACAAAGCCAAAGAATGTCATAACTGACATGTCCAAATGCAGTAGCTCTCACGCTTGTCATTTTGCAGCCAACAGTAAGAAATACATTTTATATCATGACCCAGCACACATAGAGACACACACACACAGCTGAAACAGAAGTTTGAAAATGTGCAGTAAACCCTATTTCAAATTATTTTTAAAATGCTGGTCAAACTCATTAAACTGATTTCATGACCCACCAGTGGGTTACAATCTAGAGTCTACAAAACACTAGTCTAATACGATCATACCCTTGGCAGATATTGGAAATACATATCGTCATAGGTTCCCATTCTCTCCTTTGGTAGAGGTAACAAAGGGGGTCAGAACCCCCTCTGAACCAGAGTTCCAAGGCTCAGCGTAAAGGCACTAGCACCCCCCCATCACCACTCAGCTACCCACCTACCATCGGTCCCAGTCACCAGCTCTAAGCAATTTGTGTAAGTGAGGAGTCTGTCCTTAAGGCAGATGGAAGACAACACTGAAAATAACATTTAATTATGTTTCAGACATGACATTTCTTAGGGTCTAAATCCCTTAACCAGTCTCCGTAGGTCCTAAAATTTTCTTTTTGTGATTAACACAGCAAAGCACAGTCTGGCCCAGATCAGAGAAGCATTCTTTATTCTGTTAGATCCTGAAACAAAAAGTAAAGGGACTAACAAGAAGTCATGGTAGAAAATAAGCTGAATACAATTTGGCAATGTGCTATTATTGAGAAACAATAAGGATGCCATTATGGTAAAATCAAGGACTTTTCTTTTTTTAATATCACAGAGTTTCTGGTGGTTAAAGAAAAAAAATCACATTTTCAAGAAGTTCTGTTTTCTTCCAAACTTTAGGATTTCTATCAAGATGTCTGAAAACAAAACATTTTTGTTCCTGAAACACAGCTGGCAAACTTGAGAATATTATATACAATTGGCCGTATGTCAAAAGATACATAGAGCATAATGCATTTTATATGGCTTTTAAATAGGGTACTTAATTAAACGAAGAAGCCAACAATATTCAGGAATATGAATGTAACTGCTACAGGATATTTTGCAAACTTCATGAATTCTCAGGCAAATTTTATAATAGATTATTAGTGCTGCAGCACAATTATCCATTCCTCATTTCCACCCCAGTCCACATAGTAAATATAGTCACTCTAACCACAGTGTTGGGATGATATACAATTCACAGTAGACAAATTCATCCCATAGGCACATGCTCACTACTTCAGCGACCTTTATCTGAGTATAAAATTTGACATACTGTCTTCAAGACAAAGTCAACTCCTGAAATAGTTATGCTTATGGAAAGGATGGATAAAGGGCATGGAGATGATCTAAAAAATTCATTTATTTCTCTCTTTGGAATACAATTGAAAGATACCTGAAAAATAAAGTGCATAGCTATGGGAAACAGCACTGCATAGCTTGGGGTCTGGAGTCTGGTTCTAATTCTAGTCTCATTTAATCATATACCTTGGTAAAATTACTTAACTTCACTGACCCTCATTTTCCTCATCAGTAAAGTGACGCTAATTGTAGACTAAAACTCACAGAGCTGTTGCCAAGATTCAGTGAAATTATATTTGGAACTGGGCTGAGTTCAGTGCCTGACATGGAAAGCTCTCAATAGATGGTGTGAACAATAAATATACATGCCATAACTGGAACAATAATGATGATATACGTATATTTTTTTCTCGAAGCCCAGGCTTGAGTTTTTTGTCCTGTCACATGATTGTTGGTAGCCTGAGACTCTGCTAGGCATTTAAATGAGCCAGTGGCATATTACTAAGAATCAAATACATACTCATATTTATACAAGATTGAGGTGCAACCATTTCAGTCATAGAAATTTAGCTGGAAAATCTTATCTTCACCAAATAACTAGTCACATTGTGAAAGTAGTTTGATGGTGAAGCTGAATGACAAAGAAACGACACATCCATTTTCTTCTCTGTCCATCCTTTCTTGACAGGCTCAGTTATCCAGTGCCATTCTCTATGTACTGTGTCACAAGTGCAGCTGTAAAACAAGAGTACACAGCTCCTATGGGGAAAGCCCAGTGGTGATAATGCTGAAGTGCCATATGTGAAGATGATATAAAATCAAATTTAGGCAGAACAAAACAAACAGTGATTGTCACCTCATACGGTGCAGTAAATGAAAAGGCCATTAAAATCTATGAATTAGTCCCTAAACTCTCACACTATGCAGATGAAATAAATTTCCTTCTTGAAAGAGCAGGATCCAAGTGTGTTGACCCAAACACCAAAGTCAACTTCTAAATCTGTACAGCAATTCAACTTTAGTGGGAACAAAATTTGAGTAACAATTCTTCCAGAGGCTTATAACACAATAGTATCTGCTAATCTAGATGCTTCCACATAGGATAGAAATAACCTGGAGGTAACGACAAATCATCTTATCTGAAAATCACTTATGGTAGTTTTGAGAACAGAGAAACATTGCTATGTCTTGACAAGGACCAATCTCCACCACACACTTAGCTGTCACAAGACATTCGGTATCTGTGTTGTAAACACAGTTATCTGAGGGACGGGTGGAAGCCATATGGTTTCCTCACATTCCTCTGGCATCATGGCATTTCTTGCTGTAGTATAGACCTTGCAGTTACTTATTGCAAAGTTCCTTTGCTTTGAGTTAAACAGAAGGTCATTTGAAGGAACTAAACAATATATTTTAAGTCGCTTCCAGAATATCTTGAATAGGACATAACTTAAAACTTGCTGTGAATGAAAATGTTTTATATTTTCTACAACTTGTGAGCAAATCATAGTTTTTTATACATTTAACAGCTGAAAAGTAAATAGGATGCTAAAAGGTAGAGCAAATAGATTCATGGTGAAAATGATTATACTAAAAAAGATAAATTACTCAATGTTATACTAAAATAAACACCACAACTCTGCTGATAATATAGCACTTTTGAAAAAGAAATAATACTGTTATGATAATAAATAACAAAAGGGTTTGGCAATTTATTAAGTGGTAAACTCTAGCATATAAATTTAATGTAGAGTCAATTTCTGCTTCTTGAATATTTGTATAAATTCTTTTCAAATTTTAATATTTATGTTTTAGATTAGCAAGGTATTAATTTTTTGTATGAAACATGGGCAAACCAAATGTAATTTTTAAAAATATTAAGATACTTATCTTGCTCCAGCTCACACTGATTTTGCAAAGTAATTTTCTGAGTGATTCTGAAAAACACTAATGGTCCTTTATTGATTCTCTCAATCTCATTTCAAAATTAGAACTTCTCTTCCTTAGTGCATATCCTCTTATGATGCTCTACTACATTTTGCCTTAGTGTTAATCTCTGATTTAACATGGGAATTATATCTATCACTGACAGTGTAATTTATTATCTGTGACAGTACCATCTGCTAGAATTTGAATTTAAATTCTAATTCTCTTCTATCATACTGAAATGAACACCTGTCAATTAGGTTCTAGACTTGGAACCAGGGATTCGTTCAAAATCTCATTGCACAGCTCTCCAGTGATGACAAACAGACCATACTTATTGGAATGAATCAGTGGTAAAATCCTATTATCAATTCCCTAAGGTAATTTGTGTGTGTACATATTCAGTCATGTCTGATTCTTTGTGATCCCATGAACTGTAGTAGCCCACAAGGCTCCTCTGTCCATGGAATTCTCCAGTTAAGAATGCTGGAGGGGGTTGCCATTTCCTTCTCCAGGGGATCTTCTCAACCCAGGGAATGAACCCACGTCTCCTGCATTGGCAGCTGGATTCTTTACCACTGAGCTACCCATTAACCTTTTTAAATGAATTTCTAATTTCTTCATTTCTTAGACAAAATGGCTATTTGTCTAGAAATTGAATGCAGCTGTTATTATTATTTGGTAAGCAGCTATGGAAACTGAGGCCAAATTGATTTTAAGACACAGATTGGAAAAAGTGCCATAATTTTTTTGATCACCTTCACTGCCTATGCATGTTTCTGCCTGGGCTGCTCTTAAAACGCAGGTCAAGGAACTGAATAGCAGTCTTTTATATCAAGCATTACATCACCTGCAGCAACTGCACTATCCCACAGGGACCTTGAGTATTACTAAGAAATTTCATTCCCTATTTCACACTTCCTTGTACCTTTTGGTACCAGGAGTTTACATTTGCAAATTTTTATATTCTGATGATTGTAAATTGTTCTTTCCTTTTCACTCCTTCACCCAGTGGTTCACCCATTTCTATTCTTCAAGGAAGGGAAAGAGCCTTCATCTCCAGCAGGCCTTTATTTTGTTCTCTCTGACTTTGAAATAAATTACTGCCACTTTCATTAATCTTCCAGGTGATTGCTCCAACACAGAATGGGACAATATATTTATTTAAACACTAAAGTCAAACACTAACACACGTTCTGTACAAGATATTCCATTTTTAAACCTTTTAGCCATAGAATATTCTAGGGTAATTTGGGAAATATGACTCCCTTCTAATAGCATGGTAGCTCAATGTCAGTGATCATAAACTACTTCAAAAGAAAAAAAATTGCTAGCAAGTTCTGCTTGAAATTATAAAGGGAATATTTGTATAAAATCAAGATGTGAAGTTATGTCAGTTCCTAAAAGCAGATTTTTGGGTTTGAAGATGGTAGTACTTTAAAGCTTAACCTTCAAAATTCTTCTATGTGCTAGATTTTTAAAAAATTAAGCTTAAATAAAAATAACCTGAAAGAAGCAGCACTTCCTTGCCAAGATCATTTGAGACTTTTTAATTCAAAATAATTAAAATGTTTTCTTCTGTTCCACAGGCTGCTTATTTTGACATAGCAGTATTCTTGTGTTTTGGAATAACTTACTTAAAAATAGACACAAAGTCACTTGAAAAAAAAATACTGGCTTTTTGTGAATGAATTAATTTCTAATTATTTTGGATTTCTGTGATGCCGCTGATTGACAACTAATAAAATAATCAAGGACCAAGATGTCTGTTTGCATCACATAACACTCTGAAAGTGAGCCTTCATGTAATTTGAACACTGTGTTTGACCTTTTATAGTGTGCTGTGCTTTGCTGCTCAGTCGTGTCTGACTCTTTGCAACCCCATGGACTGCAACATGCCAGGCTCCTCTGCCCATGGGGATTCTCCAGGCAAGAATACTGGAGTGAGTTGCCATGTCTTCCTCCAGAGGATCTTTGCAACCCAGGGATCGAACCCAGGTCTCCCACATTGCTGGCGGATTCTTTACCAGCTGAGCTACCCCAATAAAACTCATCTTTCATTTAATTTATTTTTTACATCCTACCTTGGTTTTCCTTTCTCTCTCAAAAAAATCAAGAAAACACTTTACTTCCAGGTACTTATGCCTAGAAAACATTGAATCATTAATCCCTTTTCTTCTTCTTCACTGAAATTACTAAAGTTACCTATAGAAAAGAAAGACTTTGCTTTTCTTAAAAATAAAGATCATTATATAAATGATTACTATTTTCATGATCCTCCCACTTAACTCTAAGGTACTTGCTTTTTCTTCTATTTCCCGTCCTTCTGTCTCCCTATTGTTTCCCGAGCTTGCTGCTTCATGTACTCTTTTCTCTCTCTTCCTTTTATCTTCCTTTCTGGTTAATTCAGCTGTAAATTTATATGAGAACACATTTTCCTGAGTCACAAAGAAACAAATGGTTGCGAATTGGTAGATATCTGGGGCTTGCTTGCACGGCAAATGCATAAACAAAATACAGATATCAATGAGGAAGGACAAAGAGAGACAGAGCATCCATTCATCTTCTTCAAATAGTTTAACTTTTAACTGGTTACATGAAGATACAACAAAGACAGGAGCTGTATCACTGGTACATCCTTTAGATAGAACCCAGACAGAGTAGGGGAAGTTATTCTAGTATAAAAAAGCCCAGTTATTAATGTTTTGTGCATAATAGATTTATAGGAAGTAAAGGGGAGATCTCAGAACCATGTGTATTAATCTTCCTGGCATACAGTTAGTAGATTTCTTGGGACAGCAAAAAGGGACAGAAAATGAGCTTCAGTTGAGTTGCTGGGATCTTCCTTGTCTTAGAATCAATGCCCTCAAACTTCCTACAGTGGCCCACACCCCAGGTAACAGTAAGCTTCTTTTAAGCCACTGTCTACCAATTCTCACCCAATGCTTGCTACCTCAGGGACCAGGAACTAGAAAGGGAAAGTCTGTTTGCCTCATTGCTGCCCACAGCTGACCCAGTTCACTTCAGTTCAGCCTCTCAGTTGTGACCGACTCTTTGTGACTCCACAGACCACAGCACCCCAGGCTTTTCTGTCCATCACCAACTCTCAGAGCTTGCTCAAACTCATGTCCATTGACTCGGTGATGCTATCCAACCATCTCGTCCTCTGTCGTCTCCTTCTCCTCCTGCCTTAAATCTTTCCCAGCATCAGGATCTTTTCCAATGAGTCAGTTCTTCACATCAGGTGGCCAAAGTATTGTAGTTTCAACTTCAGCATCAGTCCTTCCATATTCATGACTGATTTCCTTTTGGATTGACTGGTTGGATCTCTTTACTGTCCAAGGGATCCTCAAGAGTCTTCTCCAACATCACAGTTCAAAAGCATCAATTCTTCAGAGCTCAGCTTTCTTTATAGTCTAACTCTCACATCCATACATGACTACTGGAAAAACCATAGCTTTGACTAGACAGACCTTTGTTGCCAAAGTATGTCTTTGCTTTTTAATATGCTGTCTAGGTTGGTCATAGCTTTTCTTCCAAGGAGCAAGTGTCTTTTCATTTCGTGGCTGCAGTCACCATCTGCAGTGATTTTGGAGCCCAAGACAATAAAGTCTGTCACTGTTTCCATTGTTTCCCCATCTATTTGCCATGGAGTGATGGGACCAATTGCTATGATCTTAGTTTTCTGAATGTTGATTTGTAAGCCAACTTTTTAACTCTCCTCTTTCACTTTCAAAAAGAGGCTTTTTAGTTCCTCTTCACTTTCTGCCATAAGGGTTGTGTCATCTGCATATCTGAGGTTATTGATATTTCTCCTGGCAATCATGATTCTAGCTTTTGCTTCATCCAGCCCATCATTTCTCATGATGTACTCTCCCCCATATAAGTTAAATAAGTAGGGTAACAATATACAGCCTTGATGTACTCCCTTTCTGATTTGGAACCAGTCTGTTGTTCCATGGCCAGTTCTAACTGCTTTTTCTTGACCTGCATACAGATTTCTCAGGAAGCAGGTCAGGTGGTCCGGCAGTCCCATCTCTTGAAGAATTTTCCAGAGTCTGTTGTGATCTACACAGTCAAAGGCTTTGGAGTAGTCAATAAAGCAGAAAGAAATGTTTTTCTGGAACTCTCTTGCTTTCCCAATGATCCAATGGATGTTGGCAATTTGATCTCTGGTTCTTCTGCCTTTTCTAAATTCAGCTTGTACATCTGGAAGTTCACGGTTCATGTATTGCTGAAGCCTGGCTTGGATTTTGAGCATTACTTTGCTAGAGTGTCAGAAGAATGCAATTGTGTGGCAGTGACCCATGGGACTCAAAAAATACCTAGAAAATAGTAAACCTGCTGGAGCTCTCCCCTTCTTTATCCACAAGGGCCTCAGTTCTCTCAGATGCTCCCTGGACAGACAGACAGATAGTTGAGTATCATCTTCTATCCTAGGGTCTCCCCTACTTTGGTCTCCCCTAGAGAGGGTTTTCTTCAGGTGATTGTGCCTGACCTTTCTTCATATTTTCCACCTGATTCCCTAAGCTTCTGTTGCTGCTCTAGATTTTTCCAGGTAGGCTCATAGAAACAGCAATGAAGTGGTCAGGGCACAATATTGAAGATGAGGATGTCAGCAAGAAAATCCAAGAATCAATGAGAGACCTGGGTGACACTCTCTAAGGTCTGATCCTCATTAACCTATGTCTCAACATTACTTCTGCAAATGTCCATGGCCCCAGAGACTAAGCAGAGTGACCTGCTGTGTGATGAACAGTCAAAGATGCAAAGCTCAGGATTTCACATTGAGAACACTCTGTTTGGATTCTTGTTTTTCAGTCACAAAGTCATATTTCTCCTGTCAATCTTGATTTCAGCTTGTAATGTGTACTAGGAAAACATGTTGGATGGCTACAAAGAAATCATGCTAAAAAAACCCCCAGTGATGCATCTCTATTTACTCCATGAACTGGCATCTTCTGTGAACCTCCACATCATATTCTAGTACAAAGGAACACAGATCAATGATTTTCTATACTTATTCTCAATTCACTGGTGACTAGCTGAAGATATAAAGACTAAAATAGGAGGAACTTGATTTTATATCCACAGCAGAGTATTAGCAAAATATTAGCAAAATTATTACCCAAGCAAAAATTTCCCAAACTTTCAAGGTCTAACAAGTCTGCACTTAGTCATGGCCATCATCCAGAGGCTCCTGACCATCCAGGTTAAGTAGGCAGACCACAATGCCAGGATCCTCAAAGCTGAGCTTTATTTTAGCTCACTTGAGCCATATTTTTTTCTATCTGCATGGATTTAACTGTCTAAGAGAAAGCTCACTGGGCTCTTCATGCACACTAACCCTTGATTACTGCTCACTCCTCACATAAATGAACTCTAGTTGGCATGTGAGCAGCTGTGACTTCTTAGTTTTTAGTTCTTTTGATTCCTCTCATTCAATTCATTTATTTGTTGTTGTTATTCAGTAGCTGAGTCATATCTGACTCTTTGCAACCCCATGGACTGAAGCGTGCCAGGCTCCCCTGTCCTTCACTATGTCCCGGAGTCTGTTCAAACTCATGTCCATTCAGTCAGTGATGCTAAATAACCATCTCATCCTCTGTTGCCCCTTCTCCTCCTGCCCTTTCCCAGCATCAGAATTTTTTTCCCAGTGAGTTGGCTTTTCACATCAGGTGGCCTGGAGCTTCAGCTTTATCACTAGTCCTTCCAGTGAGTATTCAGAATTTCCTTGGATTGACTGGTTTGATCTCCCTGCAGTCCAAGGAATTCTCAAAAGTCTTCTCCAGCACCACAATTAGAAAACATCAATTCTTCAGTGCTCAGCCTTCTTTATGGTCCAACTCTCACATCCATACTTAACTACTGGAGAAACCATCACTTTGACTATGCGGACCTTTATTGGCAAAATGATATCTCTGCTTTTTAATTCACTGTCTAGGTTTGTCATAGCTTTTATACATGATCTAGCTAATCATTTATACCTGGACATTATACTACAAAGCAAACCTGGTTCATTGGGATCCCCCTGGAGAAATGATCCTACCATCCCCGTATCCTCTTCACTTGAAGGGAGCACTGACTGTAGTTTTAGTAATTCAACAAAGATTTCTCAAGTGCCAAATTAGGTGCTCATTACTTATATTGACCAGAAACCTTAGGATAACCTGTTAATATTACCTAAAATATTCAGTACCAGGGGTGCTCTTATTCTAGTAGATTCCTAAAATAAGCTTTTTACTAATAAGGTGCACATATTTATTTTCTGATAATATGTTTACTCTTATGTTATTTTCATTATAAGCAATTAGAATATTAAATTCCATTTTATTACTATTACTGATTTCTGTCATAGCAAAATGAAATGATACAAATTTAAGATAATGAGTCATTTCTATGAATAAATTCTCACTAATTAATTAAACAAGTACTTATTGGCCTACTATACACCAGGAACTCTGTGAATGAGGTGCTAGAAATATCATAATCCCTGCCCTCATTAAGCTTTATCCCACCTGGGGAATTGTTTTTGTGTTCAGTTGCTAAGTCATGTCCATAGGGGATATAAAAGAGTAAATAAACAATTGTAACTGAAGATAATAAACACAATAAAGAAGAGCATAGGTGTTATAGGAACAAATAGACATAGAGAATGGACATGTAGATGGGGGGGGAGTGGAACGAATTCGAGATTGGGAGTGACATACAAACCTTACCATCTGCAAAATAAATAGAAACTGGGAACCTGCTTTATTTCACAGGGAGCTCAGCTTGGTGTGCTGTGGTGATCTACATGGGTGGGATGGGGGATGGGAGGGAGGGGATATACGTACAAATATAGGAGATTCACTTTGTTGTCCAGCAGAAACCAACACAACACTGTAAAGCAATTATATGCCAATAAAACCAAATTAATTTTAAAAAATAAAAGAAGAAATGAGTTTACAAACAAAATAGAACACACACACATACATAGGATGGGCCTGTCACTCATTCAGGAGTTAATCAGAGATGATTCTCTGTAGGAATCTAAATATATAAAAACTGAGACCTGAAGGATGGTTGCAAGACACTGGAGCTGGGAGGAATATTCTAGGCATAGAAATGCTGGTGTGCTGGAGGAATTTTGTAAGACAATTATTAAACTGTTTGTAGCTTGAAACATGAGTAGTTATCTTACAGAAATCAGCAAAAGCTACAAATCAGGTCCCTCCTTCACAAGTTTCTATTCCACCTCACTCTCAGCTAATTTACCAGCACTCCCCTTGAAGTGAATGAGAACATAGTAAATTAAGGAACTGAAAATAGTTTGACTTGCTGGATCAGTAAAAAATGAGACTGGAAAAGCATGAAAAAGCCAGATCTTCAAGGACCTTGTAATTCAAGGTAATGAATTTGGATTTTGTCAGGATGAGGAAGGGAAAGTAGTGAATAATTTCAAAGAGGGCTTCTGTTTGCAGTTTTAAATACAAATGTGGCAGTTGTATTGAGAACATTCTGGATGAATACTGTTATACTTTCTCAGAAACAAGTTGAAGGGCATCAAGTGATTTGAAAAATAGAGAAAAAGTGTTCTCAAAATGACAAGAGTACATTTGGGGCAAATTTACTCCCATGGCATATTGTGATAGTGTGTTCTCCAACAGATGGGAAAGGAAAGTAAAATAGATTATGGCAATCGTTTCATCTGCTATCACCTGTAAGACAACCATAAATGGAAGTCATGTGTTGCATTGACCACAGTGTCAATTTAAGCATTAAGGCCAAAGAGGAAGCCAGCCGACACATCATTTATTCACCTACTGTGAATATAATTCATTAACTGTGCTATAATTTATTAGCAATTACTAATTAGCTGGCAGAGACACTCATAGAGCTAATTTGGGGGGCTTTTATTGGTGGCATTTGACAATGAAATTTAAAATACTGTTCACATGTCACAAGTAACATGAACTGTTTCATTGTACATATTTATTATGTTTTACAGTATATATTTATGATTCAGTAACTTTTCTGGATAAAAAGGAAAATGTATGACTAATTGCACAATAGACTCTGTGTGTGTGTTAGTCGCCCAATCCAGTCCTACTCTTTGTGACCCTATGGACTATATATATACATATATATAGCCTGCCAGGCTCCTCTGTCCATGGAATTCTTTAGGCAAGAATACTGGAGTGGGTTGCCATTTCCTTCTTTAAGGTAGACTTCAAGCATTCACAATAGATTACAAAATAGTTTACAAGAGACTCTAAGCATTCACAAATTTAACATATCCATGGTCTGTGAAAAAGTGAAAGTCGCTCAGTCCTGTCCAAATTTTGGGACCTCCTAAAGTCTTTTAAAGTTTGGCTAAAGCCCAAATATGAAATGCACATAATGCTGGGCTGGTTTCTGGGTTAGAATTAGTCATTTAACTAGTGAAAGAGCCTACTCAAAGGCCCCACATCTGCATCTCAGTAAGGCTTGCTTGTTGGTCACTTTGCCACTGGCAGACTTAACAAAATTGAATGAATGGCAGAACACCCTATACTTGGTTAAGAAGACTTTTAAAGATGTTAGTGCTCTGCAAAATGAATATACATTTTTAATGAAATTCTAAAAGAATTTTTTAAACTGAATGTGCTGACTCAAAACTAAACATGGGGAATTAAATATGTAAAAGAACTAGGAAAATTCTGGAAAAAAGGATGAATGAGAGGAGCCTAGTACTACCAAATACGACCACATATTATATAGCTATGGTAATTATAAGATAAGAGACACATAAATCTTAAGACAGGTTAATGGAACAGAATAAAGAAGCCAGAAATAGACCCAAGTACATATGGAAATTTAGTACACAATAAAGGTGACATTCCAAATTGATAGATCAAAAACTTTTTTAACATTAAAAAGAAGTCATTAAAGTACTAGGAGAAAGTATCAGTTCAGTTCAGTTCAGTTCAGTCACTCAGTCATGTCTGACTCTTTGAGACCCCATGAATTGCAGCATGCCAGGCCTCCCTGTCCATCACAACTCCTGGAGTTCACTCAGACTCACGTCCATCAACTTGGTGATGCCATCCAGCCATCTCATCCTCTGTCGTCCCCTGCTCCTCCTGCCCCCAATTCCTCCCAGCATCAGAGTCTTTTCCAATGAGTCAACTCTTCACAGGAGGTGGCCAAAGTACTGGAGTTTCAGCTTTAGCATCATTCCTTCCAAAGAAATCCCAGGGCTGACCTCCTTCAGAATGGATCGGTTGGATCTCCTGGCAGTCCAAAGGACTCTCAAGAGTCTTCTCCAACACCACAGTTCAAAAGCATCAATTCTTCGGTGCTCAGCTTTCTTCACAGTCCAACTCTCATATCCATACATGACCACTGGAAAAACCATAGCCTTGACTAGACGGACCTTTGTTGGCAAAGTAATGTCTCTGCTTTTCAATTTGCTATCTAGGTTGGTCATAACTTTCCTTCCAAGGAGTAAGCGTCCTTTAATTTCATGGCTGCAATCAGTAGAGTGTAGTTTAAAAAACAATTTTGATACAAGGAAGGACTATAAAAACATGGCAGAATATAGCAATATAGGAAATGAAACATACAAATTTGAATGTATACAATAAAATTACTCTACAAAATAAAGCATCAAAAACAAAATATAAAGAAGCAATATACTAGAGATAAAAATATTTGTGGCATATGAAAAAAGGATGTTTTAGTAATATATAAAGAAAAAATCAATAAGAAAAACAGTAATCCAATAGAAACCAGGCAAAGATCATAAAGACAGACTTCACAGAAGAGGAATAAGAATCGCTTATTCTTATTTCAAAGAGGAATCTCTTTGAAACATGTGAAAGTATACTCAGCTTCATTCATTACAAATAAATGCAAATTCAAACTTCAAAGAAATAGATATTTTCACCTTCAGATTGGCACAGTAACAGTGTCTGACACTCTCATATATTTGCTGGGATGGTAAATTGGAATGAATTTTTTAAAAAGCAATTTGACAATTTATATCCAAATTTCAAATGCAGATATCCTTTCACCCAGCAATTCTACTTTGAAGAATTCATTCCTCATGCATACTTGTACATATATACAGTAAGATATTCATATCATTATTTTTAATAAAAATTTTTTTAAACAAACTAAATGATTTTTATAGAAAATGGTTTGATAAATCATTATGCATCTATATAGTTGGATACTATGACACCATCATTTTTTTGCATTGACCACTGAGGAACCCTTTCTTATCTCGCTTTGCAATTCTTTGGAACTCTGCATTCAAATGAGTAAGGCCCCCTTGGAAACCATTTTGCCTTTTTGCATTTCTTTTTCTGGGGATGGTCTAGATCTCTGCCTCCTGTACAATGTCATGAACCACTATCCATAGTTCTTCAGGCACCCTGTCTATCATATCTAATCCCTTGAATCTATTTGTTACTTCCACTGTATAATCATAAAGGATTTGATTTAGGTCATACCTGAATGGCCTAGTGGTTTTCCCTACTTTCTTCCATTTCAGTCTGAAAACAGATCAGTTTTCATTCCAATCCCAAAGAAAGGCAATGTCAAAGAATGTTCAAACTACTGCGCAATTACACTCATGTCATATGCTGGCAAAGTAATGCTCAAAATTCTCCTTGCAAGGCTTCAACAGTAAATGAACCGTGAACTTCCAGATGTTCAAGCTGAATTTAGAAAAGGCAGAAGAACCAGAGATCAAATTGCCAACATCCATTGGATCATTGGGAAAGCAAGAGAGTTCCAGAAAAACATCTACTTCTGCTTTATAGACTATGACAAAGTCTTTGATTGTGTGGATCACAACAGACTGTGGAAAATTCTTCAAGAGATGGGACTAATTGACCACCTGACCTGCTTCCTGAAAAATCTGTATCCAAGTCAAGAAACAACAGTTAGAACTGGACATGGAACAACAGACTGGTTCCAAATTAGAAAGGGAGTACATCAAGGCTGTATATTGTCACCCTGCTTATTTAAATTATATGCAGAGTACATCATGAGAAATGATGGGTTGAAAGAAGAACAAGCTGGAATCAAGATTTCCGGGAGAAATATCAATAACTTCAGATATGCAGATAACACCACCCTTATTGCAGAAAGCTAAGAACTAAAGAGCCTCTTGATGAAAGTGAAAGAGGAGAGTGAAAAAGCTGGCTTAAAACTCAGCATTCAGAAAAGTAAGATCATGGCATCTGGTCCCTTCACTTCATGGCAAATAGATGGGGAAACAATGAAAACAGTGACAGACCTTAGTTTTTTGGGCTCTAAAATCACTGCAGATGGTGACTGCAGCCATGAAATGAAAAGACACTTGCTCCTTGAAAGAAAAGCTATGATTAACCTAGACAGCTTACTGAAAAGCAGAGATATACTTTGCCAACAACGGTCCATCTAGTCAAAGCTATGGTTTTTCCAGTAGTCATGTATAAATGTGACAGTTGGACTATAAAAAAGCTGAGCACCAAAGAACTGATGCTTTTGAACTGTTGTTTCGGAGAAGACTCTTGAGGATCCCTTGGACAGCAAGGAGATTCAACCAGTCAATCCTAAAGGAAATCAGTCCTGAATATTCATTGGAAAGACTGATGCTGGAAGTTGGAATTTCAATACTTTGGCCACCTGATGTGAGGAACTGACACATTGGAAAAGACCCTGATGCTGGGAAAGATTGAAGGCAGGAGGAGAAGGGAACGACAGAGGATGAGATAGTTGGATGGTATCACTGACTCAATAGACATGAGTTTGAGCATGCTCTGAGAGTTGGTGATGGACAGGGAAGCCTGGAGTGCTGCAGTCCATGAGTCACAAAAAGTTGGACATGATTGAGCGACTGAACTGACTGACTGATGATGCCATCAGTTTAAACCAAGACTATCAGGACTGAATGGGAGAATCGTCAAGAAAGAATATTAAAAGAATAAAAGATATATACAGAACTGCATGTATGCATGCTCAGTAGCTTCAGCTGTTTCCCACTCTGCGAGCTTATGGAGTGTAGCCCACGAGGCTCCTCTGTCCATGTGATTCTCCAGGCAAGAATACTGGAGTGGGTTGCCATGTCCTTCTTCAGGAGATCTTCCCAACTTAGGGATTTAATTTGCAGCTCCTGTGTCTCCTGCATTGCAAGCAGATTCTTTACCCACCGAGCCAGCTGAGAAGCCAGTGGTACATATCAGTTCAGTTCAGTTCAGTTCAGTCACTCAGTTGTGTCCAAATCTTTGCAACCCCATGAATCACAGCACGCCAGGTCTCCCTGTCCATCACCAACTCATGGAGTTCACTCAAACATATAGTAGATTACAATTGTTTGAAAGACACATGTGCACAGAAATGCAAATGCAGGTATATATATAGAATGTTTTTGGAAGGACACAAGAAAGGAGTAGAGAAGAGATCAGATTATAAAGGACAGGTTTTGGGGGTTTGTTTTAAATATATACCTTTTATAGCAAGTTTTATTTTTGCTTTATTTTTGGTCAAATTCAGGAGTGTCTGGATTCAGTGACAGGAAGATGATGAGAAGGGTTTAGGGAATGCTTCAGTAGGTGCAAAATGTGTTCACTGAATAAAAGATACACCTTAAATGTTGAAAAGTCTTTCATATAACACATTTCATCATCCTCACTCATGATGTATATTAGTCAGAATTTTCCAGAGAAACAGAATCAATAGGATATTTCCAGATACATAGAGATTTATTATGAGGGATTGACTCACATGATTACAGAGGCTGAGAAGTCCCATCATCTGCAAAGCTGGAGGTTCAGGAAAATCAATGGTTTAGTTCCAGTCAAACTCCAAAGGCCTGAATACCAGAGGAGATGGTGTAAATCCCAGTCCCAGTCTAAAGGCCCAAGAATGATTAAATCCTGGTCCAGCCTGGAAGTTCTGAGAACCAGAAGCTCTGATTTCCAAAGGCAGGAGATAATTGTCCCAACTCAAGCAAGAGAGCCAATTTTCCCTTCTTTTGCCTTTCTGTTCATCTTAGGCCCTCAAAAGATTGGACGATGCCCGTTTGCATTGTTGAGGGTAAAATAGAGCTTTACAGATTCAAATTCTAATTAATCTCTTTTGAAAACACCCTCATAGACACACTCCAAGATAATGTTTGACCTGCTTTCTGGGCATTCCTTAGTCTAGTCATCACAGGTAAGGATCAACATTATTTATAGCTTTCACTATGGATGAATTCTGTAAGGGCTAGGACTGTGTCCTATCTTAATCACCATTAAATGTATTGATATTAGCATAATGCCTAGTACAGAGCAAATACTCAAGAAGTGTCTATAGAATGAATTCATGAAAGTCCAGTATTATGGTTATGACATGATATAACATGTACCATTTTTTAAGACACAATTTTTGGTTTTAGATTTATAAATAAGTTTGCTCATTTATTTGTTCATTATTGAATGTGGTCAATTTTTTTAGTTACTTTAGTTAATTAGGGAAAATAGCATTATGTTCAGAAATCTAGGTATTTGTGATAAGTTTAATATGAATCTCTTTTGCCAGACAAGACTATATTACAATGCTTACCAAAGATGGTACAGAGAAAAACAAGGAAGCTTGTTTAAAATGCAGGATTGCCGGGTTCCACTCCCAGAGAATCTGATTTAATAGATCTGAGTTGATGCTTAAGAATATTTAAATATGTTCTCAAGTAATTATAATAGCCATTAAAATTGGGGAAACTAATGCTATCTCAATAAATACATATATAAAATTAGGGAATCCTTGATTTTCATTTTTTTCTCCTTAGGGACTATATACATTTACTTAGTAAGTATTCCTAATGTGCTCACTGTGTATCAGCCACTGACTAAACTATTGAACAAATTTGTTTAATCTCTGTCACAACCCTTTGAGGTAGGTGTTATTTATCTTTCCACTTTATGGATGCAGAAATTGAGATATAGAGATATTTAAAAAAAAAAAAAAAAGCAGAAAAACTTGCCCAAGCTCACATAGCTAGTAAAGCAGGTCTAGGAAATGCCAGAGTCTGCAATAACTCTGCTTTCTTCTGCAAACATTTTACAACATTTAATTTGTTCCAATATTGTTTGACCTGCTAATAAATACTCACATGGTGGCACTGGCTCATACACACACACACACACACACACAACAAAAACTATAATTTCAAACTGATATTGAAATAATAAATAGAAATTTGGCACTGCAAAATATTCAGCCAGAACTTTTTAGATGAGTTCCACAGTTGTTTCTCTTCTTTTCAAATATGACATTTCTTAATTCAGCATCACAGATTTTATTCATATATAGTAATTCTGGAGGTTTGAACTGAAAAAGTTGAGCAATAGATATTCAAATCAAAGAAAAAGAGCCACTTGTTTATTTGAGGAAATTTTAAATAGACTCTGGACATGTTTTTATAGCCTATATTTGGAGGTCTAGGATTGTGGTATTGAACTACCTTTCAAACTAATAATAATCCTTGTCTTAGTGTTTGTCTGTGTTGCAGTGGCCAGATACGTGAATTCCTGAGTTTTAGGTATTGTGCTGTCACTGTCATGCCTGATTTTACAACAACTGATCATTCAACACAAAGAATAAGAAGGCCTGACACTTGCCACGATCAAAACAACTACCATCAAATACACATTTCATCATCATAACCCATCAAATAGTGGGACATATCTGGATTGATCAAGTTCCCAGAAGATAATGGTCTATCCTTTAGCTTAGGTTGAAGAATGATTAGAAGTGGTGGGAGACAGGGGGACATTACAATGAAAAATGGTCCTGGTGACAGCTAGGCTGTGAGGGGAAACTAAGAAATGAAACAGAAACCACACCTGAAAAACTGTATGATGACTCGTAAAACAAACTATACCAAACCAAACCATGATCACCAATTTGTGAAGCTTTAACACCAACTCCTTTAGATAGAACATGAACAACTTATAAATCTGCACAGAGGCATATGTTGTAAAGATAAGTTCACTCACTGTGCCATCTACTCCTTAGTTTATAGATTTGGTCCAATTTCTGCCCAAACTATTACTAACTTCAGCCTCCAAAATCCCCAAAGTCCTCCTCTCTAACTCCCTCCTTTGAAGATAGCCCATATACCCCCAGGGTTCATTCTCCCTTGCTGTGGCAAGCCTAATACATTTAACTTTGACTACTAGTGTTCCTGGTAGTCTTGGCTCTCTATCTTTAACACCTTTGATAACACTAAATAAGAAGCAGTTTAACAGAAAGGAGTCTTTCAGTCATTCCTTCCTATTAAGTGTAGAGGTTGCAGAGGGGAATGTACATTATATTTTCCAAGTGCATTTTGTACTTCTCTATTGACACTCTACTCCAACTATGCTGATTTCATTGCTGCTAAATTGGTGATTAGATGCTTATTCACATGATGCAAATTAGCATAGTTAAAATGTCTTGTATGGGACAGTTTAACTACATTCATTAATGAAAGTGAAAATGTTAGTTGCTCAGTCACATCTGACTCTTTGTGACCCCATGGACTGTAGCCCACCAGGATCCTCTGTCCATGGATTTTCCAGGTAAAAATACTGGAGTGGGTTGCCATTTCCTACTCCAGGGGATCTTCCTGACCCAAGGATTGAACTGGGGTCTTCCATATTGTGGGCAGATTCTTTACCATCTGAACCACCAGGGGAGCTATTACTAGTATATTAATATTGAGTCAGACACTGTATTCAACAATGACTAATCCATCATTTTTGAGAGGTGGTTTTAGTATTGAGAAGTCTATGTAGCTGTGCAGCATCTTGCATGAAAAATGTGCACTCTCTTGGCCTTACCTCACTAGATAGCCACTGACAGAGAATTTCAATGTCCAGCGCTGTCACTTTGACATGTTCCCTCAAGGGTCAATTTATATTCAACAAAGAAGATGCAAGAAATAATCCCTAAAAAGCCATGTAACAGAACTCTGTCTATGGCTTTGTCTCTGTCTCTCCACACAAATAAACACTATCACTACACACACACACACACACACACACTTTTTCTCTTAAGAAAAGTAATCCCACAAAAAATTTTTTGTAGCTTGGTATACTAATGAGAAGTGACTTTTTAATTATTTGTCTACCATAAGCAAGCAGTTGTGATGGTCTTCTCAATTCATTTTGATAGAATCATGGAATGCCAGAACTAAAGGTAATATTAGTGATTATATCAGTCAGGATTATCTAGAGAAATGGAGCCTACAGGATATATATATATGCATATATACATACATATAATGTACACATGTATATACATGTGCATATACATATATATGATATATGTATGATGTCTATATATCTATGTCTATGTTTAGGTCTATCTTTAGCTAGAGAGGAAAGGAAGAGGGGAAGGAAAGAGTGGTTTAAGATTTTATTTTATTTTAAGGAGTTGACATGTAATTGTGGGGGCTGGCAAGTCCCAAATCATTAATTCAGGCCTGAAGCTGAACACTCAGGCTGGAGTTGATGCTTCAGTCTTGAAGCAGAATCTCTTTTTCTCTGGGAAACCTCAGTTTTTGTTGTTAAGGCCTTAATGAGGCTCCCCCAAATTATCAAGGGGGAGCCTCTCATTTAAAGTCAACTGATATAGATATATATATATATATATATATATATATATATATATATATATATAAACCATATCTGCAAAATGCTTTCATAGCTAGACTGAGATTAATGTTTGGTTAAATAAGTGAGTACTGTAGGCTAGACATAATTTTGCTGACATAAGTCCATATAGTCAAAGCTATGGTTTGCCTGGAAAATCCCATGGATGGAGGAGCCTGGTAGGCTGCAGTCCATGGGGTCGCTAAGAGTCGGACACAACTGAACAACTTCACTTCACTTTTCACTTTCATGCATTGGAGAGGGAAATGGCAACCCACTCTGGTATTCTTGCCTGTAGAATCCCAGGGATGGGGGAGCCTGGTGGGCTTCCATCTATGGGGTCACACAGAGTCAGACACGACTGAAGTGACTTAGCAATGGTTTTTACAGTAGTGATGTACAGATGTGAGAGTTGGACGATAAAGAAGGCTGAATGCCAAATAACTGCTGCTTTCAAATTGTGCTGGAGAAGACTCTTGAGAGCTCCTTGGACAACAAGGGGATCAAACCAGTCCAACCTACAGGAAATCAACCCTGATTATTGACTAGAAGGACTGATGCTGAAGTGGAAACTCCAATACTTTGGCCACTTGACATGAAGAGCTGACACATTGGAAAAGACCCTGATGCTGGGAAAGATTGAGGGCAGGAGGAGAAGGTGGCTACAGAGGATGAAATGGCTGGATGGCATCAGCGACTCAGTGGACATGGGTTTGAGCAAACTTAGGAGATGGTGAAGGACAGGAAAGCCTGGAGTGCTGCAATCCACGGGGTCACAAAGAGTCAAACACAACTTAGCAACTGAACAACAACAATAGGCTAGAGAAACTGACACATAAAATGAACCAGCACAGTGATCATCTAAACAAACTCAATGAATTTTATACATGTAGAGTCTGGGGGCTTGCAGAGGGAAGAGAGATGTTTAGTCATCTAGCACCTAAGGTTATAGCATACTACAATTAGTACCCTAAATTATTAATGTCAGATTGGAAGTTCTCCTCAATCATAAATCTTAATGTGTATCACTATATTTATAGTTTCTAAGTATTCATTGATCATGGAATTTCTTATGCTTATGATTAAATTGGAAAGATTATCCTGAGAACATTAAGAGCAACTTATTAAAGGATATATTACACGGATCAACTGAATGCTGCTACTAAGATACACATAATAAATATAATATATTGACTATGTCAAAATTTACAAGTCTTAAGAACCAAACTAAGATATTTGAAACACATGAAAATATTGCTGAGCTGTCTTACAAACTGAATGACTAAAGGCCACTAATTTTCTTTTTATTTTATCTCCAAATTACAATTCCACTTTAATAAAAATGTCTATTAGTTAATATATAAAATAACTTTAGTTTAACTCACATTTACTTACTTTACAAACCACGTTATATTAAGATGTGTTATTTATAAAAATTTGCATTTTTCTCTACAAGGATACTTAAAAGCTCCCAGTGAGATTAAATTATAAATTAGTTCCTAAACAATGCTTATAAATTCTGGAAAATATTTCTTATGATAAGAGATAAGATTTCTAATTAAATAATTTGAGTCTGCTACACAAGATGTGGCTTTAGAATCAAAGACAGGATGCAATGAGACTTTCAATATTTATCTATTTAAACTAGAATCTTCATAAATGAACTTGATGCTGGGTAAACAAGACAGAATGAGATAATATTTTAGGTCACAGAAGTAGTGCAGACATTTTACTAGTGATATCATCATTTAGTTAGGAAAGGAAGGGTTTTGCTTCCTAAAAATGTATGGTAAAAAAACAGAAACAGACACACAGATATAGAGAACAAACTAGTGGTTACCAGTGGGGAAAGAGAAAGGGAGAAGGGATTAAAAGGTATAAACTATTATGTATAAAATACATAAGCTACAAGGATATATTGTACAAAACATGGAATACAGCCAATATTTTATAATAACTTTGAATTGAGTATCAGCTATAAAAATTTGAATCACTTTGTTTTACCCTTAAAAATAATATAATATTTACATAAACTATATTTTAATAAAGAAAAATTAATTAAAAATTTTGTAAATGCTCAGTAAAATACCAGTAAAAATTCAAGAAATTACTATATAACAAAGCAAAGAAAGGAGAAACATACTAATTTTTTTAAGTGAGCAAAGGATATGAATAGGGAAGTTCAAAACACAATATATGAACTCCCAATAGGATATGAAAAAATGTTTAATTATAGCAGTAATCAATACTAGGGAAATTAAAATGGGAAATATTTTTTGGCCTATAAAATTGTCAGATACTTTTAAATAATAATTTCATAATTGGTGGGATAGATACCTTCCACATTGCTGGCATTTGTAGATATTTGTACAGATAATCCCTGAGTGCTAATGGTTAGACTTTATGATTTTTTGACATTACAATGGTACAGAAATGATTTGCATTCAATATAAACTGTATTTCAAACATATACAGTGAAAAAATGCCTAAAAATATATTCAACAATATATTAGCAGTTGATCAATTTGGGCAGTGGAATTATTGTTATTTTTTTTGTTTTCTCTTAGTGTAGTTTCACTTTACATATTGCTTTTTTAAGTTATAGGAAGATTAGTTTTCTTGTAATTGGAATAATAATGTTATTATTTTTAAATATGTATGAGGAAATAAAAAAGATGTTCATATGCAGTACATGATTATTTTTCAAACCAGCAGCATACTGCTATAGACTGAACTAAGCCCCCTCCCCATATTCATATACTGAAGACTTAATACCCAATGTGATTATAATTGGAGAAAGTTTTTCAGGGGGCTAAGGTTAAAAGTGGAGAAGGCAATGGCACCCCACTCCAGTACTCTTGCCTGGAAAATCCCATGGATGGAGGAGCCTGGTGGGCTGCAGTCCATGGGGTCACTAAGAGTCGGACACAACTGAGCGACTTCACTTTCACTTTTATGCATTGGAGAAGGAAATGGCAACCCACTCCAGTGTTCTTGCCTGGAGAATCCCAGGGATGGGGGAGCATGGTGGGCTGCTGTCTATGGGTTGCACAGGGTCGGACACGACTGAAGTGACTTAGCAGAAAGGTTAAAAGAGGTCATGAAAGTGAGGTGTTAATATAAGGATTGGTGTCCTTGTAAGAAGACAGAATTGTAATGAGAGAGAGATTTCTTGCCACTGAAACTCAAGGATGAAAGGTCATGTTAGCTCATAGCAAGTAGGCAACTGTCTGCAAATATGGAAGAGCACAGAATCCAACTATAATGTCCCCCTGATCTTGGACATTCAGCCTCTAGAACTGTGAGAAAATAAATTTTGTTGCTTAAGTCACCCAGTCTACTGTATTTTGTTATGGCAATTTGATCTGACTTAAACACGTGCTTTTGGTCATTTAATATGCTTTTTAGTCATATATAAATTTTACTCTGTCTCCTTCCAAAGAGATTTGAATTGGCTAAAATTGGGTTTAATTAATAAGTTCTATTAAGTCAGGGGAAAGAACTTAGTCTAGACTCTGAGGAGGACATAGTATTTGGAAGAAGTGTGAAGAGGTATGAGCATGATGGTGGCTGCAGCATAAGCAATGGCATGAAGATCATCAGGGGATAAGAAGCAGAACAACATGAGTATACAGATAAGAGAAGATCAGAAGATGACTAAGTTCTCATTCTTTTCATGTTATACCCTTTCAAAATCATTACTAAACATTCACAGTGACTTACAGTAAGGTATCAAGTGAAATATTGTCTTCCGAAATTTTATTAAACTCCATTTTGTTTTGAAGAATGTTATCCCTTAAAAAACTGTACAAGTGGAACTAACTGGGTAAAGGGTATGGAACCCTTCTGTATTATTTCCTGCAGCATAATGTAAATTCATTATTACATATAAATTAAAAGTTCAGTTGAAAAATTAAATTCTCCAGAGTCTAAAATGGAAACTGGATTAATATTGTGACAACTATACTTTAAAATCCTGATGTTATAGGTCATTCTGGGGTGTACTTTTTTTTTAAATTTTATTTTATTTTTGAACTTTACAATATTGTATTAGTTTTGCCAAATATCAAAATGAATCCGCCACAGGTATACCTGTGTTCCCCATCCTGAACCCTCCTCCCTTCTCCCTCTCCATCCCTCCCTCTGGGTCGTCCCAGTGCACCAGCCCCAAGCATCCAGTATCGTGCATCGAACCTGGACTGGCAACTCGTTTCATACATGATATTATACATGTTTCAATGCCATTCTCCCAAATCTCCCCACCCTCTCCCTCTCCCACAGAGTCCAGATGGTAACAATAACCCTGTGTATGAGACAGCAAAAGAGACACTGATGTATAGATCAGTCTTATGGGGTGTACTTCTTTAGGAAACACTAACTTACATTTATTTTGAGGAAATCAGATAGTTGAAGAGATTTAGCAAAGGCCCAATTTACCCTTGTGCTCAAACGGTAACTCCCACCCTAAGAAGGAACCAATGGGTTTTTGCTATTAGGCCACTGATTAGGGTTCTGATTTGGGCTTTCCTGGTGGCTCAGATGGTAAAGAACATGCCTGAAATGTAGGAGATCTGAGTTTGATCCCTGGGTTGGGAAGATCCCCTGGAGAAGTGAATGACTACCCACTCCAATATTCTGGTCTGGAGAATTCCATGGACAGAGAAGCCTGGCAGGCTCCATGGGGTCCATGAAGTCACAAAGAGTCAGACAAGACTGAGCGACCTTCACTTTAAACTCATATGGTTCTGATTTAGGTAAATATTTGTAAGTCCCGCCTCCGAGAAATCTGTATGAAGGTCAAGAAGCAACAGTTAGAACTGGATGTGGAACAACAGACTGGTTCCAAATTGGGAAAGGAGTATGTCAAGGCTGTATATTGTCACTCTGCTTACTTAACTTATATACAGAGTACATCATGAGAATTGCTGGACTGGATGAAGCACAAGCTGGAATCAAGACTGCCGGGATAAATATCAGTAACCTCAGATATGGAGATGACACCACCCTTATGGCAGAAAGTGAAGAAAAACTAAAGAGAGAGTCTCTTGATGAAAGTGAAAATGGAGAGTGAAAACCTGGCTTAAAACTCAGCATTCAGAAAAGTAATATCATGGCATCTTGTCCCATCACTTCATGGCAAACAGATGGGGAAACAATTGAAACAGTGACAGACTTTAGTTTCTTGGCTCCACAATAACTGCAGATGGTGACTGCAGCCATGAAATTAAAAGGCACTTGCCCCTTGGAAGAAAACTTATAACCACCCTAGACAGCTTATTAAAAAGCAGAGACATTACTTTGCCAACAAAGTTTCATCTAGTCAAAGCTATGCTTTTTTCCAGTTGTCATGTATGGATGTAAGAGTTGAACTATAAAGAAAGCTGAGTGCTGAAGAATTGATGCTCTTGAATTGTGGTGTTAGAGAAGACTCTTGAGAGTCTTGGATAGCAAAGAGATTCAACCAGTCCATCCTAAAGGAAATCAGTCTTGAATATTCATTGGAAGGATTGATGCTGAAGCTGAAACTCCAATACTTTGGCCACCTGATGCAAATAACTGACTCATTTGAAAAGACCCTGATGCTGGGAAAGATTGAAGGCAAGAGGAGAAGGGTTCAACAGAGGATGCGATGGTTGGATGGCATCACCATCTCAATGGACATGAATTTGAGTAAACTCTGGGAGTTGATGATAGACGGGTCAGCCGGCATGCTTCAGTCCATGGGGTTGCAAAGAATCAGACACAACTAAGTGACTAAGAGACACACACATGACCCATGTACTAGGCCATCCCTACCCTATTGGCAGTAATCCATTAAACTATGAACAATCACTTTATTACTGAAGAAGATCTGTGTTTCTGAAAGAGAGGGAACTCATTGAATACAGGAAAGGTCAATAGTAATGTTCAGAAAGTGAAGGTGTTAAACTTTGATGTTTCATCATGCATCTGGTTTATGGCATGGTCACTGCAAAATGACTTGAGATATTACCTATTTTAGAGACACAAGTCAAAAACTCTAAATCACCTCTTTAAAAAAAATACTTCAACCTAATATTATATGACTTAAAACCAATGTTTGGGAGGATGGATGGGGAAATGGCTAGATTGGTTTTTCATTACTGATTGATTAAACAGATATCATTATTTGTTCATTTGACAAGCATTTAAGGAATGTTCATTATGATTCAAGCACAGTGGCACAAAATGATATATTTTCTAGCCTAGAGATGAGCGACTAAACTGAACTGAGGACACTTCACCCCAAAACAATGAATTTCACCTTTTCCTCAAGAGCACATGGAACATTCTCCAGGATATATCACATCCTGGGCCATATATCTATCCTTAGTAAATTCAAAAAAATTGAAATCACTTCAAGAATATTTTCTAATCACATTGCAGTAAGATTAGATGTCAACTATAGGGAAAAAATATTAAAAACTACAAACATATGGAGGCTAAATAACATGGTTCTGAATAACCAACAAATCACGGAAGAAATCAAAAAGGAAATCAAAATATGCATAGAAACAAATGAAAATGAAAACATGACAACCCAAAACCTTGGGAATTCAGTAAAAGCAGTGCTAATGGGAAGGTTCATAGCATTACAAGCTTACCTCAAGAAACAAGATAAAAATCAAATAAATGACCTAACTTTACCCCTAAAACAACTAGAAAAAGAAGAAATGAAGAACCCCAGAGTTGGTAGAGGGAAAAAAATAATAAAAATTCAGGCAGAAGTAAATGAAAAAGAAACAAAGGAGACTATAGCCAAAGTCAACAAAACTAAAAGCTTGTTCTTTGAGAAGATAAATAAAATGAACCAACCATTAGCCAGACTCATCAAGAAAAAAAGGAGAAGAATCAAATCAACAAAATCAGAAATGAAAATGGAGAAATCACAACAGACAACACAGAAATGCAAAGGATCATAAGAGACTACTGTCAACAACTATATGCCAATAAAATGGACAACTTGGAAGAAATGGACAAATTCTTAGAAAACTATAACCTTGCAAAAACTGAACCAGGAAGAAATAGAAAATCTTAACAGACCCATCACAAGCATGGAAATTGAAAGTGTAATAAAAAAATCTTCCAACAAATGAAAGCCCAGGACCAGATGGCTTCACAGGTGAATTCTACCAAAAATTTAGAGAAAAGCTAATAACACCTATCCTACTCAAACTCTTCCAGAAAATTTCAGAGGAAGGTAAACTGCCAAACTCATTCTATGAGGCCACCATCACCCTAATACCCAAACCAGACAAAGATGCCACACACAAAAAAAAGAAAGAAAAGAAAACTATAGGCCAATATCACTGATGAAGATAGATGCAAAAATCCTTAACAAAATTCTAGCAAACAGAATCCAACAACATATTAAAAATATCATACATCATGACCAAGTGGGCTTTATCCCAGGGATGCAAGGATTCTTCAATATTCACAAATCAATCAATATAATATACCACATTAACAAATTGAAAGATAAAAACCATATGATAATCTCAATAGATGCAGAGAAAGCCTTTGACAAAATTCAACATCCATTTATGATAAAAAAAAAAAAACTCTCCAGAAAGCAGACATAGAAGGAACATCCCTCAGCATAATAAAAGCCATACATGATAAACTCATAGCAAACATCCTCAATGGAGAAAAATTGAAAGCATTTCCCCTAAAGTCAGGAACAAGACAAGGGTGCCCACTCTCACCACTACTATTCAACATAGTTTTGGAAATTTTAGCCACAGCAATCAGAGAACAAAAAGAAATAAAATAATCCAGATTGGAAAAGAAGTAAAACTCTCACTATTTGCAGATGACATGACCCTCTACAGAGAAAACCCTAAAGACACCATCAGAAAATTACTAGGGCTAATCAATGAAGAGTAAAGTTGCAGGATATAAAATCAATGCACAGAAATTCCTTGCATTCCTATACACTAACAATGAGAAAACAGAAAGAGAAGTTAAGGAAACAATCCCATTCACCACTGAAGTGAAAATAATAAAATACTTGAGAATAAATCTAATTAAAGAAGCAAAAGACCTAGAGATGCATATAGCCTAAACAGAGGAATGGTCTCCCAGATGGAATGCACATTTTTGAGGGGAGGTGCTAGCAATGAAGGAGGAGTCATTGGGGACAGTAAAGTCCTTATAAAAATATTACCAGTTAGACATTTATGCCAGAAACTTTAACCATTAGCTTTCTAAACTCTTAAAGCATGCTATTGAGATGGGACTTATCCTCATTTTACAAGAAACTTAAGTTCAAAGTAAACAAGTTATTTGCCTAAGGTCATGGAACTTATGAATAGTCAACCATGGATTTGAACCATGTCTTCCAAATTTTAAAGATTGTTATTTCTTACTATACTATACATCATCCCTTCAAGTTGTTTACAGTCAAGTTATGCAATTATCTTGTTCCTTGTTCATCCCTCTTTCCAGCATGCAAGTTCTAGAACAGGAATCTGTCCTACTCATTGCTGTATTTCCATTGTTTAGATCAGTATATAACATAGACTTGGCACTTATTAACATTTGTTGAATTAATCTAATATATATATTAATATATCAAAACTTGTTTTATTATCATTCTTATTATTATAAGTTAAGTCAAAGAGGGGTGCATGCATTCTGGTAAGGGCTGTGCAAAGCAATATATTAGATGAATAGAATTTCTTTTCATATGTCATTCATCTTTTTTGCTTTTTTTTAAAATTTATTTATTTTAATTAAAGGCTAATTACTTTACAATATTGCATTGGTTTTGTCATACATTGTATGTGAGACAGCAAAAAAGACACAGATGTATAGAACAGTCTTTTGGACTCTGTGGGAGAGGGAGAGGGTGGGATGATTTGGGAGAATGGCATTGAAGCATGTATAATATCATATAAGAAATGAATCACCAGTCCAGGTTTGATGCAGGATATTTTTATGTTTTATATGTACATGAAATATTGGATGGGCTTCCCAGGTGGCTCAATGATAAAGAATCAGCCTACCAGTGCCGGAGACACAGGAGATGCAAGGTCAAGAAAGTCCTCTGGAGGAGGAAATGACAATCCACTGAATATTCTTGCCAAAATATCTCAGGGACAGAAGAGCCTGGCAGACCACAATCCTGGGGTCACAAAAGAGTCAGACACAACTGAGCACTGATGCATGAAAATATTGGTAAAACAGCGTATATATGGAATTTATATGTTAATAAATATATTTGGAGTACAAAATTAATACCTGTTACTGATAGATGTGTGTTATCAAAAATGTTTGGAAAACACCAATCCAGAGGGAGAAGTAGGCATATAAGTAAACATGTACCACTTATCTTTTATGAAATGTGATGGGTATGTCTATATAAATTAGTTTAGGTGCAATAGGAAGAGCGTGACTATTTTTTCCTGGTTTTGATGATGATGGTGGGGCAGGGGTTATTAGTGGTACAGATAGCTAGAAAACAATTCACAGAGCAAGCAATGTTTAAACATGGAATCCTGTAGGATGGACTGGTTTTTTAGACACAGAGAAAATGACATTTGCAAAGGCATAAAGATATAAAAATCCTTGAGAATCCTTCTGTAGTTGCCTAGGAGGCTAGAAGGTAGGCATTGACCTCATGCTGAGCATGTTGACCTTTATCCTGAAGGTCATGGGAATTAAAAAAAGGTTCTAAGGAGCAAATATTAAGTGATGAGTCAGGGACTAGATTTTAGAGTCCTTTACAATCATAATTAAGAAGTTTGGACTTTGTGTTTTAAGAAAAGAGGAGCCATTGAAGAATTTCAAGGTGGGGTGTCACATGATAAATATGTATTTTAGGTAAAAGGTCATTGTAGTAACCCAGTAAAGGATGGGTAGCAAGGAGGAAAGCTGGAGGCAAAATCATTTTCATGTGATTTCAGCCACTGATTTTTAAAAAAGCTTTCAATCAGACAATTTTTAAATTAATTATTTTCTTACTTATTTTTGGCTGTGCTGGGTCTTTGTTGCTGCTCAGGCTTTTCTCTAGTTGCGGTGAGCAGAGGCTACTCTTCATTGTGGTATGCAGGCTTCTCATTGTGGTGGCTTCTCTTCTTGTGGAGGATCTAGGGGTGTGAGCTTCAGTAGTAGCAGCACGTTCAGTGGTTATGGCTCGTGGGCCTTAGAGTGTGTGGGCTCCAGTAGTTGTGGCACCAAGCTTTAGTTACTCCACAGCATGTGGGATCTTCTCAGGTCATGGATCAAACTCATGTCCCCTCCACTGGCAGGTGGATTCTTATCCACTGTACCACCAGAGAAGTCCCCAATCAGATAATTTTTAAAGATAACGTCAAAATGACCCCTTGAAACAGGTGAATCAAATGTCTTCTCTCTGTGTTGTTGCCTATTGTATATATCCAACAAATATTTTCTCATATTGCCCCCGTGCCACTTTAGTACAATTCTGCCTCAATTCTTTCTGTTCTGTTGCCCATTAATTTAGATAAAACTCTTGAGTTACTGTTTTAAGTCATTCCCTCATTCACTGAAATTGGTCCGGCAGCTTCCCTCTATGCTCTTTGAAACCAATGCCCACTTAAGTTCTCTATTGTTCCATGACCAGCCTGTTTGATGACCCTACCAGAAAGCAATATTATATCTATCCTAGTGCTACCATGCAAAACAATAATAAAGATATATATATTTATTTGGTGGAAGCAGGGAACTTATATGAGGTAGAACCCATGAAATTCTCAAGTGCCAGATTGATATGCTGCTTCTGTCTATCTTTGATCACTGTCGTGCAGAAATGATCTTGTATAATTAAAAGATAGGCATAATAATACTAATTAGCAAGAAGTTGTGCAAGAAGGGACGTTTTTTAATTGCACAACAAGTTCTTCAGCCTTATATGTATCTTAGATTTTGGAGGGATGCTGATAAAGGCATGTCAACGTGACTAACTGGCTGTGGGACTGACATATTTGGTGGGAATGACTCTGCAGGTTGCCATGATAGTTTGCAAATTCTGGTTATGAACGTACAGGTCTTTGGTATCAAGGTGTTGCCATGAGCTAGACTGCTGCCCCATAATCTAGATGAGTCATAAAACTGAGAATTTTTTTTTAAATCTTCTCTCTTCCAGTCTTGTCATCATAGCACTGTTTGCAAATCTTATGTTCAGCCAACTGTTATTAGGGAATGAACTAAACAAAGATGACTTATTTAACTGATACAAAAGAGCTCTGAGAATCTCCTTTCCCCAACCTCATTCTGCCTAAATTACCATATGATGAACATGCATTTATTTTTGTAATAATAATTACCAGTATTGCAGCTCATATTTCCAAGATCAGTAATATTTCATCCTTAAATCTCTAAGGCTCAGCAAGGTAGGTCAGCATTATTTCCTTATAAAAAATTCAGAAACTGAGGCACAATGGGGTTAAAATGGTTATGACTTACTCCTAGTCACAGTGCTGGGATTAAAGCCCAGGAGAAGAGACCCAATTCTGGGCTCCAACCAATAAGCACTACTCCCTCCATGCATGAGTTTTGGGGTTTGTATTATTTTTAGCTTATGACAGTGTGACTGCTACCTAAGAGTAATTTTCTGTAGTTCTGAGAAATTTTCAAATCCATCATTAAGCACCTTTCTAAAGTTATTTCTACCTTTTTAGCTTTGTAATTTATCTTTAAATGCCCATAGACATTGAAAGCACATAAATCTAGAAACTGCTAATATGTACAACAATGTTTTTCTTGCACATTTTTTTGGACATAAGAATTAGCTTAACAAAATAGAGAAAGTAAAGTCAAGTTGTAAAGAGCAAAAAATTACAACAAAAAATATTTCCTTAAAACTTAGTCAAAATAAGCAGTGCTACAGATACCAAAATGTGCTATATATACATAGATCTTTTTTTTTTTTTTTAGTTTATTAGGACCCATACCAAACCTTAAATGTTCTATGTTTATCTTTATCAACTTATTAAAATGTTCTCATTTCAGTCAGTGGTTTGTTTTATTTCTATTTAACTTCTTTTAAAGCTGTGATTTTTCCAGTAGTCATGTGTGGATGTGAGAGTTGGACCATAAAGAAGGCTGAGCTCTTAAGAACTGATGCTTTTGACCTGTGGTGTTGGAGAAGACTCATGAGAGTCCTTTGGACTGCAAGGAGATCAAACCAGTCAATCCTAAAGGAAATCAATACTGATAGTCATTGGAAGGACTGACACTGAAGCTGAAGCTCCAATACTTTGGCTACCTGATCTGAAGAGCTGACTCATTAGGAAAGACCCTAATGCTGGGAAAGATTGAAGGCAGGAAGAGAAGGGGATGACAGAGGACGAGATGGTTGGATGGCATCACTGACTGCATGGACATGAGTTTGAGCAAGCTCCGGGAGACGGTGAAGAACAGGGAAGCCTGGTGTGCTGTAGTCCATGGGGTTGCAAAGAGTTGGACATGACTGAGCAACTGAACAACACCAACTTTTTTCTGATGAAAGACTCCAAATGGCTTTGATATTCCTGGAAAGACTGTCCAAAGAAAACAGTCATTAAAAAAAAAAAAAAAAACCTTTACCTACTAGGTTTTTGCATAGCAACTGATTCTTCCTGCAAGCTATGTTTTCCTCTTTACCTGTCAGGCAAGTCTTCATTTCTCAGGATAACCAAGCCATGGACATATTTGTTAGGACCTTTTTAATTGGGTAGCTTGGGGCCTATGAGTAGATGTCTGATTGTTGCTAATGTACAGTGAAGTATGAAGATTCCTTCTTCTTGATATTTCTCATCATTCCCTCTTTTCTCATAAGCTAGATGTATATTGTATTATATTTTTATTAAATTTGGGAAGTGGTTCTAGTATAGTCAGTTTTGTTACAGACTAAAAAAAAGTAGTAAAAAATAGATGCTATATAATTTGACCTTTTTTTCCTACTCCCAGTTCTTCACTATAAAATTATTTGAGGTTCTAAGTTAATGTTCATAGTCTACATACACATTATATGAACTGCAGTATTTCAGTTGGTCTCTGTTCCCCAGTGTGTAATGTCAGCATAGTTGGAAGAATCCAAAGACTTAGATTAGTAGAGATGTTCAACTTATTTCAATACAATATACATTTACTGAATGTCTAATATCCAATGCAGTGAGACAGAGAAAATTACACATAGGATGCAGCCTCTGAGGTCAGGAAATTTACTGTTGATTCAATATTCATTCAACAAATATGTATTGAGCACTTACTACATGACAGGCACAATTCCTAGCATTGAGAATAAAAGTCATAAATAAAACACTGAAAAATACCTGCCCTGAGGACTCTTACAGTCTAATGCAGAGATATAGACACTAAAGAAATAAGGAAAATATCCAGTGTTGATAAATGCTATGCAGGAAAAAAAAGTGAAAATTTATATAGAGTGATAGTGAGAGGTGTTTTAGGAAAGAAGTTTAGTCACTGCTCTTAGTATCTTATAAGATTAGAGTTGGGAGCTCAAAGATAACTGAGAAGTCCTGGGCTTCTTATGGTATAAACAGAAATGAAGGCATAATGAGAGTAATCTGGATGATCTCAAGGCAAACTAAAGTGGTAAAACTATGAGCATTGCCAGAGACGGAAGGATATCTGTCTTTCTATTTTCCCAGAAACAAGCAGAGATCTATTCCTGCCTCTCCCCAACTTCAGAGTGGCAAGGATGATGTGGAAACTAGAGAAAGGGGTACTTGTCTGCATTTTCTTAAGTTCTTGAATTCTCCCTTTCCTTCTGTGGGTGGAAGTTTGGGAAATGAGAGTGATCTATCTTAGTCCTGTGAATTTAAACATCATGTTTACACCTGAGTGCAATACATGACAGAATTTGCTGACTTCTATGATAGAAATGCAAACATAGCACATGGGAGTGAAGAGGAAACAAAGATTCATCCTTCCTGGAAGTCTTCACAGAGGAATTGGCATCCTTAGGAATTAGTAGTTGTAACCACTATCTTTATTTTGAAGATGATAACTTTCTCCTACAGTCTGCCAGATATGCTTTCCCAGCCACATAGTAAGGAAGTGACTCTGTAACAATTTCCCAAATTGCATGTGTTCCAAAAATCTACTTGGGGGAACATACGCCTTCCATAATGTGAACTCAACTGCAGATGAATATACAGAAATGCTATCTAATGTTCCAAGTTTGAAAAGCTGTACACATGATTGAAAAACCTTGAATATTTTGGCTGATAATATTCTTAATCATCACTAGTATAAATTTTTGTTTCATTTGTACAAAAGATCAAGGTTAGTTTCTGTGTCCAGAATAAATTTAAAATCAGATTTATTTCCATAAAATAAAAGCTATGTCACTAGAAACTAGATCAAGGTTAATCATAACAGCTATTATTTATTGCATGCTAGTTGCTTTACGCACATTATCACTTTGCCTCATAGAGCTCTACAAAGGGAATATTCTCATTTCCATTTTAGAGATGAGTTTCTCTTAAAAAGATGTTAAATGACTCACCCAAGACCACACACTTAGTATGTGATAGGACTTAAATTTGATCCCCAATACTATTTTTTCAACCATATCACACTGCCAAGAAAGGAGTCCCAAATGTTAAAACTGCATCAATTGGTTTACAACACTGTGTATTGCTTATACGTGAACAGTAGAAACAAAGATGACAACAGGCCAATATCACTGATGAATATAGATGCAAAAATCCTCAACAAAATAGTAGCAAATAGAATCCAACAACACATTAAAAGGATCATACAATATGATCAGGTGGGATTTATCCCAGAGATGCAAGGATTCTTCAATATATGCAAATTAATGTGATATGTCACATTAACAAATTAAAGAATAAAACCATATGATCATCTCAATAGATACAGAAAATGTTTTTGACAAAATTCAACACCATTTATGATAAAAACCCTCTAGAAAGTGGGCATAGAGAGAACCTACCTCAACATAATAAAGACCATATATGACAAACCCACAGCAAACATCCTTCTCAATGGTGAAAAATGGAAAACATTTCCTCAAAGATCAGGAACAATACAAGGATGTCCACTCTCGCCACTATTATTCAGAATAGTTTTGGAAGTCCTAGCCACAGCAGTCAGAGAAGAAAAAGAAATAAAAAGAGTAAAATAAATTGGAAAAGAAGTAAAACTGTCACTATTTGCAGATGACATGATACGATACTATACTTAGAAAATCCTGAAGATGCCACTACAGCCAATGCTACTAGAGCAAATCAATAAATTGAGTAAAGCTGCAGGATTCAAAGTTAACACAGAAATCTCTTGCATTCCTATACACTAACAACAAAAGTTGAGAAAGAAATTAAGGAAGCAATCCCATTTATCATTACACCATAAAGAATAAAATACTTAAGAATAAGCTTACATAAGGAGACAAAAGACCTGTACTCAGAAAACTCTAAGATACTGATTAAAGAAATCAAAGATGACACAAATAGATGAAGAGATATACCATGTTCTTGGATTAGAAAAATCAATATTTTCCAAAGGACTATTGTACCCAAATCAGTCTATAGATTCAAAGCAGTTTCTATCAAATTACCAATGGCATTTTTCACAGAATTAGAACAAATATTTTACAATTTGTATGGAAACACAACAGACTCCAAATAGCCAAAGAAATCTTGAGGGAAAAAAAATGTATAATAAAGCTGGAGGAATGAGTATTCCTGAATTCAGACCATATTACAAAGCTACAGTAATCAAGAGAGTATGATACTGGCACAAAAACAGAAATATAGATCAATGGAACAGAATAGAAAACACAAAGACAAACCCATACATCTATGGTCACATAATTTTTGACAAAGGAGGCAAGAATATACAATGGAAAAAAGATAGTCTTTTCAGTAAATGGTGCTGAAAAAACTGGACAACCACATGTAAAAGAATGAAATTAGAACACTCCCTTACACCATTCACAAAATAAACCTAAAATGGATTAAAAACCTAAATGTAAGGCTAGACATTAAAAGCCTCCTTGAGGAAAACATACTGAGAACACACTTTAATATAAATCACAGTAACATGCTCTTTGACCCACCTCTTAGAGTAATGAAAATAAAAACCAAAATAAACAAATGGGACCTAATGAAATTTAAAAGTTGTTGCACAGTAAAGGACACCATAAACAAGATAAAAAGACAGCCCTCCAAATGGAAGAAACTATTTGCAAATGAAACAACTGACACTTTATTAATCTCCAAAATATACAAACAGTTCATGCAGCTCAATGTTAAAAGAGCAAACAACCCAATCAAAAAACGGACAGGAGACCTGAATAGAAATTTCTCCAAAGAAGACACTCAGATGGATGACAAACACATGAAAAGATACTCAATATCACTAATTTTCAGAGAAATGTAAATCAAAGCCACAGTGAGGTACCACCTCACATTGGTAAGAATGTCCATCATCAAAAAGTCTACAAATAATAAATGCTGGAGAGGGCATGGCAAAAAGGGAACCCTTTTGCACTGTCGATGGGAATGAAAATTGATACAGCCACTATGGAGAAGAGTGTGGAGATGCCTTAAAAATCCAGGAATAAAACTACCGTATGACACAACAATCCTAGTACTGGGCATATACCTTAAGGAAACCATAATTCTAAAAGATACATGCACCCCAATATTCGTTGCAGCACAATTTACAATAGCTAGGACATGGAAGCAACCTAAATATCCATCAACAGAGGAAAGGATAAAGAACATGTGGTACATATATACAATGGACTATTACTCAGCCATAAAATGGAATGGAATTGTGCCATTTGCAGAGATGTGAATGGACCTAGAGACAATCATACAGAGTGAAGTAAGTCAGAAAGAAAAACAAATAACATATATTAATGCATATATGCAGAATCTAGAAAAATGGTATAGATGAACTTATTTGCAAAGCAGAAATAGAGACACAGGCATAGAACAAATATATGGATCATAAGTGGGGGAAGGGGGGAGTGTGCGGTGGAATGGATTAGGAGAATGGGACTGATATATATATATATGCACACACACACCGCTACATGTATAAAATAAATAACTAACAAGGACCTATAGCACAGCACAGGGAACTCTACTCTTGCTTTGTGGTGACATAAATGGGAAGGAAATCCAAAAAAGAGGGGATATATGTATACATGTAGCTGATTCACTTTGCTGTACAGCAGAAACCAACATTTTAAATCAACTACATTCCAATAAAATTTTTTAAAAAAATAGGCTGATGTTTCAAGTTCCTTCACAGGTGAGTTGGCCTGTTACCTTATACAGTTTAGCTATTTCTACCACCATCACTACCAAAAATAGTAAGGGATCTCAGAAATTATTTGTTGCAACCAATAGTTGTAGAAAATTATTTGCTTTACTGAAAATCCCTGAAAGTAATTCCAGATGTAAATAGGGGATCCATCACTTAAATGGAAGTTTCTATAAAACTAATTTGACTCTACAAGGATACTTGTTGTTTAACTTGGGAGAATACTGTTAAAGAGTGTCATGATGTATTAGTTTTGGATACCCAGGCCTGTTTTTTGTCTCATTCTATGCATACATTCTTAAAATGAAACACAGCAATGCAGGTAAGTGTATTTTACAATACTGTCTCACATTTGCCCTGCCCTACAAACTGTTTGGGTAAATTCCAGGAGTTGGTGATGGACAGGGAGGCCTGGCGTGCTGCGATTCATGGGGTCACAGAGAGCCGGACACGACTGAGCGACTGAACTGAACTGAACTGAACAAACTGTTTGCAGAGTCCTTTCATTTGCTTTACATAAAGGCACTAGGTTTGCAGCAGAAATGATTATCTCAGATTTTAAATATGGGAGCTAAATATCAGTTTAAATAATCTGGCAAAGTTGCACATCTAGTGAATGATGGAGCGCATCATTAACCCCAAGTTTTTTTCATAAGTAGGTCAGCAGTCTCTCTTTACAGCATGTTATTGCAGGGTCCTACAGACTCTTAATTCATCATTTGTTTCAATAGAACATTTAACTGTCCCATTCATCATAGTACAATAATCATGATTCAAGGTACATGCTAATAGTGGTCTTTCCAAGATGATTTGTTTATTGTCTCATATCTTGCTCTGAGTTGGTTACTATGGCAACAGGCACTATAGAAATGCACAAGATAAATAATGGATTATGAATCTTCACAGGTGTCCAGCTTGGGTATCTTTAATGAAAAGCCACTCTGAAATTGAAAGAATATTTCTCATATATATGTTATGACCTGCATACTGAAATCGCTCACTTATAAATAGGCATGCCTATCTTCAAAAGGCCAGGTGAGTTCTGCTCAAGTTCAGAAAAACACTTTAGGAAAGTTCTTTCAGCTTTAAACTTGGCAGAATAATTAAGCTAGTTTTCCTTTATTTCTTTTAAAGTTGTCAAGCCTAAAGCCTCACAAATACCTAATGAGCTCATTGTTTGTTTTGCCCTGCTCAGTTCTAGTCAGATGTGGTTTAACATTTTCACTATTACAAGCTTTGTTGTGTCTTAATATAGACATTTCATGAGCAAATTTTAAAGGAAATTTAGCAAATGGTAATATCTATAGATGAGGAGGTCCAGGAATGTGAAGAGACACATTCAATTTCTATACAGAACAGCTAAAGGAGGAGGGTATACTTCATGAAAATTATAGATATCAATGAAATATTTCATGCAAATATGGGCACAATAAAGGACAGAAATGGTATGGACCTAACAGAAGCAGCAGATTTTAAGAAGAGGTGGCAAGAATATACAGAAGAACTTTATAAAAAAGATCTTCATGACCCAGATAACCATGATGGTGTGACCACTCACCTAGAGCCAGACATCCTGGAATGTGAAGTCAAGTAGGCCTTAGGAAGTGTAACTGTGAACAAAGCTAGTGGAGGTGATGGAATTCCAGTTGAGCTATTTCAAACCCTGAAAGATGATGCTGTGAAAGTGCTGCACTCAATATGCCAGCAAGTTTGGAAAACTCAGTGGTGGCCACAGGACTGGAAAAGATCAGTTTTCATTCCAATCCCAAAGAAAGGCAATGCCAAAGAATGCTCAAACTACCGTACAATTGCACTCATTTCATACGCTAGTAAAGTAATGCTCAAAATTCTCCAAGCCAGGCTTCAACAGTATGTGAACCGTGAACTTCCAAATGTTCAAGCTGGTTTTAGAAAAGGCAGAGGAACCAGAGACCAAATTGCCAGCATCCACTGGATCACTGAAAAAGCAAGGGAGTTCCAGAAAAACCTCTACTTCTGCTTTATTGACTATGCCAAAGCCTTTGATTGTGTGGATCACAACAGACTGTGGAAGATTCTTAAAGAGATGGGAAAACCAGACCACCTGACCTGCCTCTTGAGAAATCTGTATGCAGGTCAAGAAGCAACAGTTAGAACTGGACGTAGAACAACAGACTGTTTCCAAATTGGGGAAGGAGTATGTCAAGGCTTTATATTGTCACCCTGCTTATTTAACTTATATGCAGAGTACATCATGAGAAATGTAGACTGTATGAAGCACAAGCTGGAATCAAGATTGCCAGGAGAAATATCAATAATCTCAGATATGCAGATAACACCACCCTTATGGCAGAAAGCAAAGAACTAAAGACCCTGAAGAAGAACTAAAGAAAGTGAAAAAAGAGAGTGAAAAAGCTGGCTTGAACCCAATTTAGAAAACTAATATCATGACATCTGGTCCCATTACTTCATGGCAAATATATGGGGAAACAATGAAACAGTGACAGACTTTATTTTGGGGGGGCTCCAAAATCACTGCAGATGGTGACTGCAGCCATGAAATAAAAAGACCCTTGCTCCTTGGAAGAAAAGTTATGACCAACATAGACAGCATATTAAAAAGCAGAGACATTACTTTGCCAACAAAGTTTCATCTAGTCAAAGCTTTGGTTTTTCCAGTAGTCATGTATGGATGTGAGAGTTGGACTATAAAGAAAGTTGAGTGCTGAAGCATTGATGCTTTTGAACTGTGGTGTTGAAGAAGACTCTTGAGAGTCCCTTGGACTGCAAGGAGTTCCAACCAGTCCATCCTAAAGTAAATCAGTCCTGAATATTCATTGGAAGGACTGTTGCTGAAGCTGAAACTCCAATACTTTGGCCACCTGATGAGAAGAACTGACTCATTGGAAAATAGCCTGATGGTGGGAAAGATTGAAGGCAGGAGGAGAAGGGTATGACAGAGGATGAGATGGTTGGATGGCATCACCAACTCAGTGGACATGAGTCCAAGCTCCAGAAGTTGGTGATGGACAGGGAATCCTGGCATGCTGCAGTCTATGGGGTTGAAAAGAGTCAGACACGACTGAGCAAATGAACTGAATTGATCTGATACTTTACCCAGGGAAGGAAAGTTGAAAGAGCAATGGGAACCATGAGAGCTGCTTCAAGGGTTTAAAGACTCATGACTTAGAAGAGTAAACTTATTCTGCAGCTATCTACAGTGCAAAAATAGGAACAAAGTGTAGAAGTGACAGGGAGGCAGGTTTTGGCTTCCCTGTGGAAAGTGTCTTTGCAATGCTTAGAGCTTGCCGAGATAGAAATGACTGCTTTGTGAAGCGGTGAGCTCCTAGAGATGATCCTTGGAGGGTGAGATGCTTGGCAAAGAAAACTGCTAGCATCCCAACAGCATTAACACCATTCTTGGAGAAGAATAGTGAATATTTATTGAGTTCCCATATGTTTTCCATATTTTAGCTCATATAATTCTCTTGAAAAACCTTAGGGAGTAGACATCATTAATTATATAAACAAGGAGACTGAAGGACAATAAAATTAAGTAAGTTACCCAAGGACACTAGACAGGTTTAGTTAATTTGGGATTCAAACCCAAATAACTTGGCTCTACCACTCAAGCTGCTAACTACTATGTCTCAAGGATATTTAAATTGAGTGGTGCTTTGGCTCTGTGTGACCCTAAATATTTCCAAGCAGTCAGTCTCAAGACCTCACTTTTTTACCAGTGATGTTACATGCTATAAGTATGTTGTTGTTCAGTCGCTCAGACATATCTGACTCTTTGCCACTCCATGCATGATGGCAGCATGCCAGACTTCCCTGTCCTTCACCATCTCCCGGAGCTTACTCAAACTCATGACCATTGGGTCGGCGATACCATCCAACCGTTTCATCCTCAGTTATCAATTTCTTTTCCTGCCTTCAATCTTTCCCAGCATCAATGTCTTTTTTAATGAGCTAGCTCTTCACATCAGGTGGCCAAAGTATTGGAGTTTCAGCTTCAGCATCAGACCTTCCAGTGAGTGTTCAGGACTGAGTTCCTTTAGGATTGACTAGTTTGATCTCCTTGCAGTCAAAGGGACTCTCAAGAGTCTTATCCAACACCATAGTTCAAAAGCATCAATTCTTAGATTCAGCCTTCTTTATGGTCCAGCTCTCACATCCACACATGACTACTGGAAAATCCATAGCTTTGACTTGATGGGCTTCTGTCGGCAATGTAATGTCCCTGCTGTTGAGTATGCTGCCTAGGTTTGTCATGGCTTTTCTTCCAAGGAGCAAGTGTCTTTAAATTTCATGGCTGCAGTCGCCATTCACAGTGATTTTGGATCCCAAGAAAATAAAGTCTGTCACTATTTCCATTGTTTCTCCATCTTTTGCTGTGAAATGATGGGACCGTATGTCATGATCTTCATTTTTTGAATGTTGAGTTTGAAGCCAGATTTTTCACTTTCCTCTTTCACCTTCATCAAGAGGCTCTTGGCTTCTCTTCACTTTCTGCCATAAATGTGGTGTCATCTGTATATCTGAGGTTATTGATATTTCTCCTGGCAATCTTGATTCTAGTTTGTGCTTCATCCAGCCTGGCAGTTTACATGATGTACTCTGCATACAAGTTAAATAAACAGGGTGAAAATATACAGCCTTGATGTACACCTCTTCCATTTGGAACCAGTCTGCTGTTCCATGTCCGGTTCTAACTGTTGCTTCTTGACCTGCATACAGGTTTCTCAGGAGGCAAGTAAGGAGGTCTGGTATTCTCATATCTTGAAGAATTTTCCACAGTTTTTTCTATTACACACAGTCAAACGCTTTAGCATACTCAATGCAGCAGATGTTTTTTTCTGGAATTCTCTTGCTTTTTCTTTGATACAATGGATGTTGGCACTTTGATCTCTGGTTCTTCTGCCTTTTCTGAATCCAGCCTGAGCATCTGGAAGCTCACAGTTCACGTACTGTTGAAGCCTGGCTTGGAGAATGTTGAGCATTACTTTGCTAGAGTGTGAGATGAGTGCAATTGTGCAGTAGTTTGAACATTCTTTTGCATTGCCTTTCTTTAGGGTTGGAATGAAAATTGACCTTTTCCAGTCCTCTGGCCACTGCTGAGTTTTTCAAATTTACTGGCATATTGAGTGCAGCACTTTCACAGCACCATCTTTTAGGATTTGAAATAGCTCAGCTGGAATTTCATCACCTCCTCTAGCTTTGTGCTTAGTGATGCTTCCTAAGGCCCACTTGACTTCACACTACAGAATGTCTGACTCTAGGTGAGTGATCACTCCATCGGGGTTATCTGGGTCATGAAGATCTTTTTTGTATAGTTCTTCTGTGTATTCTTGCCACCTCTTCTTAATAAGATGTATATGTTTTAAGTATATGCAATGTCTAAAATTCAACTAGATACTAAAATTATAACTACTATCATTGTGTGTGTTGGAGAAGCACTCTGAGAAATGTGGGCATTAAAATGATTTATTATAGGTGTGTGCTTCAAGCCTCTGTCTTCTCTCTCTGCTTTTGTTTTCTATTGCCACTTTCTCCTGAGGCAGTTTGTCTTCCTTCATGGCTTTAAATATGATCTACATGTTGATGACTCCTCAAATTTAAATCTCCACCCCTGACTTCCAGATACATCTATACACCTATTTACCACTGATGTCTAACTAGTGGTGTTCAAAGCACATTCTTGCCAAAAAAGTTTATCAATGCTTGTGTGTATAGACTTTTACCATATATATATATATATATATATATATATATATATATTGTCATTTTATTAGTTTTGCATTTCTACATTATCCTGATACATAATAAACATGATTTTATAAGTTATACTTTCATTTTCCAGTGCAATAACTCAAACCACTTTTTCTGAAAGCTAAGTGCCAGTTATTTCAAATACTCTTTCCACCTTTGTAATTAAATGTGTACCCTCTACAAGATATAATGTTTCAGAGGTAGACTGAAATGTAATAAGACATGACAGGCCATTGTTCTAAGCCCTCTTTGTTCTTATTGCGTAATAAAATAATTACCATTTTGGAGAAAAATGAGATGTTATACCTAAAAAGCTTGGGAACACATAAATCTTGTGGCAATGCATAAAATTTGAAATCAGACATGTCTGAGTTTAATCTGTCATTTAATAGTACATAACTCTAAACATGCTGCTAAACATCTGAGACTCATTTCCTGATTTATAAATTGAGCATAATCTTAGGAGATTCTATAGGATTGAAACAAAATATCCTGAGCATAGGGTCTGTTGCATAGTAGACTTAAAATAATTGTCCATCCTGCCCTCTCAGCTCCCACTAATGTTTGATCACCAAAAAGAATATTCTTTTGTTACAGAGTATAAGTGAAGGAGTTGAATATGAGAATGGAGGGTTGAAATGAAATCTTGACATTTTGGTTCAGTGAGTTCTGTATCCTTAAACTCTTATTTATTTTTTTCCCTTCAGAAAAACTTTGTTTATTGCATAAACTAAAACTTAGCTGCTTTACATTCATATGTCATGACTTATTTTGACTATTAACCTATCAAATATTCTCCTTTAGGTGTGATTTTAAATGTTTGTTGTTTTCTCTTTCTGGATTTTATCAGGGCCTGGAAGTCAAATCTTATTTTGGAGAAAATGCTGCCAATTTTATATGGAAGCCAATAAGAAAATAGGATATGCAAAACAAATATTACTTCACAGGTAAATTTTGATGTCAAAAATACTTCATTTTCTGTCTCCATCTGCATTGTTTGTGTCAGAATATCCAGAAGATGATGAGCAACTGAAAGTGAATCCAGATTCTCTCCAACTCTCAGGCAGTAGTAAGTTGATAACTTCAGAAATGTAATGCTGCTGCTGTTGCTGCTGCTAAGTCACTTCAGTCTTGTCCGACTCTGTGCAACCATATAGACGGCAGCCCACCAGGATTCTCCATCCCTGGGATTCTCCAGGCAAGAACACTGGAGTGGGTTGCCATTTCCTTCTCCAATGCATGAAGGTGAAAAGAGGAAGTGAAGTCACTCAATCATGTCTGACTCTTAGCGACCCCATGGACTGCAGCCTACCAGGCTCCTCCGTCCATAGGGTTTTCCAAGGCAAGAGTACTGGAGTGGGGTGCCATTGCCTTCTCTGAGAAATGTAATGAGGAACTCAAATTCAGAAAGAAAGGAACAGATCTCTAACTTCAGTTTTGTGTGGATTTTCAGAAAAAAAAAAACAAAAAAAGGATTTGCAGGTTTGGCTTTTGCTCAAGTTATATTTAGCATGTTGGTATGAGAACAAATGTGACAATTAAAAACAACCAAATGGTTACCTAGTTTAGAGAGCCAGAAAGGGAAAAAATAGAAAGTAACACCTTCTGTGGAAGAAAAAGAACAAATGGCAAGGCTAGATATGGGATTGCCTCAACAAAGTTCTTTTTCCAATACAAAATGCCTTGGAAACGTGTAGCAAATATTACGAGCTCGACAGAATATGTTCTCTGATTTTTCTTCCTATGCCTTAGAAATAAGACAAACAGGCAAATCAGGCAGTATACACCTTCGCTTTTCTTTCTCTGTCCCTCATCCAGGTCACTTTTCCATTGCCATCATCCACAATCCCAACCCAAATACACATTCCTTATTATTCATCTTAATAGACACAAATGTCACTCAAGAGTCATGAGACCACATTTTGCCCTGAGTATGCCATAAAACAATAAATTTAGCCCAGTCTTTATCCAGTGTTTTCCTAATTGTGGCCTAAGAACTATACACAGCAGAGTCACCTGGAGTTTGTATTGATTCTCTGGCTCCACCCTTAACTTTCTGAATGATCTTTGAGGATGGAGCCTGACAATCTATCATTTAAACAAGGTTTCCCAGTGATTACATTCAAGTTGGAGAATCACATCATCTAATGATTTAAACTTAATATGATTCAAATTACTGAAGTTTCCCCTCTTTCAATGATAGTTTTAACAAGGACAGACTAAATTTCTGGGCTAGATGCTAGCAGATAAGAGACCAATGCCTGGCTCCACACTTCTTTTATTTTTATTTTTTTAAATTTTATTTTATTTTTAAACTTTACAAATTGTATTAGTTTTGCCAAATATCAAAATGAATCCGCCACAGGTATACATGTGTTCCCCATCCTGAACCCTCCTCCCTCCTCCCTCCCCATACCATCCCTCTGGGTCATCCCAGTGCACTAGCCCCAAGCATCCAGTATCGTGCATTGAACCCTTGAGAATGTGTTCTGGTTCTTTGTTACCTCAGGCTAGCTCAGATGCCTGATAAGAAAACAACATGCAATGGAAAATCCTTTGGAAACTGTATATCTCTACACAAGTTTAAAGTATTTTTATATTATTTTCATTATACCTAAAAGACCATTTCTGAAGATGCCTCAAAGAGTATAGAGGGTTTAGTAAAAGAGGAAAGAGCTTGTTTGATAGATGAAGGGTTAAAATCATGTAAGAACTATTAGCATGAGCTTTTTCCATGTTAATTCTAACTAGTTCCATTAAATCTAGTCACTGATTCATTCAAACTAAATGTGCCAGGTGCCATGTGAGCTGTTGGAAATATAATGAGGAAATATTTTTCTCTCCTTGTATCACAGCAACACATAATTCATTAAAAAACAAGGTGACTAGTAATACACAAATTTCTAGGAAGCGAATAGGCTGGGATACCAAGAAGTGTTCACAGATCTTTTCTTGGAGGAGATAATATTTGGGTTTCACTTTAAACCATGCCTAGATGTTCACTAGCCCTATAAAGGATAAAAGGCATTTGGGAAGAGGGGCAAGTACTATAAAGAAAGGCCTAGAAGTCTAAAAGTGTTTAGTGAGTTTGTGGGGCATGGGACACAATCTGGGGTAGGTAAAGCATAGGGAATTTTGTGGTTACAGGTAGTTTCATGACTTGCTGTTCTGATAAATAACTGTGTGATTCTCCTAGTGTCTTCATTTGTTAAATGGAAACAATAATAACTTGCATGATTGTTTGGAAAAATAAGTATAAAATAAAAGTAGACATGTAATATTATTAGTAGTAACAGTAGTATAAAACTCAACATGCTAGTAGTAATTAGGATTTCATCTAAATATATAAAAGAAGAAGGAATAGGTGAAAACTCACAGGTTTCCAATTTTTGAATGTGTAAATTGGAAACAAATGTGTTTAGTACCACAGTTATGTTAGGAATTCCAGAACTGGGATAAATTTAATTACCGAAGATCAGACAATTTGAAATAAAAACATTAGAAACATGAGCCCCAGAAATCTGCTCTGATCTGGTATTATCAAATTACCAGCCTACTACCAGTAAGTAATCTTACTTGATATCTATACATGTATGAATAAGAGTCCTTATATGCCTTGTTTAATTTCTTTAACATGCTTAATAAACTTCTGTTATAGGTATTTGGGGGATGTAAAAATAGATAAGACAATAGTTGTGCCTGTCATCACACTGTTTATTAAATTCATGCACACAATCAATGCATACTTGTTTCAATAACATTTTACCTTGGGAAGTAGTATTGTTTTGGTGCACTAATTTCGGCATCAGACAAAGATGAACTTAAATTCCATCACCATCTACTTTCAGTCCTGTGATTCTCGGCAAATATAATATCTGCTCTAAGGCTAAATTGATACATTTGAAAACAGTACTTATCTCATTTGGTTTTTGTAAAGATTAAATGAAGTGATTCAGGTGAAACACTTAGAATAATATTATCATGCATAGAGTAAACATACAATAATTATTAGCTATTGGATTTTGGATGTGAATCTTTCTTTAACGACCCCACCTAGACACTTCTTTTGGGTGGTAAAGCAGGCTAGACAATGTGTACAATTAAAGGTGGCAAAAGAACTGAAAATGTCAGCCCATATATGTGTGTATATATGGGCTTCCTTGATGGCTCAGATGTAAAGAATCTGCCTGCAATGCGGGAGACCCAGGTTCAATCCCTGGGTTGGGAAGATCCCCTGGAGAAGGGCATGGCAACCCACTCCAGTATTCTTGCCTGGAGAATCTCATGGTCAGAGGACCCTGGCAGGCTACAGTACATAGCGTCACAAAGAATCAGATACAACTGAAGTGACTTAGCTAACACACCCACACACTGCACAGCTTGTGGAATCTTAGTTCCCTGACAGACTGAGCCCAGGCCTTTGGGATGTGAAGGCAAAGAGTACTAACCATAGGACTGCTAGAGAATGCCCCAAATATATTTAATATATTATTTCTATTTGCATATCTTCATTGACAAGAGAGACACCTAAAAAACAAATGTGAAGATAAAGCAAAAATCTAAGTACAAAAGTTAGCTTTCACCCTAGACACATGCATAAATCGTAGTAACTTTGAGCATCAGTGTTTAAGATCACGTGGTGCAGAGGCTTGAAGATAAAGCTTAATACCCATGCCAGGGAGGGGTGATCTGTAGGAGACTCTGGCAAAAAGCTTAGACATCATTTTAAGCATTCAAGACCAAAACTGTAAGAGTAAGCTTAAAAATAAATTCTCACCCCATAGAAAAGGGCAGAAAGGAAACTTGCCTATCTTAGCCTCAGCACATGGTTAAATAGAAAAACAGCAGCAACAACAACAACAGGTTTTTCTTTAGAATTTTTGAATGAAAGTTGGTCCTTGGGCAAGTTTCGAGTCTGAATTCACACTACCTATGCAGTGTGAAAAACTTCCCAGTGATAATGTGTTTCATAATAGTCGCAGGTTGGATGTATTCCAGGCATTTGGCAAAATAAAAATCAAACCCTCTCTAGAGAAACACATCTTCAACTCAGGCCTCAAAGGTTTTCTATTGATGAAGTTCCAAGGAGCTTGCCCTTATAGTTGAAATTCACAGAGCATATTAAGGAAACTTCTTCTGTTGAATTATGATCCTTCCCTCAAATTCATATGTTGAAGTCCTAACTCCTAGTATCTCAGATTGTGATGTTTCTTGGAAACAGTTTGCAGATGTAATCAGTTAACACAAGATTGTATTGGAGAAGGGTGGGCCCTTAATCCAGTAACTAGGATCCTTATAAAAAGAATTCTGTGTGAAGAGGGAGATGCATACAAAGGAAAGACAGTGCAGATACACAGGGACAATGTTATCTACAAGGAATCCCAAAGATTGCTAGCAAACTACCAGAAAATGAGATTGAAGCATGGAAGAGATTTTCCCTCATGGCTTTCAGACTTCCCTCGTGGCTCAGATAGCAAAGAATTTCCCTGCAATGCAGGAGACCCAGGTTTGATCCCTGGGTCGGGAAGATCCCCTAGAGAAGGGAATGGCATCCCACTCCAGTTTCTTGCCTGGAGAATCCCATTGGCTATAGTCCATGGGGTTGCAAAGAGTCGGACATGACTGAGTGACTAACCAACACCACCATGACTCTCAGAAGGAACAAGCTCTGCTGACACCTTGATTTCAGACTTCTAGCCTCCAGAACTGTGAGACAATATATTTCTGTTGTTTAAGCCAATCCAGTCTGTGGTACTTGGTTATGGCAGCCCTAGCAAACTAGAACAGACACAAACCCAATTTTAGGACCAACATGTCTGCCCCTCCCATGATGTTTAGTGCTGGGTTAAAAGATGTTCACTGGTGTTACTCTCCTGACATCTTTCTGCCTTTATCTTTATTCTCAACTGGGGAGGAGGGTTAATGGAGTGACTTATCTGATTGGAATATTTTGAGGAAATATCAAGACAAGCTTAGCTCAGCAATACTCCTCTTCCTTGTGGGAGGTCACCTTGCTCACAGAAAGCAGACACTTGTTCTGTTCTCCAAGTGCTGCTCCTCCTGACACGTGAGAAGTTATCTTCTGGTTCAGAATGTCCTGCGATGGGCTGGGTGATTGTGCCTAATTCTGAGAAACAAGATTAACAAATTCTCTTAGTTAATAGATTTAATTTCATGCCTATCAATAATAAAGATGATGTACAGTCTCCTTCAGTCCCTCACTTGCTTTATTTATCAATGTGTTCAGCAAAAACAACAGGCAGTAGAGTAAAATCGGATCCAGATCACAGTTATTGGAATTATCAAAAGTAAGCTATAAGATGAGCTTCCCTCATGCAATGTGGGAGACCTGGGTTTGATCCCTGGGTTGGGAAGATCCCCTGGAGGAGGGAAAGGCTACCCATTCCAGCATTCTGGCCTGGAGAATTCCATGGACTGTATAGTTCATGGGGTCACAAAGAGTCAGACATGACTGAGGTACTTTCAAAAAAAAAAAAAGGCTTTAAGATACTTAACATCATTATGTTTAGAGAAGGGATGTGAAACTGAGAGAACAATAAAGAAACAGAAGACCATCAAAATGGATGTTTTCAGAAGAACAAAAACAGAAATATGTGACAGGCAACAAGAGAGATTCTGAAGGCTTTACTTCAGGCCAAAGGGAAATTATCTCAGAAAGAGGCACTGAGATGTTGGTAGGAATGGTGAGTCAAGATTCAGCAAATTTGTACTCTATCTAAACTGACATTGACTGCATAAGCATTAATAAAAATGTCCAATTTATGGGGCTAGCAAAATCAGGTAGGTTTAAAATCTGTAAATACAGCTTGCCATTTTGCAGGGGGTGACATGAGTTCAGTGCTCTAAAGTCCTTACATTGTTTGGTGGAGGGTGAAGAAGTTGATTAACTGTAGATTGTTACGAATGTATTTAAATTAAAAAAATATATATATATACACAATTTTAAAGTTTGCTTTCCATTTACAGTTGTTATAGAATATTGGCTATATTCCCCATGTTGTACAATATATCTTTGAGCCTATCTTACACTCAATAGTTGTGTCTCCCAAGAATGCATGTTAACATTTTAGGTAACTATTAAATGAGACCCAAAAGATTCATCTAAAATAAGACATTAAAGAAAAAAACAACACCAATAGAAAAAGCAGGATAATTAGAAACCAGTAAATAAGATGGCAGAAATAAATTCTAATTATACTTGTGATCACTGTAAATTTAAACAGATTATCTAAAAGATCTAGTTATAAGACAAAGATTATCAGACTGCATAAAAAAAAATAAAACACAGCTATATGCTACTCAGAAAGACTTATGAGAAACATAACAACACAGGAATGCCAAAATTAATAAATGATAAAAGATATATTAGGAAAATACTAACCAAATGAAAGCCAGTATATTGTTTTTTGTTTTTGTTTTTGTTTTTTTTTAATTTTATTTTATTTTTAAACTTTACATAATTGTATTAGTTTTGCCAAATATCAAAATGAATCCATCACAGGTATACATGTGTTCCCCATCCTGAACCCTCCTTCCTCCTCCCTCCCTATACCATCCCTCTGGGTCGTCCCAGTGCACTAGCCCCAAGCATCCAGCATTGTGCATCGAACCTGGACTGGCATCTCGTTTCATACATGATATTTTACATGTTTCAATGTCATTCTCCCAAATCTTCCCACCCTCTCCCTCTCCCACAGAGTCCATAAGACTGTTCTATACATCAGTGTCTCTTTTGCTGTCTCGTACTCTGGGTTATTGTTACCATCTTTCTAAATTCCATATATATGCGTTAGTATACTGTATTGATGTTTTTCCTTCTGGCTTACTTCACTCTGTATAATAGGCTCCAGTTTCATCCACCTCATTAGAACTGATTCAAATGTATTCTTTTTAATGGCTGAGTAATACTCCATTGTGTATATGCACCATAGCTTTCTTATCCATTCATCTGCTGATGGACATCTAGGTTGCTTCCATGTCCTGGCTATTATAAACAGTGCTGCGATGAACATTGGGGTACATGTGTCTCTTTCCCTTCTGGTTTCCTCAGTGTGTATGAAAGCCAGGATATTTAAGCTGAAACACACAAAAATCAATAAGTATGTAAGTATTTAAACAGCATAATTAACAATCTTGATCCAATGGGCTCAGCAATTGTATAATATACATTTTCAAACACACATGGAAAGTTACAAAAAATTGACCCTTTATTAGATCATAATGAAAGTCCTATGTTTCATAGAACAGATATCATTTAGATCATATTTTTTCATCGTAATTCAATTAAATTAGAAATTAGAAGGCATTAAAAAACTAAAAAAATGGATACAGGTAGAAAGGCTCAATACCATGCATATATAAATATATATACCACACATATATATATACCAATACCATATATATACCAATTCTTCCTAAATCTACCTTTACATTTGATGCAAAAAGGTGTGTGTGTGTCTGTGTCTGTGTACTTTGAGGACTTATTTCTAAGATTCCATGACAGCTAATTTTATGTGTCAGTTTGACTAGGCCACAGATATTTGCCTAAATATTGTTTCTGAGTGAATCTGTGAGAGTGTTGCCGTAAAAGATTAAGTAAAGCAGATTGGCCTCCCCCATGTTGGTGGGCATCATCCAGTCTGTTAATGGTCTGAATAAAATGATGCTTGAGCTGGCACATTGGTTGTCTCTTGTTCTAGATTGGGATTTGCAATATTGATGCTCCTGGTTCTCAGGCCTTCAGACTTAGACTAGATAATACTACTTACTGGCTTTACTGGGTTTCCATCTTGCAGATAAAGGATCCTGGGACTTCTCAGAACTTCTTCACAATCACATGAGGTAAATTTTAATAATAAAATTCTTTGATAGATACACATGTATGAATATTTATCTACCTATATCTATCATCTATCTATCTATATCCTACTGGTTCTATGTCTGTCTGTGGAAAACCTTAACTAATACAGATTTATATGACAAAGAAAAGGACAGCTATTACCAAAAAACTGATGACAAAGAACAAGGGGTTGGGGAGGTTTTGCACTAATAGATATAAAGATCATCTAAAGACCAGGTCTTCTGCATTGCAGGCAGATTCTTTACCCCGACCCACAAGAGAAGCCCAAGAATACTGGAGTGGGTAGCGTATCCCTTTTCCAGTGGATCTTCCCAACCCAGGAATTGAACCAGGGTCTCCTGCATTGCAGGCAGATTCTTTACTAAGTGAGCTCTCAGGGAAGCCTAGTCAACAAGATAGTGTATCATTTGCTTAGGGATAGATAAATAGTCCTATAAAATAGTAAACATCTAGGAACAGACAGTCACATATATAGAAATGATTTATGATAGGGCTGGTATTACAGATTAATGAGTAAAACATCCAAGAAATTATGCTTAGACAATTGACTGTACAGAAAAGCATAAACTATATTTATACACAAAATAAGTTTCAGATTGGCTAACAACAAATGCAAAAAGCATAGAAGAAAGCACAGAAGAATGCCTTTAGGACCTTATTATATGGAAGGATTTCCTGAATATGATACCAACAATGCAAATGGCAAGGAAAAATTGATAATTTTGACAATATAAAAATTAAGGCAGCATAACTAGGTGAAATGAGAAATCACAAATTGGGAGATGATACAACAATAAGAAAAGGATAAACAATCTAATGGAAAATAAGAAAACAAGTTAAACAAGCATTTCATAGAAGAGTAACACAAAAAAAGGTTAAATATATTAAAAATTAAAAAGCAACCACACTAACAGTCAGGAAATGCAAGTTAAATGTGATATCACTTTAACCCCATCAAAATGGTCCAAAAAATGAAAGGAAGGAAGGAAGGAAGAAAGAAAAAGAATCTGATATTATAAGTCATGTAGAGTAATCAGAGCTTTCATACACTATTGATAAGTATATAAAGTGGTATAACACTTTGAAAGTCTATTTAGCACTGATTTGTAAAGGTGAAGATAGCATAAAACTCAGAAATTCTACCTCTAAGAATACTTCCTAGAGAAATCTATAAATATTCACAAAAAAACATGCAAAGAAAGTTTGTAACAGCATGATAAGAAGAAAGAAAAAAGGAACGTGTAACAACCAAGTGTCCAAAAACAGGAGAGGAGAAGGGAAAAATGTGATTAACTCAATTTAGAATGGAATTGTATAACGCTGTCAGAAGAATGAACCTGTGCTACAGGAATAATCACATTATTCTAAGGTCCAACTGAAAAAAAAAAAAAGAAATGAAACCAATCTCAGGATTATCTACAGTATGCTGCCATTTATATAAAGTTCAATAGTATATAAAATTAAACAACACATTATTTAGAGATATAAGCAAATGCAGGAGAAGGCAATGGCACCCCACTCCAGTATTCTTGCCTGGAAAATCCCATGGACGGAGGAGCCTGGTAGGCTGCAATCCATGGGGTCGCTAAGAGTCAGACACGGCCCAGCGACTTCACTTTCACTTTTCACTTTCCTGCATTGGAGAAGGAAATGGCAACCCACTCCAGTGTTCTTGCCTGGAGAATCCCAGGGATGGCGGAGCCTGGTGGGCTGCCGTCTATGGGGTCACACATGGTTGGACACGACTGAAGGGACTTAGCAGTAGCAGTAAAGACACTGGAAGGAAAACAAAAATCAATGTAATATTTATCTCAGGGAGAAGGTTGAGGATGGAATGGAGGGAGGGGATGGGATTGGGGGGAGGCATAACAAAGAGCTTCAATATTCATGTCAATTTTCTATTTTGTAAGCTGGGTAGTGAGTTCAGTTCAGTTCAGTGGCTCGGTCATGTCTGACTCTTTGCGACCCCATGAATCGCAGCATGCCAGGCCTCCCTGTCCATCACCAACTCCCAGAGTTCACTCAAACTCATGTCCATCGAGTCAGTGATGTCATCCAGCCATCTCATTCTCTGTCGTCCCCTTCTCCTCCTGCCCCCAATCCCTCCCAGAATCAGAGCCTTTTCCAATGAGTCAGCTCTTCACATGAGATGGCCAAAGTATTGGAGTTTCAGCTTTAGCATCAGTCCTTCCAATGAACACCCAGGACTGATCTCCTTTAGAATGGACTGGTTGGATCTCCTGGCAGTACAGGGGAGTTGCAAGAGTCTTCTCCAACACCACAGTTCAAGAGCATCAATTCTTCGGTGCTCAGCTTTCTTCACAGTCCAACTCCACATCCATACATGACCACTGGAAAAACCATAGCCTTGACTAGACCGACCTTTGTTGGCAAAGTAATGTCTCTGCTTTTCAATATGCTATCTAGATTGGTCATAACCTTCCTTCCATGGAGTAAGCGTCTTTTGATTTCATGGCTGCAATCTCCATCTGCATTGATTTTGGAGCCCACCCCCCCAAAAATAAAGTCTGACACTGTTTCCACTGTTTCCCCATCTATTTCCATTGAAGTGATGGGACCAGATGCCATGATCTTCGTTTTCTGAATGTTGAGCTTTAAGCCAACCTTTTCACTCTCCTCTTTCACTTTCATCAAGAGGCTTTTTAGTTCCTCTTTACTTTCTGCCGTAAGGGTGGTGTCATCTTCATATCTGAGGTTATTGATATTTCTCCCAGCAAGCTTGATTCCAGTTTGTGCTTCTTCCAGCCCAGTGTTTCTCATGATGTACTCTGCATATAAGTTAAATAAGCAGGGTGACAATATACAACCTTGACATACTCCTTTTCCTATTTGGAACAAGTCTGTTATTCCATGTCCAGTTCTAACTGTTGCTTCCTGACCTGTATATAGGTTTCTCAAGAGGCTGGTCAGGTGGTCTGGTATTCCCTTCTCTTTCAGAATTTTCCACAGTTTGTTGTGATCCACACAGTCAAAGACTTTGGCATAGTCAATAAAGCAGAAATAGATGTTTTTCTGGACTCTCTTGCTTTTTCCATGATTCAGCGGATGTTGGCAATTTGATCTCTGGTTCCTCTGCCTTTTCTAAAACCAGCTTGAACATCTGCAAGTTAACAGTTCACATATTGCTAAAGCCTGGCTTGGAGAATTTTGAGCATTACTTTACTAGAGTGTGAGATGAGTGCAATTGTGTGGTAGTTTGAGCATTCTTTGGCATCGCCTTTCAGTTCAGTTCAGTCGCTCAGTCGTGTCCGATTCTTTGTGACCCCATGAATCGCAGCAGGCCAGGCCTCCCTGTCCATCTCCAACTCTCGGAGTTCACTCAGACTCACATCCATCGAGTCAGTGATGCCATCCAGCTATCTCATCCTCTGTCGTCCCCTTCTCCACCTGCCCCCAATCCCTCCCAGAATCAGAGTCTTTTCCAATGAGTCAACTCTTCGCATGAGGTGGCCAAATTACTGGAGTTTCAGCTTTAGCATCATTCCTTCCAAAGAAATCCCAGGGCTGATCTCCTTCAGAATGGACTGGTTGGATCTCCTGGCAGTCCAAGGGACTCTCAAGAGTCTTCTCCAACACCACAGTTCAAAAGCATCAATTCTTCGGCGCTCAGCTTTCTTCACAGTCCAACTCTCACATCCATACATGACCACAGGAAAAACCATAGAATTGACTAGCCGGACCTTTGTAGGCAAAGTAATGTCTCTGCTTTTGAATATGCTATCTAGGTTGGACATAACTTTCCTTCCAAGGAGTAAGTGTCTTTTAATTTCATGGCTGCAGTCACCATCTGCAGTGATTTTGGAGCCCCCCAAAAAGAAGTCTGACACTGTTTCCACTGTTTCCCCATCTATTTCCCATGAAGTGATGGGACCGGATGCCATGATCTTAGTTTTCTGAATGTTGAGCTTTAAGCCAACTTTTTCACTCTCCTCTTTCACTTTCATCAAGAGGCTTTTTAGTTCCTCTTTACTTTCTGCCATAAGGATGGTGTCATCTGCATATCTGAGGTTATTGATATTTCTCCCAGCAATCTTGATTCCAGCTTGTGTTTCTTCCAGTCCAGCATTTCTCATGATGTACTCTGCATAGAAGTTAAATAAGCACGGTGACAATATACAGCCTTGACGTACTCCTTTTCCTACTTGGAACCAGTCTGTTGTTCCATGTCCAGTTAACTGTCGGTTTTCAGTAAATCAGCTTAATTAATTGCTATATGTGTGTGCAACTGCATGTATGTGTGTATGTTTGCATATATCTTTTATTAAGTTAATAAACTATATTTTTAAAGCTGTTTTAGGTTCACAGCAAATGAATGGAAATTGCCCACTAACAATATGCTGAATCACAATGATACATTTATTATAACCATTGAACCTACGTTGAGGCATCATTATCACCTAGAGTTCATAGTTTACATTTGAGCTCATTCATGGTATTGTATATTTTCTGTGTTTTGACAGACATAATGTCATGTATCCACCAGTATAGTTGCACTATATTCTCCATTCTCTACCTATTCGTCTCTCCTCTAAACACTTTTGCCTTCCCAGAATGTCATAGCTAGAACCATAAATCATGTAGCACTTTCAGATTGACTTCTTTCACTTAGTAACATGTATCCAAGCTTCCTCTATTTTTTCATGGCTTGGTAGCTCAGTTTTTATTTTTTATTTTTTTTAATTTTATTTTATTTTTAAACTTTACATAATTGTATTAGTTTTGCCAAATATCAAAATGAATCTGCCACAGGTATACATGTGTTCCCCATCCTGAACCCTCCTCCATCCTCCCTCCCCATACCATCCCTCTGGGTCGTCCCAGTGCACCAGCCCCAAGCATCCAGTATCGTGCATTGAACCTGGACTGGCTCAGTTTTTAAAATGCTGAATGATATTCTGTTGTCTGGAGGTATCACAGTTTATCTCTTCATTTACTGAAGGACATCTTGGACAAGTTTTCCATGTTTTAGCAACTATAAATAAAGCTCCTATAAAAATATGCTATGCAGGTTTTGTGTGTACATAAGTTTTCAGTTCATTTGGGTAAATATCAAGGAGCATGATTCCTGGGTCATATGGTAAGAGTATGTTTGCTTTTGTAAGAAACTGCCAAACCATCTTTGAAAGTGGCTGTATCATTTTGCATTCCCACCAGCCATGAATGAGAGAGCTCCTGTTGCTCCATATCCATAAGTGTTGTCTATTTCAGTAGGTGTGTAGTGGTATCTCATTTTTGTGTTTATTTTTGATATATGATGTTGAGCATCTTTTCATATGCATGTCTCTTCAGGATTCCCCCCACCTTTTTTTTTTTTTTTTTAGTGTATTCTTTCTCATGTTTCCAATTTCTGGTTAAAAAAAATAAAACAAAAATAACCTCCACCTTAGGAATACATTTTAAAATTTTAATTTACCTCCATGAACATCATTTTTCAACTTTTTGTGGGGGATGTAGAAAGGTGATAACATGAATCTATGAATTTTTCTGCAGTATACGTGCACATCTTTTATCACAATATACAGACGATACTGCTTTTCAATTTAAGGAAAAAATCCAGTTTCTTGTTATGTTATCTTGGTGTCTTGGCTTATGATAATGTTTCTTAAAAGGGTAGGGGGTACCACAGAAGGTATCTTTATGGCCAAACATAACCTGACAGTACTATATATTAACAGGCTAAATTGCCTACGTCTACAGTGAATTGTATAAACATTCAGCCTAGTAAAGTAATGCTGCTTTGTAAAAGTTCAAGTATCTTAGTCTGATTATATTAGAATTCACAATCTTTCCCTCAGTGTATCCCTGTAAAGAACATAATAGAATTTCTGAACATCTTACACTGAATATTAAAGGAAAGGAAAGTTGCTGGCAAAGTCAAGGAATTCTTTTTGCTGTTGTTGTTGTTGTTCTCCTTCACTTTGGGTAAGATAAGAAAGCATACCAGTAGGTTCTCTGCATCCTGCTCTGCAGGTTTCCATGGATGAATTCCTTCCTCCAAAAGTCAAGCCCCTTGCTGTCAGCTCCAATGTCAGTCCCTTCAAACTCTCCGTTTCCATAATGAACCCTGACCTGGCATGACCACCTCCTTTATGGTTCAGGAGTCATTGGAGAGGCTGCAAAGATCAGAGCTGGGTCTCTCCTAAGTGAAGCCACTGAATGCCCAACTGTATATAATTATATGTAGACAACTGTTCTCTCGGGACTTAGCAGAGGCAAAGAGAGATGGATTTCTACCACTGTGTTAGAACAAAAGGACAGTTCCTTATTTTCTAAGTCACCTAGCTATAGGATAGGACAACACATCACCAATTAGCATTTGGACAGCAAACTGTTAAAAAAATCTATATTCTTTCCAGTGTGACATAGCTGAAAAAAAGTGCTTTTTCCTTTTTTTTTTTCAGTTTCTGGACTTGCTAGCTTCAAGGCCATCTGTGGAAAATCTGTGCTGTTGAAAGCAAGCAACATTTGCCCTCCATGTAAAGTTGCCATTAGCTGAATCAGCGCCTGTTAGGGAGGTTTAGAATTCAGCTGTTGAAGCTTCCTCAGTATCACATTCATGGATATGTCACATTCAAACTAAATCTGGAAAGCTTAAACTTCTGAGATTTTGATCACCAGATTTTGAGCATAAACAGCTATGCTTGTAAGAGAAATATGGAAGTCTCTGAGCTAATTACCAAATTAATTTTGAAAAGAAAAGGTTTGAGATTGGATTAACCATTTAGTTGGAGAAGATACAGCTCAGTTAGAAACAGGGTACTCAAAGCCGGTGCAATGGGACAATCCAGAGGAATGGGATGGGGAGGGAGATGGGAGAGGGGGTTCCAGATGGGGTGTACACAGACATGTACACCCGTGGCTGATTCATGTCAAAGCATGGCAAAAACCACCACAATATTGTAAAGTGATTAGCCTCCAATTAAAATAAATAAATTAATTTAAAAAGAATAAAGATATAAATCACTAAAAAGAAAAGAAGCTCTGGCTTCTTCTGACCTCACCAAACGGCTTTGAAATTAGTCGTGCCATAGTGTTAGTTTTGTAAATCAGGACAGTATCCTGTTTGGCTTCTAGCTGGGCCAGCCCCCACATGCCACCTGCCCCTCTGCTAGGCCTTCGGGCCCTATTACTGTGCAGAACTTTAAAAAGTGCCAACATCCAGCACCACCTGCAACACTGCAAGGCATCTTGGCTCCATTTTGCTCTTTTAGTTGATGCTGATCCATAGTTCAACTGCACAATATCATAATGATGAGAGAACATTTTCTGGACAGCTTTTTGGCAATGTGACATCTTTCCTGATAAAACAAAGGAGAGTGACATTGCTGTCCTTTTTATTGTTGTTTTTAATGGATTTTCCTTATTTTTTCCTACAGACAGTCTTCCTAGCAGTAACTATATGTATATACATATATATGTATATATGATATAATGGATCTATATACATAAATATGTGTATATATTTATATTAAAATATTTATATCACAGTAAGTACATTGAATTTAATTGCATAAATATTGTCAAATGATGTGTCAAATTGATTAATTTTAAGCAACTGTTCATTTCCTTTTCTCTACCTTTCAGAGCAAAGAATACAGTTGACCCTTGAACAATGCAAGGAATTGGGGCTCTGACCCTCCATGCAGTCAAAAATCAATGTATAGCTTTGTAGCTGGCACATAGTATACACTGTCCCCTGTATACATGATTCTGCATCTGCAGATTGTATAGTACTACAGTATATACTATTGAAAAAAGATCTCATGTATGGGTAGATGCAAGCAGCTCAAACCCATGATATCCAAGTATCACTTGCACTTCCTCATTCCATTAATGGCTTACTTGGTTAGTAACTTCCTTTGGCTAATAGAATGTGACTGGAACTGACAAATTTTAAAACATGTACTGGAACACAAAAGACTTTGAATTGCAAAACAGTCTTAAGAAAGAAGAACAGAGCTGAAGGAATCATGTTCACTGACTTCAGACTATTACCATAGTAATCAATGCAGTGTGGCAGTGGCATCTATGTGAAACAGACACATAGATCAGTGGCACAGAATAGAAAGCCCAGAAATAAACCACACATTTATGATCAATTTATCTACAACAGAGGAGATAAGGTTGTACAATGGAGAAAAAACAAAAGTCTCTTCAATAAGTGGTACTGGAGAAACTGGACAGCTATGTGTAAAGAATGAAATTAGAGCACTCCCTAACACCATATACAAAAGTAAACTCAGAATGGACTAAAGACCTAAATGTAAAACTGGAAACCACACAACTCCTAGAGTGAAACATAAGAGGAACATTCTGACATAAACTGTAGCAATCTTTTTTTTTTTTTTTATCTGTCTGCTAAATAAAAAGAAATAAAATAAAAAATAAAGAAATGAGACCTACTTAAACATTGTGCATCAGCTATATCTCAATAAAAAAGAATTGTAGCATACACTTAAAAGCTTTTGCACAGCAAAGGAAACCATCAACAAAACAAAAAGTCATCCTACTAAATGGGAGAAAATATTTGCAGATAATATGACCAATAAGGGGTTAATATCCAACATATATAAAGAGCTCTTACAACTCAACATGAAAAAAAAAAAAAAACAATTAAAAATGTTCAGAAAACCTGAATAGACATTTTTCCAAAGATGAAATACAGATGGCCAACAGGCACAAGAAAAAACACTGAACACTGCTAATTATCAGGTAAATGCAAATCAAAACAACGAGCTATCACTTTGTACTTGTCAGAATGGCTATCATCAAAAAGACAAATAACAAATGTTGGCAAGAATGTGGAGAAAAGGGAACCCTTGTCCACTGTTTTTTGGAATGTAAATTGGTGCAGTCACTGTAGAAAACATAGATATTTTTAAAAAACTAAAAATAGAACTACCCTATGACCCAGAAATTCTACTCCTGAGTATATATCTGAAAAAAAAATTGAAAAGATACATTCACCCCAATGTTCATAGTAACTTTGTTTACAATTGCCAAGGTATGGAAGCAACATAAGTGTCCATCAACAGATGAATGGATAAAGAAGATGTAGTATATATCTATATACAACGGACTACTGAAGTGAAGTGAAAGTCACTCAGTTGTGACTCTTTGTGACCCCATGGACTATCCAGTCCATGGAATTCCCCAGGCCAGAATACTGGAGTGGGTAGCCTTTCCCTTCTCCAGGGGATCTTCCCAACCCAGGGACCGAACCCAGGTCTCCCACATTGCAGGTGGATTCCTTACCAGCTGAGCCACAAGAGAAACCCTGGAAACACCCCAGAATCAGGTCCTTTTCCACACTCCCTCCCACCTACCCCTACAGTGCCCTCTGTATAGCCCCTTCTGTGCCTCTCTTGGCCATGCCGGGCCCTCTCTCCCCCAAGGCCTGGTCCTAGACCCATTTACACAAAAGTCCTTCTATCTCCACTACAGTGAGATCTGCCCCAGCCCACAGAGTGGGGGACCTTCCTCCTGTCTCCATTATTTGATGATAACAGCCACCCAGAGCAAGACAAAGTTACACGGTCACACTCGATATTCACAACAAGAATTCTATTTATAGGCAGACAAACTCAGGTCAAGAAGTTTGCCAAAGGCTGCACAGCAGGAAATGGAGGAGCTAGCTCTAGGCCCAGGTCGAGATGGTGCTGGAACAGTGGAATACAACTCAGCCATTAAAAAGAATGAACTTTTGCCATTTGCAACAACCTGGATCAAATCAGAGTATTATACTAAGTGACTCAGGGTACTATACTAAGTGACTCAGGGTATTATACTAAGTGAAGTAAGTCAGACAGAGAAAGACAAGTACTGTATGATATCACCTATATGTGGAGTCTCAAAACACAACAAGTAGTGAATATAATGAAAAAGAAGCAGACTAACAGAAATAGAGAACAAACTAGTGGTTACCAGTGGGGAGAGGGAAGGAAGAGGGGAAATATACAGGAAGAAAACTAAGACTTACAAACCATTAAGTATAAAATAAGCTGCAAGGATATACTGTGCAACATGGAATATAGTCAAAATTTAATGGAGTATAACCTTTAAAATTTGTGAATCACTGTATTGTACACCTGTAAATCATATAATATTGTGCATCAACTATACCTCAATAAAAAAAGAATTAAAGCATACACCATGGTAATGAGCTTTTTTCTCGAAATGTCAGCCTGGGACAGACTCAGGTTTTATCCAACCCAGTGTTATTTTTATGAGAGAGATGGAGGGAGAATAAAAGTTATTAGCCTATTTTCTAAGACATTATGCTCAGAAGTTAGCTATGTGTATTAAACATTCCAACCTTTTCTTGAAAATTAATTAATATTTTATCAACCACCAATTTAGTTAACCCTTCTGTAATGTTGTTTCAGATTTATTTTATTGCCTCAGAGATTTAAGTAATTAAACTTCATTTTAATATTATCACAAATACTATGAATGCCTTTCAGCACCCCCATAGCAAAGGCTTATCATGACATTAACAGTGTAGTGGACTTCCCTGGTGGTCCTGTGGTTAAGAATCTCCCTTCCAATGCAGAGGATATGGGTTCAGTCCCTCATCCAGGAAGATTCCCACATGCCACGGGGCAACTAAGCTGGTGTGCTGCAAGTACTGAGTCTGCACTCTAGAGCCCGTGCTCCACAACAAGAGAAGCCACCACAATGTTCTCATTGTGACTGTTGATTACAGCTAGAGAGTGGATTCCACCCTCTGAAACTAGAGAAAACCCATGTGTCACAATGAAGACCCAGCACAGCCAAAAATTAATTAATTGACTGATTAAAAAAATAAAGACACTGTGGTATTGTGACGAAAAGGTGCTAGGCTAGAAATAAAATAATATAAATAATCTTGTTTTTATCTCTTAATAGCTGTTTGAAAGTGAATAATGCATGTATTTATAACTTTCAAACAGTAGTTGGCATTTATTACGTGCTTATTATCAGCAAGTGTTGTTCCCAGCACTTGACATGTATTTTCTCATTTATCCCTAACAAAAATCCTGTGACCAAAGTACCATTAACAGTACCATTTCAAAGAGAAAGAAAAAGTCTTGGAGAGATTAAGTAACTTGTCCATGATTAATACCTGTGATTTGTATTTAGGAATCTCTGACTCCCAAGTTAACACTGATTGCCACTGGCCACGAGCATCTCTCAGTTACTCTTCACCTATCTACAGAACTAAGGTCATATCTGTGTGATCTTCACAGCAGGGTGAGAGTATATATGAGGTCTATAGAAAGATATAGGATAACAAGGAATAGACAGACACAGATTACCTTCAGTGATGTTTTTTGTTTTGTTTGGGATTTTTTTTTTTTTCTGTAGCTATACACAGGGGAACGAGACAGAAAAAATGACCATTTCTCGAATTGTTTTGTGTTTCAGCAAATTTCTAGCCTGAGATGTACATAGATCTCACAGGAAACTGGCAAAATGTTTTAGCATCATTTCGGACATATACTGAGCACCAGTTTCTTCTGAACGTTCCTGGTTTTTCTATAACTTAGTGTGCAATTATCCAATATGAAGCAGTCCTCTTGGCCAGTTTCATTCAAAGCCGCCTTAGAGGAAAATGGCTTCCCCTATCAAGTCAGTATATGGGTAGAATCTCTGTGCATGAGCTTTAGCATTTTAATGCAGAAAGCACAGCTTGAGGTCACTTTTTTCACAAGGGGGCTGTAGATCTTGTTGGTACTTAAGACTTCATGGAGTCCTCTCTGAGGTGAAGTGCTTCTGGGCAAAATACAAAATACTAAATTAAATAGAAGATTATGGCATTCTTTTCCTATATTATCTCATTAAATTATAATCTCAAGGAAAGCCAAGAGTATAGTACTTATGTGTTAAATTTTCAAAAAGTGTAAATTTTTGAAGTATGCTAAACAATATGACTATTTCCTAGACTTTGGATTTGGAAAAAATAGCGTTAACAAACACTATTGTGGTTAGCAGAGAAGGCAATGGCACCCCACTCCAGTACTCTTGCCTGGAAAATCCCATGGATGGAGGAGCCTGGTGGGCTGCAGTCCATGGGGTTGCTAAGAGTCGGACACGACTGAGCGACTTCACTTTCACTTTTTCACTTTCATGCATTGGAGAAGGAAATGGCAACCCACTCCAGTGTTCTTACTTGGAGAATCCTAGGGATGGGGGAGCCTGGTGGGCTGACATATGGGGTCACACAGAGTCGGACACGACTGAAGTGACTTAGCAGTAGCAGCATGCCGATTAGAGAGGCAATATTGCCTAGTTATGAAATGTGAACAGACCTAGGTTTGAAGCCCTCCTTTCTACCTCCTCTACATATGTATTTCCTACTTATTTCTACTTTGGGTACAAAGTTGGGGATTTTGGAGAGGGAGGTGAAAAATCAGTTGTTACCTAAGGAACATACGTAGGTAAATTAATGGTACCAGGTAAGATTGAAGGTAAATAGCAGAATGAAAAGAGGACTGAACAGGGAGAAGAAAAACTTTGTGACAGAAGAAAAATGAGGTGATTTGATACTGGAGAAGACAAGAGGTTTAGAAATCTTTGTGAGGTTTTGAAACCTGACTGCTACAGCTTCCTAAAGTTGTTTACCTGACTCCACATGGTTTTCGATTTCAATATATCTTACCCAGTGCTACCAAATAATCTTTCTACAAAAATGTCTTGCTACACTATTCTCTCTTCTTAAAACTTAATAGTGGCTCCTCATGGAGTTCAGGATAAAACACAAGCTCTTTTGGTATGTCTTTTATCCATGTGTCAGGGGAGTGTGTAATTTTCTCAGTTCTGTCTCGTCAGAACAAAACTTTGAAGAGAAGGACATTAAAGCCCTCGGTGTGTCACAGCTCTTGGACAGACCAATTCTCAGCTCTGGGACAGATTAGTGTTACAGCTCCGTGTTACAGCTCAGTTTTATTTAGAAAATAAAGGAAAATATATCCTCGAGGCATGAGGGCATGCTGACCCAAAAGAGGAGAAGAGAAAGAGAGAGGGCCCTGGCCCCTTGGCTTCTCTTTTTATATGTTTTTCTTCTTCCCCTGGCCTACCCTATGTAAAATGGGCTAGCCAGGAGTGTTGTTTGTTCTACCCGAGGTCCTCACACCAGTTCTCAGACCTTCCTTTCTTCTGTTTTCACAGGCTTTTCCAGCTTTTTCCTTCCTTGTCTTTTAGCCACCGGCATTCTGGACTCTATTTTCCTATTCTAACTACCTAACACAAGTGTTCAACCGTATCTCTCTAGCTATTCCTTCCACATATCAGATTCTCCAAATCTACCGAGCTTTCCCACCATCTTTAAATGCATCTTGCTTTTTCACATTTAAAGAGCTTTGCATATGGCTTCTGATGCCTGAAATGCAGAGAGCTGCCCTCTTCACTTGGGGACTACCATAGCATGCTCATTGGTTAGCTGATCTTCAGCAATCTCTCTCTCTTTTTTCCAATTATTTATTGAACACTTATTGGTCCAGGCTCTATGCAAGAAGCTAGGGAGTGGAAGAGGAATGAAACATACTTTATTCTTTGCTAACTCACAATAAAAATCTTCAGCCTTTTTTTTCCTGCTATTTATGTCTCCTTTCATTTGAAGATTGATTTTGCATATAGAACAGAATATTTGGATCTTTGGCTCCTAAAAATGTGAACTTTCAATTTGAAACCCAGACCAATGTTTGATTGTATTTGTATATTAATTTGACATAGTGATTAGTATTTAATATTTTACTTATATCTCAAGCAAAAATTAAAGAAAACAGTTCCATTTGAAGAAATGATGCTAAATGTTTCACAAGTTTATGTAAAGAACAAATGTATGAACACAGCACAATTTCTTTGTGATAATTAGTTCTTAAACATATACATATCATGTACCTAATATGTGCACAGGAAGCATATTTTGGGTACTATGGGCAAATTCCAAAGAAGACAAAATCATCCCTTGGTATGTAGAGCCTACAATGTGATTATGTTTATGGGGCAGAAATCCTCACATTTGATAGAGCTTCCCTGGTACCTCAGACGGTAAAGAATCTGCTTGCTGACACAGGCGACCCGGATTCGATCCTGGGGTCAGGAAGATGCCCTGGAGAAAGAAATGGCAACTCACTCCAGTCTTCTTGCCTGGAGAATCTCATGGACAGAGACTGGTGGGATACAGCCCATGGGCTTGAAAACTGATAAAAGCCTCTCTGCTGTCTCCTCCGTCCAGATGGAATTTCCTTTCTGTGTGATTAAATGAGAAGTAGGGCTTACAAGATAACCACTTTTCTTCTGGATAAATTCAACATGCAATACTGTGTAGATTTAAACTGTATAGCATTTTACTTTGATACATTTATAGATTATAATGCAGTTGCATTTTAATAATATTTATTACATTATATATAGCATGATATTTACGTCTATATTCAATACACCTGTACATTAGATCTCTATGGCTTATTTAGTACTTGTTACCAGTTTGTACCCTTACAAATCATCAGTCGTATTCCCCCACTTCCTGTCCCCTGGTAACCACTGATTTTTACTTATGTGGATTTAAAACTCTTCTAGAATAGAAGTATATCATGTTCATTTCTATTTTGTCATTGTCTAACAGAATACATAGCACATAATAGGCACTTCATTTCTTGAATGGAAGAATGATGTATAAATGAAGAAAATGTTCTTTTCCTCTGGCACTGATATTTCTTTTCTGAGAAGCATCTTTCTTAAGAAAGAATCCAAAAAAGAATTTTTGCTCTGAGTTTTTGTTGCCAGATTGTCAATTTGAAATAAATATAATGCCCATATTGTTCAAGTTAGAGAGTTTAGGGGCACTCTGAAGTATAATTCCAAAAGAATCATTATGGAAACAGGGGAAATAATAAAGCAAACAAATAAATGAAACCATACAGTCAGTAGGAAATCTTGAAGTGTTGGTTTATCAAATAGGCAGGTCAAGTTGCATGGCTAAGACACCAGGAAATCAAGGGCAGCAAAGAAATATAACAAACTAATCTGGTGTTTTGCAATCAGAAATTATATGGAGGGGTTATTTTAACTTCAATACACTATGACAAACCTAGACAGCATATTAAAAACAGAGACATCACTTTGTCGACAAAGGTCCATATAGTCAAAGCTATGGTTTTTTCCAGTAGCCAATTATGGATGTGAGAGTCGGGCCATAAAGAGGCTGAATGCCAAAGAATTGATGCTTTTGAACTGGTGTGTTGGAGAAAACTCTTGAGAGTCTTTTGGACTACAAGGAGATCAAACCAGTCAATCCTAAAGGAAATCAACCCTGAATATTCATTAGAAGGACTGATGCTGAAGCTGAAGCTCCAATACTTTGGCCACCTGATGTGAAGAGCCGACTCATTGGAAAAGACCCTGATGTTGGGAAAGATTGAAGGCAGGAGGAGAAGGGGACAACAGGGGACGAGATGGTTGGATGACATCACTGACTCGATGGACATGAGTTTGAGCAAGCTCTGGGAATTGGTGAAGGACAGGGAAGCCTGGCATGCTGCAATCCACAGGGTCGCAAAGAGTCGGACACAGCTTTGCAACTGAAAAAGGACAACGATAGGCTACAGAAACTGACACATAAAACGAACCACCACAGTGATCATCTAAACAAACTCAACTAATTTTATACATGAAGAGCCTGGAGGCTTGTAGAAAGAAGAGAGATGTCTAGGCATCTAGCTCCTAGTGTTATAGCATGCTAGAATTAGTATCCTAAACTATTCATGCCAGACTGGAAGTTCTCATCAATCATAAATCTTAGTGTGAGGGCAGGAGAAGAAGAAGGCAACAGAAGATGAGATGGTTGGATGGCATCACCAACCCAATGAACACAAGTTTGAGCAAACTCCAGGAGATAGTGAAGGACAGGGAAGCCTGGCGTGTTGCAGTCCATGGGGTTGCAAAGAGTCAGACATGACTGAGAAACTGAACAACAATACATATTTGTATTATTTTGAAAAAGAAAGTTGTATTTTTAATTACTATATATATATATATATTTTTTTTTTTTAAAGATCCTTGGCTTGCTGCAGTCCATGGGGTTGCAAAGAATCCAGCACGACTGACGACTGACCTGAACTGAATCTGGACTTGCTGACACTGCAGTTTTCTACAATGGGGCAGATAGATTTCATCCCTAACAAAGATTCTAATTAGCCAGACATTTCAGAAAATGACTCAAGTAGTCATTGTGTTTAAATGGTGAATCAGAGAGTCCTGCATTAGGAAAGGAGCTCTGGCAAGCTTTCCTCCTGCTTTTTAAGTGTCAAAAGAGTGATAAAAATCCATAAAGCAGGTTTGGAATTTGCATTCCCTTATATGTATTTACAGCAGAAAATGACTTATACAATTATATGCTTGCATATCTCTGTGTCTTGGTGTTTTAAATTGCTGATCATCCTGAAAGTTTTCAAGAAAGGACACAGGACAAATCCAGTACAAAATTCCTTTGCACCTTTCAACATGCAGCACTAACTGAAAATTCAATATCCAGGGTCTGTTATACCTTGTCGTTGTCCTCTTCTTCTTTTTTGCTATTTGATAGTTTTTGTACATTCCCCAAAGATTTTCCTCTTACAAATAAAATAGCTTAATTATTTCTATAATAGAAGGATTAAAGTTCCCACGAGCAGTTTTCTTTCTGTTTAAAAATCATTGTAGATGTAATACAATGCAAGTAGTTCATTACCAAGGCAGCTGCTTTTTGAAGTATCAGATTGAAAACTGGAAGAAAGAAATAGGTAAAAAGGTAAGTTTTTTTCTTTTTCTTTTTTTATGTGCTATTATTGGCTGCTAACATTCAGGTCAGGACCAGGGAGAATAAATTAGTGGGATAAAGCCATCATAACACAATAGCTGATGTGCATGTAGCCTTTTTTTGTTTATGCAGTTTCCACTGCACCAGTTCAAGGCATGTCTAGATAGGTTATGTAACAGTTTCCCAGAGAATTTCATTTTGTTGCAGTTACAGCACTTTAGATATTCTTTGGGTGCATGTCATTTTTATTTGCTATTTGAGAAAAGCTAAGCTAATCTTTTTAAGTTTGGAATATTGCTAAGTTATACAACTGTTGCTTTTTAAAAATTCTGAAGTTTTCTTTTTCTGGAATGGTTCACCTACTCTGAAAACTTAATCCCCTAGAGCAGATGCACTTGATTTAGGCTTCTAAGGGTATACTTTCTGGAGGCTGGTCTGTGATCCTGAGATGTAACTGTGTACCTTCACAAATACATCATCATTCAGGTAGAGTTTTGGCTTCTGCACTGTAGAAGACTAGTTACCATGCTGTAAAGTTGATCAGAAATGATTTCAATTCATTCATTAGGGGTTTGACATTAAGCATTCACAGAATTCCTGCCCTTACTAAGATCCAACAAAATTTTCTCTCTTATTACATTCTTCCTTCTCTCATCTGTTTCAGTTCAGTTCAGTTGTTCAGTCGTGTCCGATTCTTTGCGACCCCATGGACCACAGCATGCCAGGCCTCCCTGTCCATCAGCAACTCCCAGAGATTACTCAAATTCATGTCCATCAAGTCGGTGATGCCATCCAACCATTTCATCCCCTGTTGCCCCTTCTTCTCCTGCCCTCAATCTTTCCCAGAATCAGGGTCTTTTCAAATGAGTCAGCTCTTGGCATCAAGTGGCCAACATATTGGAGTTTCAGCTTTGACATCAGTCCTTCCTATGAACACTCAGGACTGATCTCCTTTAGGTTGGACCTCCTTGCAGTCCAAGGGACTCTCAAGAGTCTTCTCCAACACCACAGTTCAAAAGCATCAATTCTTCAGTGCTCAGCTTTCTTTATAGTCCAACTCTCATATCTATACATGACTACTGGAAAAACCATAGCCTTAACTAGACAGATCTTTGTTGGCAAAGTAATAGGGGCTGAATATTGGGAGATTGGATGCTCTGCTTGTAGAAGAAAAACATAAATCATAACATTTGAATAATTTGGCTTATCATGTTTCTTGAGGTCTTGAAAAGAAGGAACCATAATTTACATGTTTTTTTCCTTTTTTTTTTGCAAGTTTCTGTCTTCCTTTGTTAATTTGTAAGAACAGGTAGGCTTCTATAATTTTGACTGTGACCAAAAGGCTAAACAGAACATTCTGAAGTTTTATTTTCACACACTTTCAACTTGCCTCTCTTATGTTGACAGTACTTTCCTATGGATAGTAATACAAGATTGACTAATTTAACTGTGTAATGTATGCACACAACCCAAATAAAGCTTCGGCTCTTTCAGACTAATGTTTTGGGTAATCTTAACTTGGTGTCACATCCAAAGAGGAATAACACTGACTCAAAGAATGTTTAAGTGTGTGGAGATTTTCAACAGGTTCACAAAACATAAAGCAAAACATTCTAAGTTTTTCTTTCTATCTGTCTACACACCAGTTACTCAAAAATCTCTCAGTATCTGGCCCTACTCTCTGACCCAAAGCTCAATCCACACTCACTTATTTTTCTGTTTCTACCCATTCTTATTCTTGCTTCCTCCTCTGGCCTTGTTTATTTTAACTCTTCCCTGAGAAATGCTTTCCTAACTCTTTCTTTGTTTGTTTTTAATTGAAATATAGTTGATTGATAATATTGTTATTTTCAGGAATACAGCAAAATTATTTAGTTATACATGTATATCTATTTTTTCATTATAGGTTATCACAAGATATTGAATATATTTCCCTGTGCAATTCAGTAGGACCTTATTGTTTATTTTATACATAGTAGTGTGTACCTGTTAATCCCAAACTCCTAGTTTATCCCTCCTCCTCTGTTCCCCTTTGGTAACCATAAGATTGATTTCTATGTTTGTGGGTCTGTTTCTCTTTTGTAAATAAACTCATTTGTACTATTTTTTAAGATTCTCCAAAAAAGTGGTATCATATATTTGTCTTTGTCTGTCTTACTTTATAGACTTTTTACCTTTTTAAATTAGGAAATATTTCAAATGTGTAGAAAAGCAAGAGAATAATTTAACAAACACTCATGTACACAACATTGAGATTAAACATACTGAATTCTCTGGAGTGTTTTGTATAAAGTGGGGACTATTTGCTCCTTGAATGTTCTAGAAAACAAATTTTGTACAATCTTCTGAGCCTGACATGTGGCATACATGTGTGTTTATATGAGTGTGTATATAGATTTTAAAACACTGATTCAGTTTGCTTTTACCATTTATAGGTTTATTAAAGTTTTCTATTTCTATGGTGAGTCAGTTTGCTAAGTTATATTTTGGGTACAATATATTAATATAATTTATTAGGGAAAGTTCCATTTTAGTTTCCAAATTCCTTGGAATGCATTTTTCAAAATTTTGCTTATAATTTTTTTTTTCCTCGACCCAAATAGGTTCTCTTTCAGTCTTCCCCAAAGATTATAAAAAGTAGAACACAGAGTTTGGGGACTCTTTGTGTGCCGAGGAGCTCTAAGACAAGATGTCCTGTGTGAAGTGTTGCAACTTGGGAATTTGTTTTTAATAAAACTCCTTAAAAGGTAGAAATGTTACATTTGCAGTAATCATATATGAATTTGGTTCACTGGGGTTTTTCAATGGTGGATTTAAGTATTAATTATTTAAACTAGAAGACCCTATATTTAGGTTTTACTTCTTATAATGAAATAATTACACTGGAGCATGCATTAAGGCAGAAAATACATTGATTTTCCTTCAGATGGTAACAGAAGGAAAGATCACATCTTCCAAAAAGTCTCACTCCAGAAAGATTCATCCTTGGAATGCTGCATTCTCTATTTAATGAGAATAAAATATGTGGGCGGATGAACAATTGTATCATTTTTAGCTTTGATTTCCCAATGGAAAGAATATCAAATAATACAATAATTTAAAACAAAAAATCTTATTAACTCTTAGGAAGTATACTATAATTCTACTTCATGTTCTTATATATGTGAAGAAAGAAAGAAAGTAAAGTCACTCAGTCGTGTCTGACTCTTTGCGACCCCATGGACTGTAGCCTACCAGGTTCCTCTGTCCATGGGATTTTCCAGGCAAGAATACTGGAGTGGGTTACAATTTCCTTCTCCAGGAGATCTTCCTGACCCAGGGACTGAACCCTGGTCTCCCACATTGTAGGCAGATGCTTTACCATCTGAGCCACCAGAAACGATGTTTAGTCTTTAAAAAAATTACCTTTGGTTTCTGTTTCAATGCACAAATCCATGGGCCTTACCAAGATGAGCTCTCCAGATACCAGAGAAAACGCAGTTTGAGCTCTTGGATACTCAATAAATAACACTTGTAGTGTTGTAAGGTGTCACAGCCAGTGGCCCGGTGCTATATGGAGGTTTTAAAGGCTTACTAGGAACAGTAGGACACAGGGTAGCAGAATAATTGCTACCATATTAGCAAATATTTTTTAGCACTTGTGGCTGGTCACTGTGCCTTTATTGACAATACTTCATGTAATCTTCACAATAGCCCTTTAAGGTTGTAATTCTTATTATCATTGTTTTACCACTGCAGAAGTTAGGCTCAGAGTAGTGAGATAATTTTCCCAAAGGTACAGTGCTAATAATCTGCCAGTGCCAGGCCTTCTCTTACTCTAAAATCCATATAAATAACCCATGTACTGTATTTGCCCTCCTGACTAGGGAAGAAGCAGAAGTATGGAACCTAAGTAGGTATGATTAAACTCAAAGTGAATTATGTGTCCCTGAATAATATTTATGGCCAAAGACTTTTCTAATTACTTAAATTGTAAAATAACCTGTCTAAATTGTAAGATGAAATTGATGCCACTATATACTGAGGCTCATCTTATTGCTAAAATATTTAATTGGCACATGAATTATTCTTTGAAATAAATGTTCTGCTTAATGATGTGCAAATCCCTTGCTGGGGCCCCTCATGTCTGAGTATTTTTTCTCAATTACAGCTTCTTGAATGTTTCTCTACTTGACCACCATCTTTAGTGATGTCCATTGAATCCCAAAGAGACCTGTGAGATTTGAGGACTGACACAAAGGAGCGAATAAAGAGGGAGAGGTTGGAAAGGAGAGAGTGGTGTGACTGATTCAAGGGGACGGACATACTATTACATAATATTTATTCTCTTGAATCCTCCTGCAATGCAGGAGACGCTGGTTTGATTCCTGGGTTGGGAAGATCTGCTGGAGAAGGGATAGGCTACCCACTCCAGTATTCTTGGGCTTCCCTTGTGGCTCAGCTGGTAAAGAATCGACCTGCAATGCGAGAGATCTGGATTCGATCCCTGGGTTGGGAAGATCCCCTGGAGCAGGGACTGGCAACCCACTCCAGTATTCTGGCCTGGAGAATTCCATGGACTGTATAGTCCATGGGGGCACGAAGAGTCGGATGCGACTTTCACTTTCACTTTTCTATAGAACACAAGAGCAATTTTGTGTTCTATACAATACATTATAATTACAACCAAAGGGAAGTAGTGATGTAGAAAACAGCAAGTTCTTTGAAATCAGGTGATGATGATGATAATAGTAGTAGCAGCAGCTCTCATTTACTGCCATGTGTCAGGTGCCCCTCTGAGCATTTTACACCTCTTAGAGGTTTCCCCCACTATTCAAAAGTAGAGTATGTCTATGAAACCTTTCATAAGCCAAAAGGGCATGAAATTAAGAACATTACCTTAAGACTCATCTTGATAGGCCCTAAGCAGACATTTCTCCAAAAAAGACATAGAGATGGTCAATGAAACATGAAAAGATGCTCAATGTCTCTCATAAGAGAAATGCAAATCAAAGCTACAACGAGGTATCACCTCACACCAATCAGAATGGTCATCATCAAAAGATCTACAACCAGTAAATGCTGGAGAGAATGTGGAGAAAAGGGAACCCTCCTGCACTGTTGGTGGGAAAGTAAATTGATATAGCCACTGTGGAGAACAGTATGGAGATTCTTTAAAACAACTAGGAATAAAACTACCATATGACCCAGCAATCCCACTACTGAGCATTGTCCTGAGAAAACCACAATTCAAAAGTGATACTGATGAACTTATTAATATTTGTAGGGAAGGAATAGAGATGCAGACATAGAGTATGGACTTATGGTCACAGCAGGGGAAGGAGAGGGTAGGATGAATTGAGAAAGTAGCATTGACATATATACAATACCATATGTAAAATAGATAGCTATTGGGAAGTTGCTGTATAATACAGGGAGCTTAGCCTGGTACTCTGTAACAACCTAGATGGGTGAGATGAGCGGAATGGGAGGGAGGCTCAAGAGGAAGGTGATATATGTATATTTTTGGCTGATTCTTGATGTTGCATGGCAGAAACCAAAACAACATTGTAAAGCAGTTTTCCTCTAATTAAAAAAAAACCCATCTTGCTAATGAATGCACAAAATAAATCAATAGAAAGCACAAAGTGCTCATAGACACAGTTCAAAGCTATGGTGGCTTGATGCTGAGAAAAGAGTGTAATTCCCGGGAAAGGAGCTTGGTGGGACCACTCCAACACCTTGGGGTGCACGCTGCCTCTGTAACAGCCTGCTGAAACAAACCCTGAATGCTATTTTAGCTTTTTGCTCTCTTTTTTTAAAATCAATATCTTCTATGAATTTCTTTTGGTTAGTGAAAACAGTGTAGGTCTTTCATCAAAATGGCATAATACAAACTTTTAAAAAGTGGGGCAGATCTGTAGTTCAATTAGTATCAATTATTATCTGGTATTTCAATTAATCCTTCATCAACCCAGTGAACCATGTACTACCATTATTTCTATTTTATAGATGTGGACACTGAAGCATACAGTGGTTAGGCAATTTCCCAAGATCATGCAGTAACTAGCTGAATTAAGTTTCTGGTCCAGGTGGTCAGACTCTGGAAGGTGTGAGTTCAACTAAACCTGGATTCAACTCTGATCTCTGCCATATAGAAGCTGTGTGATGTCAAGCACATTCTTTTTCTGAGCTTCATTCTCTACATATGGAAAAATGGAGGGCGATGGTGTGGATTGCCTTATGTGACACACAGAAAGGCACCTAAGAGTTCAGTGAATGGCCAACAATAAAGAATCAATAAATATTTGCTTTTCCTCCTCCTTCCTAGTTGCTGCTCTGGACCAAGTTACCTCAAATTGTGATCAACAGAATATCTTTATCAGAATAACCTAGGGTGCTTATTAAAAATGCAATGACAGTGTTCCTTATGCTCAAGGATATTCAGTTCAGGGCTGGAGGGTTTGGTATAGTTAACTAAGCAAAGTAAAATTCTAATGCCATTTTCTAGCAGTGGCAATAAAAAGAAATTACTAAGTACTCTTTGAATTCTGAACAGATGTAGCTTTCTGGCTATCTGAATCAACAGTATCACAAACATGTTAAGCAAACATATAAATCTTCATCATCATTCAATCACCTTACAGATATGATAATGAGATTAGCAAGAATATTAGTAATATAGGAGCCAAGTCTCTTCATTGTATCCCCCATGCTATCTGGCCATCCTCATGCAGGCTAATGAATGTAGGCACATAAGAAGCTGCAAGAGCTTTGGAATGCACATGTATGGAATGCACATGCAGAGAAAAGATGAAGCAAGGTACAAGCATTGCCTAGGGATACACATAGACTCTTCTGAAATGAACGGAAGGTCAGAGGAGAATTACCTTTGTACAATTATCCTCCCTTATCAGTGGGGATTATGTTCCAAGACCCCAAATGTACGCATGAAATTGCAGGTAGTACCAAACTCTATACAAATGCCTATGAGAGTATAATTTTATAAATTAATCACAGTAAGAGAATAACATCAATAAACTAATAATAGAACAATTAAAAAATATACTGTAACACAAGTTATGTGAATGTGGTCTCTTTCTCAATATATCTTATTTTACCGTACTCACCCTTCTTTTACAAGCTTCCCTGATGGCTTCAGAGGTAAACAATCTACCTGCCAAAGCACGAGACTGGAGTTTGATCCCTGGTCGGGAATATCCCCTAGAGAAGGAAATGAAAACTTACTCCAGTATCTCGCCTGGGAAATCCCATGGACAGAGGAGTCTGAAGGGTCCTGGTGTGTCAGAGTCAGACTTGACTTAGTGGCTGAACCCTTCATTTTGTGATGATGTGAGATGATAAAATACCTATGCAATGAGATGAGATGAGGTGAATGACATAAGCATTGTGATATACCATCAGGGTACTACTCACTTTCTGTTGATGTCAGATCATCTAGTGATCCTGGGTCATCAAACCATGATGATATTGATGGTTGCAGATCCTGTGTGGGTCAGAACAAGGCAGTTCAAGATTTTATCACACTGTTCAGAATAGTGTGTGTTTTAAAAGTTATAAATTATTTCCGGAATCTTCCTTTTAATAATTTTTGGACCGTGGTAGACTGCAGATAACTAAAACCTTGGAAAGTGAAGCCACAGGTAAAGAGGAGACGATGATATAGAGCTATGATCTTTATGCAGGAGGGAGTGTGCGACCAGAGGTAAGAGACAATTCTTCTCGAGTTAACCTTTGGACAGTCTCCCTTTCCTGCATAAACCTACCTTGGGTTTATAGAGACTCTGTGTCCAAAATTCAAGGTGAGGGAAGAAAAGTCATTTGGGATATATTTTTCCCAATATTTGATACCTAAAGGTAGACGGTGCCTCAATTCAATCATTATTCAAATATTTATTGATTGCCTACCAGGGGTTATACAAGATGCTGGATGTATAATGCTGAACAAAGATTCGTGGAATTTATTATCTAGTAGAGAACACAAAAAATAACCAAACAGACCAAAAAAAAAAAAAAAAGCATCACCAATAGTCATATTATGCAGTTCCTAGACTTTGTTGTGTCACAGTTATCTGGGACTTTGGTACAAATATGACTCAGGCCCTATCCTACTTCAAGGAGCCTGCATTTCTGTGTTCTTTATTAGTTTTCCAGGGGATTATGTTCCATACCAAAGTCTGAGAGCTACTCAACTGGTTTGAATAAGTTTGAGAGAATAGTCAAGGTATAAGGGAGATTCAAGTGTTCTATAATTCAGTGCTTCTCAAAATTTCCTGTGCATTCGATACCTGGGATCTTGTGAAAAATCAAGGTCTGACTCATTCAAGAAGTTTGGAAGAGGTGCCCAAGAGTCTGCATTTCAAACAAGCTTCTAGGTGATGAACGCTACTCTGCTCCTGGCCTGAGGATCTGGTATTAAGTTGCAAAGCTGTAGTCTACTGTGTGCATTCCAAAACTTTTCTATTTTTATACCAGACTTTGATCATTTTCATTCCTCTCAGGCTCCTTTTATCAACATGTGAGAATAGGAATCAGAATTGTCTGAAGGTGCTAATTAAATATGCAAATAGCCCCAAGTGATTTCATGCACACTGAAGTTGGAAAACCACTGCCTTCAGAAAAACAGTGACTGCAAATCATTCGCATGTGTGAAACAAGCCTGACTTCCTCAATTTACTATAGATCAGTTGTTCACCAACCTGGCAACGCATTAAAATCACCTTGGGAGAGGTAAAAACTACCAGTGCTCTGGTCCTATCCCACACCAATTAAATCAAAATCTCTGGTGGTGGGCCCCAGGCATCTGTATTTAGAAAGCTTCCTAGGTAATTCTAATGTACAGAATTATAACAGAGTTGAGAACCACTCTTACAACTCAAATTGCCTTATTATTTAAACTTAGGGATACGGTTGATCTAAGTAGAAATTGTGCAGTTAATATAGTTTGTCTGTCATTTCTCCTTTCTGGGCCCTTGTCATAACCAATCTTCCTTCTCAGGGCACAAATTACCCTGGTGTTCTTATCGCAGTGACTTACTGACCTCATCTGTCCCTTGGCCTGGCTTTCTCCTGTCATCAGAAGCAAAGTCTCTGCCCCATCCACTATTTTGTCCTTTTCTGCTAGTGAGTAGAAACAGGTTAATCAGGAAAAGCAATCCCAGGTCATGCACAAATTAATGTGCATTCCCACTTTTTGTGCATTCCCACAGTCCCTTAACCTAGTTTAAACAGACTTTAAGGCTCTCCTAAAGTTGGGAATTTCAAGCATGACTGTTTGAAATAATATATCTGAGCCTCAGACGAGCAGTCAGCCACCTATTCCAATAGCCTTTAGCCCTGGCCTTGCTGAAGGAAGGAGTCTTGTGGTTGAGTTGATTATAAAAGGCAGAAACCAATACAATTCTATAAAGCAATTATCCTTCAGTTAAAAAAATGAATAATTTCTAAAAGGTATTTTTTACATATTAATAAATACTGTTCAAGATATTGTACATGTTTTGTGGGGTTTTTTTAAGAGGAAAATGCTAAGTGTGCCTATGAAATCATTTTGACAGCAGTTTCTTTCGTTATGAAAAAGGAATTCAGCAATTTTTTAAGTATGTGTTTTTCTAAGCATGAGGAGGTGGGAAAGTCTTTGATCAGGGCCTTGTAATCAGGGAAGCAGAGAGAAAAACAAAGGATGCACACATATGAGAAATTGACTACTTACAGAAGGAAACTGTTACATCAACATCAATTAATATTTATTGAGCACCTACTGGGTACATAACACTCTGCTGGCAACTTGAAAAATGACATGGAATACATACCTATATAACATAATTACCAGGGACTATTTTTGGCTATTTGCTTAAATTCATTATAGCAAGGACAAGCAACCAGGGCTGCTTCTAATTTGGTCTCATTAATAAAACTGATTCCTGAGGAGACTTGCTGAGAAGGATAGAAAATAAACCACATTGAAATATGACTTTCTATTATTCTGATAATTATACTATGTACACACAGGTGGGGCCAAACACTAATTTTAAGTATGCAATTCTCAAATGTCAATTGTCAACTCATTCCCAGAGGAAATATGGGATCCGGCACACAGCTTGGGATTTCCTTCGCTTATCATTTATGGAATTCTTGAATGCTATTAATTTTGTCCTATGCACTCAGGCTAATAATGCAGCTGTGTATATATATCACTGAGATATAAGGAGAAAGAAATCAGTTTCATTATGCAACTCACACATAGGAAACATTCGCAGTTTCTTATGCGTATAGATGACAAATTATACATTTATACCACTTCTGGTTTGAAAATGGAAACACAGGGCTTACTGTGTGACATATGACTTGAAAATGTTACCCAATATATTTTTATTTGCACTTAAGACTTTGTCCTATACCCATGTGAAAAATGCCAGGACGCCTTGACTGAAAGATTCACGCCTACAAAAGACTAAAATAATATGAAAGTTTCCTGACCACTACTTCCCCTAGAATAGCAATATTGTCCATGTTACTTTAAATTTCAGGGAAATTGATATTTGACGTAAATTCTCATGCTAAGCAATTCAGTCGACCATTTTTTAGTATTTTGACTGAGGATGCTTTTATTATTATTTGGAGTAGAAATCAATTTTGCAAATATTTATTTCTTATATTTATAATATATACATTTTACACTACTAGAAAATATTCAAGGTTCTTACCTTGTCACTTAGGAGAGAGAGACTGAGGAAAACAATGCATGTTCTTCACACTCTAAAATGTATGTGTCCTGTTGTATACCATGCCTTGAAAATGATGCATTTGAACAGCCTGGAGAGGCATAGTCCTTATATTGTGGATTGTATTTTCAATTTTTATTAAAATTATGATTTGCCCTGGGCCTGTGAGGGTATACTTATCTGCCTGGCTTGATTATATTCTCTCTGAAGGTGGTCCAAGGTGAGAAACTTTCCATAGATGAGGAAGTAACTTGGAAATATTTGCTAGGAAGTTGGTGAATAATACTTGCTGTTCATTCTCAAATTTTACTCTATTTTTTAATCAAATAGTGTGGTTCTAGTACAGATTGGAAATGGTGTGCCTCCTCCTGGTAGCTGCTAGACAGCTGGTATTGTCAAGAAGGAGGAAAGGATGGAAGTTTGGATAAACAGGGCAAGGAAGAAGGAAGGAAAGGGAGAAGAAAGACACATCCATGTATATTATGGGATACATATCCTGAATATGAGAACATGCCTATCAAGTTCACTGACTCCCACTGTTTTCAAAGAGATGATCTGGTTGGAAAGGAATACATGTACTCAAGTTTCAGGAAAATGTTTACCCATTTCTAGTTCAGCCATCTTAGCTTTGATCTTAAAAGAAAAAATTGGTGAAGCAGACTCTGGAACAATGATAACAAATAGCTATCAAGTGTTTCCACACATGGAGCAAGAAGATGCACTTTGTCCTGGATCATCTTTTTAAGGAAATGTGTATGGCAAAGAGCCTTGCTAGATAGTGTCTTCTGCTGGAATAAAAGGAAGATTTGCTTCTGTACATATGCTAAAAATAATGTCTGCCTCCAGGGAAAACATCAACATGTTCACCGACTATTATTTACTATTTAGGTTAAACTTGAAGTTCCCCTTCTATAATATAACCCACTGCCTCTGCAGATGTCACCTGGCCCTCTTCATATGGATTTTGGGAATTGGGACTCAGAGAACTTATATGAATGCTGATACTCTGGGTACTGCTATCACTATGAATAATAAACTATCTGTTGTCTTTGACCCTGGAGTCTCATGTCTTCTGCTAGGCTAACTTGTTAACATGTGAGTAGGGTAAAATCTAAAACCCTTCACAGTTCTTGGCAAATGTCAGGTCTAAAAGGGACATATGTAGTCTAATCCTCTCTATTTTATAAATTAGAGAATTTAGACTCAGAATTTAATTTATCTGTCCATGGTCAAAGAGATGACTAACAAGAGAACTTGAACTAAAGGTAATTAAAGCATGTCCAAAAGGCAAACAACTGTAACTCTGAATTTGTTGATCATCACATTTTAGACTTAACAGTGCTCCTTCCAAATTTTTTTAGATTTCTCCTATAATATTTCTGTGCCCCTTCCCATGTGCTTTTGTTTCCAACTACCGTAGTCTTCAGATCAAAGGAATATGGAGGTCAGCATCTCAGGTGGCAATAATTCTGACATGTAACACTCTAGAGTTTGCGGGATGCAGCTGGGACCTATGCTTCCCAGGGCTTTTGCCAAGATTATATCATTGTTGGCTTCCAATATCTGTCCTGTTTCCCTCAGTCTCTGACCAATTTCTCCTGGGAGAATTTCCTTCATGAATCACTTGACCACAAATCTTCATTTCCAGGTCAGCTTCCGGGAAACCTGACTCAATATTGTAATCTAATGAATGCTTAAAGTAAATTAGGCAATACCCTAAGCTTTGAGAGAAAAATATTTGTGTTTATCTCTTCTTCTCACCTGGAAAATCTGGTAAGTAGAATTGGGCCTTCAGTAATCATAACTGATGTCTGCCCTATGGTGACTCTACCCTCAGCATATTTTTGAAGAAGCATGAGGTTCAATGACTGCTACTACCATTGATTGGAGTAAGGGAGGAAGTATGATTGACTGACTAAAGGTGGTGAGACAGCATAAGCTCAATTCACAGATATAGCTGTCATTTAAAAATTATGATGTACCTACTCTCTGTAAGGCACTGGCAGATATGTAGAAATAAATGACACAGTCCCTTCCTTGAGGCAAAATAGGTTTAAAAAACTAAGACAGGAGAAAGGCTTTCACAACATGAAGAAGAATGTTCCCAGAGCCTAAGAAGTAGAAAAATGGAAACAACAGAACATATTTTAAAAATAGAGCTTATTTGTCTATTTATTTATTCATTCCCCCCAAATCACTAAATAAATGCTCATGATACACAAGGTACCAGGTACTATGCTGGTTACTAAGTCAGGGGTGTTCTAGTGACTATTTAGCAACCATGTTAAAAACAAGCCTGCTTTGTTGTGTCAGAGAAGGCAATGGCACCCCACTCCAGTACTCTTGCCTGGAAAATCCCATGGACAGAGGAGCCTGGGGAGCTGCAGTCCATGGGGTCGCTAGGAGTCAGACACGACTAAGCAAATTCATTTTCACTTTTCACTTTCATGCATTGGAGAAGGAAATAGCAACCCAATCCAGTGTTCTTGCCTGGAGAATCCCAGGAACGGGTGAGCCTCATAGGCTGTCTATGGGGTCGTGCAGAGTCGGACATGACTGAAGCGACTTAGTAGCAGCAGCAGCAGCTTTGTTGTGTATGCCAATTTCTGTGCCGGAAATGTTCCCACTATGGCTGATTTCAAGCCACCAAGGGATATCAATTGGCTCAAAAAATCCTGAAAATGTAATGGCGGGCTCTTGTGAGCCAGTACAAGGCGGCTCCAACACACCACTGCTGGAGGATCTATCCATGAATACCATGGAAATGCCTGTCTTTCCATGGCTACTGACACACTGCATGAACAAATAGAGCATGCCTGGGAAAGGAGATAGAGAAAGCTGCCCCTAAAAGGATCCCCTAACCCAGTCTTAAAGATGAGGGTACAGGAAAATTTTCCCAAAGAACTAACATTTACTTGGAGACCAGCACATCAGAAAGAGTTCATTAAATGAAGGAAGGCCAGGAGATGAGACAGGATGGCTTCTTTTAAGGAACTGAGAAGAGTGGGAGCAGGAGGGAAAGTAGCAAGAGGCAAGGCTGGAGATTTAGGGAGGGAGACATGACCAGCCTCCTTGGAATGGATAAGCAGTTTGGACTTTAGTCTAAGGCACCATCTCCTCCGGTAAGTCTGCAACATGCCAGTAGGTGTATGGAAACGAAACAAAACCCATGCTTAAGAATGTTTTGGAAATACTGGTCATCCTCCTTGTAGGATTTCTCAGAGCCTTTAGTCTATTGATATGGAGCTTGGCTCTCCCAGGGTGAGGTAGAGTACACACCATCTCCTGGAATGAATTGACTGTGGAACACCTCCCACTACTGACTTTAGAATTATACCGCAGGAGTAGGGCACTAAGCAGCTTGTCTTCATAAAACGCACTTTGGAAAGTGCTCTTCCAAGAAAAATGGAAAGGCATTGTAAAACCCTGTAGTTTTGTTTTCTTTTTACTAACTAGTGATTTCTTTCAAATCACGTTTTTCTGTTACCCTATTATCTGCACCCCTCCCCAGCTGGCTTCTCATCCAAATTGTAAAAAAAAAAAAAAAAGACCTAGGAAAACATATAAATACATCTTAATAGTAAAAAATTAAAAAAAAGTACTTTTGCAGAGGTATTACCCTAGTACTCTATTTGGTAGATTTCGTTCTTTTACTGTCTGACTTAATGTTTCTTTTTAAAATTTCTATTATTTTTGAAAAGCAGAGAGAGTAAAACCTGAACCTCCCCCAACTTTTAGGCCTCATTTTCTTAAAAAGGAAACAATGACAAATGAATCTATTCGTCTCTATAAGATTATAGACTTCCACATCTGAAGTGGAGATTGTAGCTTGGATGATCACCTATTGTTTATCTACTTTATGGCAACTTCATTCTGTATAAGGAATGATGGATGGGGCAAGAGTTGAAATAGAGGAAGAGAGGAAAGAAGGGGGAAGAGGGAAAAAAGACCATTTAGCGACCTATCAGAGCTTGATGAAGCCTGATATAATTAACAAACTTGTGATATCTCTAGCAATTGTAATTTCAATTATTTGCTAGCTGAAGGCAAGTTTCACTGCTCTAAGTTAGGAAATCATGTAAATAGCCTAATTAATATAATTTGCCTTATGTTCTACTAAGAAAACAAAAACAAATATGTCATTTTTTAGAATAAATAGCATGGTATAGACTAAATATTATAAATATTCAGTCAGTTTGCAGAACAAATATTGCATATTATGGATCCTTTGCAGCAATTCTATGAAGTTCAGCATGATTCAATGAAATTATGATGACTGTTTGAGTTTTACAACTACATTACAATAAAAAGAAAGCACTTCTTTGCATGGATAAGAGGAAGATCCTTGACGAAATAACATGGTAGAGTATATAATGCTATGGGCCTGAGGAGACAAAGATTTCATTCTTTTTCTTGCCAGTTTTCTGATCTCAAGAAAACCCTAAAGTTAAAATAAATCTTTTAAAAATTCCACATGCCACTGATGGAGAGACATAATAAATAATTCTTTGCCATTTCATCATGTAGAATTGAGAGATAAAGCTGTTTGTAAAACCCTAAAAGACTTACAAATCATTTCAACATGTTGTCATATGTTCATGTCAGTGAGAATTTAATCACCACATGTGAAAATGCATATTGCAATGTGTGGCCTGCGTGGCTTTATGTCAAACTCTGTCTCACCCCCTTATATTTCATTACTTGCTCTCTGTTCTGCTGTCAAGAATTTACCTCTCAAGGGTGTGGAGAAAAGGGAACGCTCTTGCACTGTTGATGGGAATGTAAATTGATACAGCCACTATAGCAGATGGTATGGAGATTCCATACAAAAACTAGGAATAAAACCACCATATGACCCAGCAATCCCACTCCTAGGCATATACCCTGAGGAAACCAAAATTGAAAAAGACACATGTTTCCCATTGTTCATTGCGACACTGTTTACAACAACTAGCACATGGAAGCAACCTAGATGTCCATAAACAGATGAATGGATAAAGAAGTTGTGGTACATATATACAATGGAATATTACTCAGCCATAAAAAGGACAACTTTTGAGTCAGTTCTAATGAGGAGGATGAACCTAGAACCTATTATACAGAGTGAAGTAAGTCAGAAAGAGAAAGATAAATATCATATTCTAATGCATATATACGGAATCTAGAAAAATAGTACTGAAGAATTTACTTACCAGGCAGCAATGGAGAAACAGACATAGAGAATAGACTTGTAGACATGGGGAGAGGGGAGGAGAGGGTGAGATGTATGGAAAGATTAACATGGAAACTTACATTTCCATATGTAAAATAGATAGCCAAAGGGGAATTTGCTGTATGGCTAAGAAACTCAAACAGGGGCTCTGTATCAATCTACAGTGGTGGGATGGGGAGGGAGATGAGACGGAAGTTCAAAAGGGAGGGGATTTATGTATCCCTATGGCTGATTCAGATTGAGGTTTGACAGAAAACAATAAAATTCTGTAAAGCAATTATCCTTCAATAAAAAAGTCAAATAAAAAATCAATAAAAAAAAAGAATTTACCTCTCAAGAAAAACTTAAGACTACTATGATGAAGAAGGGAGAGAGAAGGAAAGACAATTGAATTTATTAACAAGTATTTATGGAAGTTCTATATCTCTACCACTGTGCTAAACACTGTAAAGTAGACAAAGGCAATGTTTTAATGCCAGATGTGACTCTCCTGCTCTGAAGAATTTTACTGTGTATTTGGAACATTAAAGCTGCAATTTACAAATCAATTACAGGTGAGCTAAGTGCTATATGTTCAATATTATTCTGAAAGACCAAGAAACGTGAATTCCACTAAGCTGGTGGTGGTTTAGTTGCTAAAGTGAAAGAAAGTGAAAGTTACTCAGTTGTGTCCAACTCTTTGCAACCCCATGGACTATATAGTCCATGGAATTCTCCAGGCCAGAATACTGGAGTGGGTAACCTTTCCCTTCTCCAGGAGATCTTCCTGACCCAGGAATCAAACCAGGGTATCCTGCATTGCAGGTGGATTCTTTATCAACTGAGCTATCAGGGGAGCCCATTTAGTTGTGTCCAACTCTTTGTGATCCCATGGACTGTAACCTTCCAGGCTCCTCTGTCCATGGGATTTCCCAGGCAAGAATACTGGAGTGGATTGCCATTTCCTTCTGCATGGGATCTTCCCCACCCAGGGACTGAACCAAGGAGACTGCATTGCAGGCAGGTTTTTTACCAACTGAGCCATCAGGGAAGCCCAGTAAGCTGGAGTGGTAGCGAAAGACTTCAGGTACCAGCTAGACATGGAGTCTTGAGGGATGTTCAGGATGTGGAATGGTAAGGAAGGAAGGGCATCTCAACCAGAGGAGTTTAGTGTAAGGAAAGGCACAGAGATACACGATTCTCTGTGAGGGAGAAAAAGGATAAAACTGATAATAGAGGTTACCATACACACGAGAGAGGAGTTGCGTAAGGTTATTGATAGTTCAGCAAGTCCAGAAAAGAGGCAGATAAATAATAAGGTAGAAAACAGGGAGGATCCTGGGTCAGAAGATGACAGACTTAAACTGCTTTTAAAAGAAATAGGGAAAATAATAGATGAAACAGTTTCAAAATTAGGATAGATTATAGCCCAGAAGAGAACAGTGTCAAAGTGAAGAAGGGTAATCTGCTGCTGCTGCTGCTAAGTCGCTTCAGTCGTGTCCGACTCTGTGTGACCCCATAGACGGCAGCCCATCAGGCTCCCCTGTCCCTGGGATTCTCCAGGCAAGAACACTGGAGTGGGTTGCCATTTCCTTCTCCAAGGGTAATCTAGTAAGGTGTAAATAATCTAGAAAGATATAAATAAATAAACAAATATATGAAAAATTTAACTATAGATGGAATTGATTAAAGTATTATGAATCCATGTGCTAAAAATGTGAAAATATAGATGAAATAGATATATTTGTAGAAAATCATAAACTCCCAAAATTGCCACAAGAAAATAAATTTTTCGTAGACATAAAAGCATTCTCCATAAAACAATTGATAAACTGGATGTCATATTTTAAAAAAATGTATTGTAAAATCCCATTTAGAAGATTAAAGGACAGTTACAGATTGGGAGAAAATATTTGCAAGCCATTTATCTGACAGAAGAGTAATATCTATAGTATCAATATATCAGTAATGGTCTTCCCTGGCTGCTCAGTCAGTGGTAAAGAATCCGCCTGTCAATCAGGAGACTGAGGTTTGACCCCTGGGCTGGAAAGAGACCCTGGAGCTGGAAATGGCAACCCACTCCAGTATTCTTGCCTGGGAAATCCCATGGACAGAAGATCCTGGTGGGCTACAGTCCATGGGGGTCTCAAAAAGAATCAGACATGACTTAGTGACTAAACAATAACATATAAGTCACACTTAAAATCAAAGGAAAAAGAAAACAATCTAATTAGAATATGGGCAAAAGACACAAAGAGACAGTTCACCAAAGAGAATATATGGATGCCAAATAAATACATTAAAAGATGTTCAACATCACTAACAGGAAAATAAAATGAAGACCATGATGAGATATTATTACACATCTATATGAACAGTTAAAATAAAACAATATTGATAATTCTAAATGCTGACAAGTATGTGAAGAAACTAAATATGTCATACATTGCTGGTGGGACAGCAAAATGATACAGCTGCTTTGGATAATAGTCTGGTGGCTTCTTAAAATGTTAACTCAGAAATTTAAACCGTATGATCTGGAAGTTCCACTCTTAGGAAATTTAACACATATAACCACACAAAACTGAGTACAAAAAAGTTCACATAAACTTTTATTAGCAATAGTCAACAATTGTAAAAACTGCAAATATCCTTCAACAGGTAAGTGATTAAACAAACTGGCATATATCTATTTTATGGAAAATATTCAGCAATAAAAAAGAAGAAGCCATTGATACATGGAACTTCCATGTATCTTATGTGTGTTATTTGTGGTTGTTCAGTTGCTGTGTCTGACTCTTTGTGACTCCACGGACTGCAGCACACCAGGCTTCCCTGTCCTTCACTATTTCTCAGAGTTTGCTCAAACTCATGTCTGTTGAGTCAATGATGCCATCCAACCATCATGTCCTCTGTCGCCCTCTTTTCCTTCTGCCTTCAATCTTTCCCAGCATCAGGGTCTTTTCCAATGAGTCGGCTCTTTATGTCAGATGCCAAAAATATTAGAGCTTCAGCTTCAGCATCAGTTCTTCCAACAAATATTCAGGGTTGATTTCCTTTAGGATTAACTGATTTGATTTCCTTGCAATCCATTGGACTCTCAAGAGTCTTTTCCAGCACCACAGTTTGAAAGCATCAATTCTTCAGCACTCAACCTCCAACTCTCGTATCAATATGTGACTAATGGAAAAAACCATAGCTTTGTCGGCAAAGTGATGTCTCTGCTCTTTAATACATTGTCTAGGTTTGTCATAGCTTTCCTTCCAAGGAGCAAGAGTCTTCTAATTTTGTGGCTGCATTCACTGTCTGCAGTGATTTTGGAGCCCTAGAAAATCAATCTGTCACTGTTTCCATTATTTCCCATTTATTTGCTATGAAATGATGGGACTGGATGCCATCATCTTAGTTTTTTTTGAATGTTGAGTTTTAAGCTAACCTTTTTCACTCTCCTCTATCACTTTCATCAAGAGGCTATTTAGTTCCTCTTTACTTTCTTCCTGGATGTCTATTACATTCTAGTTATTCAAGCTGTTGTCATATAGTTGTTCACAGTCATCTCTCATAATCATTTTGATTCTTGTAGAATCAAAGGTCATATCCCCATTTTCATTTTTTAGCTTAGTAATTTGAATCTTCTCTTTTTGTCTTAGTCATTTTTTAAAAATATTTGCCAATTTCATTGATCTTTCTTTTTAAAAGCCAAATGGTTTTGTTGATTTTCTCCATTTTTTTCGCTTCTCTATTTCATTTGTATCTCCTCTTATTTTCACTTTTTCTTTCCTTCTGCTAGCTTTGTGTTAAATTTATTCTTATTTTTCCAGTTCAATTAGATGTAAAGTTAGGTTGTTGATTTGAGATTTTTTTTTAAAGTATTTATAGACTTAAATTCCTCCTTTGGCACTGCTTTTGCTTTATCCCATAAGTTTTGGTATGTTGTATTTTCATTTTCATTTGTTTCTTAAGTATTTTCTAAATTCCATTATGATTTGTTCTTTGGCCTGTTAGTTATTTTGAAGTGTGTTGTTTAAGGTCCACATATTTATGAACTTTTCAATTTTCCTTATTAGTGATTTCTAGTTTCATTTCCTGTTGTGTTTGGAGAAGATACTTTTTATGATGTCTATCTTTGTAATTCTGCTAAGACAATTTGTGAACTAACATATAGTCAATCCTAGAGAATAATCCATGTACACTTGAAAAATGTTGGTCGTTAGAGTGTTCTGTACATCTGTTAGATCTAGTTGGTTTATTATGTTGCTGAAACCCTTTACTTTTTTATCTTCTTTCTGGTTGTTCTATTATTGAGAATAGGATATTGAAGTCTTAAACTGTCAGTTTTTTCTTCATATATTTTGATGGTCTGTTATTAGTGCATAAATGTTTATAATTTTTATATTCTTGTTATATTGAACCTTTTATAATACTAATTTTTATATATATATATATAGAGAGAGAGAGCTATTCTTTGTCAATTGTAACTTTTTTTTGCTTTAAAGTCTATTTTTTTGATATTAGATAATCAATGCTGCTTTCTTTGGTTACTATTTGCATGGAATATCTTTTTTCATACTCTTACTTTCAATCTATTTTTGTCTTTGGACCTAAAGTGAATCCCTTGTAGATAGTATATCATTGGTTTCTTTTTTAGGTTTTCTGTCTCTTTATTGATATTTCTATTTTCTTAAGACATCATTTTCTTGACTTTCTCCATGCCTTCTTTTGGTCCTCTGAGCTTTTTAAAAACAATTTAAAAGACTTTGTCTAGTGTGTCCATAATCTGCTCTTTCTTTAAGACAGTTTCTGTTGATTTACCTTGTATTTGTTTTGAATTGGCCATACATTTTTGTTTCTTGGCTCAGTTAGTTAAGAATCCACCTGCAATGCAGAAGACCTGGTTCAATTCCTGGGTCAGGAAGATCCCCTGGAGAAGGGATAGGCTATCCACTCCAGTATTCTTGGGCTTCCCTTGTGGCTCAGCTGGTAAAGAACCTGTCTGTAATGCAGGAGACCTGGGTTTGATCCCTGGGTTGAGATGATCCCATGGTGAAGGGAAAGGCTACCCACTCTAGTATTCTGGCCTGGAGAATTCCATGGACTGTATAGTTCATGGGTTCACAAAGAGTGAGACACAACTGAGTGACTTTCATTTCACTGTGATTTGCTGAGAATGTACATTTGTATCTAATGAAGTGATAACTCTTAGAAATTAGATTCACTTACTATCAGGGTTTTCTTTTTTGATTGTTGTAGATTGTCTTTGTACTAAAGATCAGCCAGAGATGGAAACTTAAGAATTTCTCTAGTACTTTCTGATTCTGCATCTTTCCCTTGGTATATGCAGTGACTTTCTAGTTTCCTCTGTATGTGAAGTTGCTGTTGAATGCCCTATTCTTTAATGTCTGGCTCTCAAAGGGAGAAAAAGAAAACAATTAAGGGGAAAAGAAAGTGCTGGCTCTTTAAATTCCTTAGAAGTCACTTCAGCTGGAGGAGTAGGGACTTGTAACACTGAGTAGTGTGAAAAAATGACTGTATACTTGTGTCTGCACCTCCATTATCTGTCAACATCAGTGATCAGAACACAGATCCCACATATTTGAAGGACAGGGTTCATATTGTCCAGACTGGTTCCCACAGGCTTTGTGAGAATTGTTCTAGGGAGATGCACAGCTGCCTTCCACAGGGCTGCAGGTGGGGGTGGGTAGTGGCTGCTGAGCTAAGAACTGAAATTGACTAAAATTAATCACAGTGTACCATGCAAGCCTTCTCTTGAAAGTTGGACCCTTCAATAGACTCCAGAGTTCCAAAATAGCTACATAAGATGTATTCAAGAGTTCCAAAATAGTTACACCAGACAGATTTCTTCCAGTGTAATTGTTGTCTAGGTGGGGAGAGAGATTCTGGTGCTTCCTATTCTGCCATTTTCCCAGAATCCCTCCAATTCATTAAATTCTATTTTAGTCTCTTGCTAGTTTCTCTAAATCTGTCTTTCTCTTTCAAAAATGTCTCGTCTATGTATACCTCCCTAGTCACTGACCTTTTGTGCATTATTTCACTTATAGACTTTAAGGTAGCTAAGAAAGTATCATAAATATAGCATCTTCTGAGTTACTGGTATTCAGTGAAGAAATACTTACAATAGATAACCATCCTAACAGAGAAAATTATAACCAAGCATATCTTGCTTCAGGTAAATTCTGACCACATAATTTTTTATCACAAAGGACGATGCCAGAAACAGGAAGAAATAGATTGACTCTCATATCACATGTAGAATTTATTTCACTGCAATGAGGAAAACAGAATGAGTTAAAATCTGGGGTACAGGTGGCACATTTTCTTCTTTACTGCCTGTGTCTGTCATCTCTACACAAAGAGTAAAACCTCATTAACCCAACTCCATTAGTTTGGAATCTGCAATAATCTCCACTTGATCAAACTAAATGTATGTCTGTACTATGGACATATACACAGTCTGCTCCGTAAACAGATAAATGAGAAGATTAAAAGGATTCTCACTTTTGCTGAATCTTTTGTGTACAGTGAATGTCCTAATCACAAATGATTTTCTAATCACTAAAGTCGTTATAGAACTCTGTTAAGACTTGAAGCCAAATTCTCTCTACTTTTCGACTGAGGTAATTAAACTGCTTTTATTTTAACATTTTATTTAACTCAGCTTGGGCTTTCCCTCCAAAGAACTGATGAATTAGTCTGTCCAGACCAATTTGAATGAATTTGACTATCTAGACATGTGTGCATACACTATCCCATATGGCCAAATGATAAACTCATTTGTTAGGGTTTCACGAGAAAATATTTTTTTTTCCCTCTCCAATAGCGTTTCAAAGGATAAAAATCTTTTTTATGCTACTACTTTCACAATGGAAGGCTGTTTCTATACATGAGGTTTTAAACACACTTTATTTATTACAGGCTATGAATGAACTCTGTACCATAGGACTCCCTAATGAATCGGTTACCCCAGTCTGGGTCTGGTGGGCCAGGGCAACATGGTCTGCTGGTCTGTAATAGAAAGTCAAACAGGTCATCTCATAGCCATCAAACACATGTAGAGCTGCCTTACTGGTTTATACTCCTATGTCTTTTAGAATATAAAATAATTTCTTACTTTATGAAAACAGTGTTCTTTCTTATATAATCATTTAATTTACATATAAAGGCTACACTTAGTAAACATATATGGACCAAAATTGCAACAAAATTCTGAAACCATACACTACCTTTTCAGAATGTACTTTCTTTCTTCCTCTCTCTTGAAAAGCTTCATTGCTTTTAGGACAGAAGATATTACTTCAGAACTCAAGATTTAAAGCATTTCTTTGGCCCATAATAAGAGTAATAAAGCTTTTTATTGTAAAAAAAAAAGACTGCAAATAAATTTAGCAATAATTTCAACAACTCAGAAGTGGTTCAATCTCTACAGTTAGAAATATGAGTCTCATGATGTTTAGGTGCTATCAAAAATTTCCACTATTCTTTTCACTGATCCCTATACAGCAGTGATGTTCAGCTGCAATTATGTTAGATAAAGATTCATTAAAGATAATTATGTAACCAATTATCCCTTAAGTATGTAAACACAAATGTGAGGAGAGACTGGAAAACAATTTCTCTCTTTTTCTGAAATTTAGGCAAAATGCTAACTGCATTGAGGTTGAAACCAGGGTTTTGTATGAGAAAAAAATGGAAAATCAGAGTAGGCAGGCCCTTCTGGAGAAGGCAATGTTCACGTAGAAGAGTGGTGACCAAAGATTGTAAGGCCTGAAAGCCTGTAGCTGTCTGCTATGGATGCAAGAGGAGTTCTCAGAGTTGAGGAAAGAGACTATAAAGTTATCTGATAGAACTAGACTTTCTCCTGCTCATAAGCACTGGTCAATAATTTTCTTACTGAAAGTTGAATGTTACCAGGAAGAACTCGAATTTTTCCAAATCTAACCTTTTTTGTTTCGATTTCTTGCAGAAATGCTTTCTGATATAGGAAAGATGGAAGAATAGCCCCTAAAAATAAAATCTTTTTGTTTGGCTTAAAATTGAGTCAAAGTAAGTGTTCTTCCATGAAGGATTTTTAAACATACTGATTTTATATTTAAAGCTTGATTTTCTTTGTTGTTTTATTCTAAGGTACTTTCAATAAATTTCAGAACATTATTTTACTTAAGAACTTTCCTGTCTCAGAATAGAGGGGAAAAAAAAATTTTAAGGGACCAAATTTGAATTTCCAATATGGTCTGAAAATATGAGAAGGCTTATATGGATGACTTACCATTATTTACATTAAACCCTCAGGTAACTGAGGGTCAGAGAAGTTAAGTAAGTGTTCCAATATTACAGGGATGGAAGGTGTGGAGATAGCTTCAGTTGAGTGTGGAATTTATCAGAGCTCACATTTTGTAAATTTTTGAAACAACACTGCAGGCAGTATTATGACTGAACGTTTATATTCCATAGTTAATCAATTCTACTTGATTCTCCACAAACTCCTTCAGAGCTACTCATTCCTCTCTCTCTTCTCGAAGCTAACTTCCATTTTGCTGCTGCTGCTAAGTCGCTTTAGTCCTGTCCGACTCTGTGCGACCCCATAGACGGCAGCCCACCAGGCTCCCCCATCCCTGGGATTCTCCAGGCAAGAATACTGGAGTGGGTTGCCATTTCCTTCTCCAACACATGAAAGTGAAAATTCAAAGTGAAGTTGCTCAGTCGTTTCCGACTCCTAGTGACCCCATGGAGTGCAATCTACCAGGCTCCTCCATCCATAGGATTTTCTAGGCAAGAGTACTGGAGTGGGTTGCCATTGCCTTCTTCGGCTAACATCCCTCAGTTCAGTTCAGTTCAGTTGCTCAGTCGTGTCCAACTCTTTCCGACCTCATGAATCACAGCACGCCAGGCTTCTCTGTCCATCACCATCTCCCGGAGTTCACACAAACCCACGTCCATCGAGTCGGTGATGCCATCCAGCCATCTCATCCTCCGTCGTCCCCTTTTCCTCCCGCCCCTAATTATTACAATTCTAGCAGGTGTTCTATCTTCTAGTCTCTCTCTCTCTCTTTCAGATTTAAAGTCTGTATCTATTGTGAAATGAAAACAATCTGTCTCAAACTTTATTTTCATGATCCCAAACTCTTACTCAGTTTCCTCATTTTACTAGTAACTCAGTTTACTAGTTTCATATAAAGAGTATGTCCATATATCCCAGTTTCCCAAGACAATCATGATTTATATAGGTCATTCTGGAATAATTAGTGTTATCTTTCATATTTCTCTACATATAACTTATTACTTCCAGATGCCTCATTTCATATCTCTCAGCTACATTCCTCTGCCTCCTACAACCTAGTCTACTTATTGTCCATTTATACAAAAACTGACATCATGTAATTCCACATTGTCTTTGTATACTAACTGCTTTGATTCTAATCATTCCATTATATAGAATTCGTTCATTCAACAAATATTTGGTGGATACCTGTTCTGTTCCCAGCACTGTTCTAAGTGGTGGAGTTACAGCAAGGATGGAGTTTCTACGTGAAGAATCTCTTAGGCACTTATGTAATAGAGAAGAACAAATCTGACTTTATATTAGATATGTTCCTTTTGCTTTAACCTTTGTGCTTTGGTGTCTGTGCTTAGTCATACTGGCTTTGTACCTTTTTTAAAAGAATGTCACCTATAGCCTGAAATATACAGGATAGCCTATTCTTAAGGCTCTGACCTTTAAGAGTCCACTTATATTGAGATAAAAAGTTGCAGAACAGAGAATAACATTTGTCTTGAAGATTTACAGGAACATTTTGACCTGACCCATGTGGACAGCTGCAAGAACAAAGGATTCCTACACCAAGAAGTTTGCAACAGCTAACCACATCCCTCCCTCACCTGGCCTTTAAAAGTGCTTTGCTTGAAGCCCTTCAAGGAGTGCAGGATTTTGAGGCATGAGTCACTGGTCTCCCTGCATAGCCCTGCAATAAACCTTTCTTTGCTCCAGACTCCAACATCTTAGTATCATTTGGCCTCACTGTGTATAGGCACATGAACCTGCATTTGGTAACTCTTAAGTATGTGGTGAAGGCTAAGGTATTTGCTCACATATTTACTCTCTTTGCTCATTGTTTCTTTCTGGTCTCCCACTGTGCTGAAAAATAAATGAGGAAAAATTAAAATATGATCCTTTCCATGTCTCAGTTCTCTTCCCTGACACAGAGACAGGATCTGGCAACTAGTGATTTGAAAATGCTGCCTAGAATGGCAATGGGAGTGTCTCAATGGGGAGCTCCAAGCTGCTAGCAATTGTATCAGTGGGAGCCTGTGTCCTGATGACTACATTACAAAAGTATGATCTTCTTGTTGGAGTTCAAAGGAAGCAATGTATGTACACGTTTGTCACAAACACTATGCATTGGAACATTATGAATCTAATGAAAGCATCATGCCTGACCCTGCCACTCTCCATATCCCCAGTGTTTTAAGAATGAAAATAAAAGGAAATTATTTGACTAAATAAAAAATAAGAAGCACTATGAAATCTACATTCAAAAAGAAATCTTTGCAACTCAAAGCTTTGCAATTTTGGATCAGCACTGTCATAGTAGATGGCTGTGAGTTGAGATGCAAAATGCCATAAACATCAGTGAAGATTGCACATTTCTTGCCATTTACTTAATTTCACCCCTATACATGCATTTAAATGGAAAAGGGGGAAACAAGAGAAACTAGGGAGGTATAAGGGATGTATTTATTCATGCTCTGTAATTTTGTTAGTTGTGGCATACTTTGTTATTTCCTTATTTCAACTTCAGACACTTCAAGCTCATGAACTATGTTTTCTAGTGTGCTGGCTGTCATGTGTTCTAACGATGGTCCACTATCTGACATGCACTTCACTTTGCCAGGTTATAGGACACAGCAGTGAATAAAAAAAAAAATCCTTCCATCATTATTGATCACAGCATCTCACACAGTGTACATGGCAGTAAACAATGGTCTTGGATCTAAGACTCCAGACAAGGAATGAAGATGCTTACACAAGAAGGAAAGTGATTTTTTCTGTCATCAGTTTCTTATATTTCTTTTTTTTTTTTAATTTAATTTAATTTTTTTACTTTAATTTTTTAACTTTACAATATTGTATTGGTTTTGCCATATATCAACATGAATCTGCCACAGGTATACATGTGTTCCCCATCCTGAGCCCTCCTCCCTCCTCCCTCCCCGTACCATCCCTCTGGGTCGTCCCAGTGCACCAGCCCCGAGCATCCAGTATCAGTCTTTTGGACTCTGTGGGAGAGGGAGAGGTGGCATGATTTGGGAGTTTCTTATATTTCTTTCTGAGATTACACTGATGTTTAATTTGAAATATTAGTTACTCTCCTGTTTGACCATCCCTCTAACGTTCTTAACTTCTCAGCAATGTTTTACATGGACTGGTAAGGGGTTTTATCTGTAGAGTGTGGCTGTTGTTGTTAAGTTGGTAAGTCATGTTGACTCTTTGTGAACATGGCCTGTAGCCCTCTAGGCTTCTCTGTTCATGGGATTTCCCTGGGAAGAATACTGGAGTGGGTTGCCATTTCTTTCTCCAGGGATCAAACCTGTGTCTCCTGTTTGGCAGGTGGATTCTTTACCTCTTAGCCACCTTTAGGTTAATCCTAATTCAATTTTCCTATCTAAAATAATGGCTTCCCAGATGGCTCAGTGGTAAAGAATCTACCTGCCAATGCAAGAGACGCAGGCGACACAAGTTCGATCCCCAGGTCAGGAAGATTCCCTGGAAGAGGAAATGGCAACCCAATCCAGTATTCTTGCTTGGAAAATCCCAGAGGAGCCTGATGGGCTACAGTAGGGTAACCCATTGGGTCGCAAAGAGCTGGACACTACTGGGTGGAGCACACACACACATCTAAAATAATATTAAGTAAAATGGTAGAAAGGAAGAGGATGTATCTGGAAAGAAAGGTAATACTTATTATTGGATTTTTCAGGCTCTATGCTAAGCACTTTACTTTAGTTGAACACAGAGATCGTCAAGCTTGAAGAAATGGCAACCACTTCTTTCAGAGTTTAAGGCAACAAAAATAAGAATACTCTTAAAGCGAATTTGAGTGAATGTGTGTTAATGTCTTTGTAACCTCACTTATTTTCTATTTCAGTGAGTATAATTTGGAAATATGGAGTCCATTTGAAAGTGGGGACTTCTGAGCAAATGGATTATTTAAAATGTTATTACTAATGTGGTATATTAACGACAAAATTCTGATTAACCTTCATCTTGAACAATAAAGGTACTCAGAACAGTAACTACAGATTCTTTTTAAATTGTTAGAATGAATTGGAAATGCAATGCTTCATTGGAAGTGGCTTAAGGCAATAACTGTCCTATATAGTCAACTGATTAATTTTTTAGAGAAATATGGAAAATAGGTAGGAGGCATTCCAGAAAATAAAGGCTCAGATGGTAAAGTTCTATGCATTTCACCAGTGTTCACTTTACTTAAGCAAGCCATGTCGCTTTCCTAAGTAGTCTCACTCCCTCTCATTACTGCTTTCTGTGTTCAACATCTCCTTCATTGGTAAGTGCCCGGAAGTCTCCTCTCCCCCAGTTATTGTCATATTTATCTCTGTGTCCCTAAGTCTTAGGCCAGGAGTGGCAAAATGAAAGCCTACAGGTAAATACCATAACGAAGTCACACCTGGTGTATGAGACTCCGGGATGGTTGAGACAGTTGGTAAGACAGAGCACATACCCTTTTTTAAAGAGGCAGCTACTGTGTCACTCCAGGTGTTTGTTGTCAGGCAAGAATATTGGCCCAGTGCTCTGGATCTGATTTTTCAAGGAAGCTAAAATCCAGAATTTTATGTGAATTCTCCCACTGTCTAAATCTTAGTCACTTTTCCACCACTACTCTAGATAACATATAGATCTTCCCAAGTGGCACTGGTGGTAAATAATCTGCCTGCCAATTGGGCAACTGAGCAACTGAGCACTCTAGATAACAACTTCCATCTACTTTACTCCTCACCTCATCCCTACTCATCCAGACAAATACAAAACTACCTGTTGTACCTGTTCCATGTTTCCTTTCTTCAGACTCTGCTAGGTAATTCCATCCACTAACTTTTATGAAAGTGTTTACCATTGTCATTGTTTTAATATAACTTCAAAACTATGTCTGCAGTTAAACTGGGACCAATGCTTTACTTAGGAAGGAATTGATACCAAATGGTAGGTGGCCATTAGGATAGATAGCTGTTTTGAAGAAGAGAAGATTATGGGTCTTCTAAAATCATAAGATATATAAGCTGATTGTCTCTGCCAATATAAGTAGACTTGTTCCAGAGGAATATTAAGTGTGCATGTATGCTCAGCTGCTCAGTTGTTTCTGACTCTTTTGAGATCCCATGGACTGTAGCCCACCAGACTTCTCCGTCCATGGGATTTTCCAGGCAAGAATACTGGAGTGGGTTGCTCTTTCTTCCTCCAAGGGATCTTCCTACACAAGGGATCAAACCCACTTCTCCTGCATTTCCTGCATTGGCAGGCAGAGTCTTTACCACTGAACCATCTGGGAAGCCATAGAAGGTGTAAACTGAGCCTAGTTCAATTGAAAACACATTTACTGAAAGTTTACCATGTGCCAATCAGGAGACTTTTTTTTTTTTTAATTGAAAACCTTTAACTTTTTTTTTTTTTTTTCCTGAGAAAATTGCCTTATTATGGAGGGTAGAATTTGGGTAAAAAAACTATGTCTCAGTCAACTCAGTCTGTCGTAACAAAATACCATAGACTTGCTGGCTTAACAAAATTTTATTTTCACATAGTCCTAAAGGGTAGAAACCCAAGATTCAGGTGCTAGCAGTCAGTTTTGGGTGAAGACTCCTTTCCTGGTTTGTAGATGTCTACCTTCCCTATGTCTTCACATGTTGGCAAGTCGGGTAGAGAGAGAACAAGCTTTCTGGTTTCTTTTCCAATAAGAGCACTAACCCCATTGTGAGCATCCCACTGTCATGACCTCATCTAAACCTATTTCCCAAAGGCCCCACCTCCAAATAGCATCAAATTTAGGGTGAGGACTTTGACAAATAAATTCTGAGGGGCTACAATTCAGTCCATAGCAGTAGGTGATATATGGTATTGAAGATAGGGTTATTTAAATACTTAATTTCCTAATACATAATAAGCTATTCATAAACAGAAAAATTAATACATAAATGAGCTATCCTCCAGCTTGTAACAACTTTTTAATTTAGATTTAAAAAAGTCCAATTTGTCAAAGAGTTCTTTTCCTAGAAAGACATTAAATATGCTGGTTTCCTTGTTTCTGTTTCATTTACTATTTTTTTTTTCCATTTTCCTGTTAGTTACTATTTCTGTCTGAGTCTATATTCATCAAAGGAATTTAAAGAAAATTAAATCTATGGCTGAATTAACAGTCCCTTAGCAACCATAGATACATATCAGCTCACTATTTAGATGTTATTGGTATTTTATTTCCTAATATATTTTGTGAGTCCATAGTTAAGAAAGGTAAAAAAAAAAAAACTAAAAACGATTTGAAATTTTCACATCTCAACCTGCAGTTAGAAAATCTGCCACGAGAGCCATAACTAGTATACTAAAACTAAATCTTCTGTCTCAGTTTGGATTGAGTGTGTTTTCAAATGGTCACAGTTGTTATGAGCATGATCCAAAGCTAGGTACTACAAAGTAAATAAATGTCATATAAGGCACAGTCCCTATTCTCAAGGAGTTTGAAGTCCATCTGGGGAAAGGAATTCATACACACAGCATGTTTAGAGAACTGTTTAATCAACTGTGTGTGCAGACTATCAAGGCAAGAGGAATTCTGAAAAGCATAAAGTGAAAATGAGCTTACTTAAGTAGCCAGAATGGCTAAAAATCAAGACAACTGACAACACTAAATATTGGCAAGGATGTGAGACAACAAAAACTCATCTATTGCTAGTGGAAGCATAAAATAATACACTTTGTAGAAAAGTCTGGTAGTTTCTTATAATGCTAAACAATGGATAGAGTTTGAAAATATTATGCTAACTGAAATAAGTCAGGCACAAAAGCATAAACATTGTGTGATTCTACTTATATGAGATACCTAGAATAGGCAAATTTATTGAGACAGAAAATAGAATGAAGATTACTTGGGGCTAGGAATGAGAGAGAGGGGATGGAGATTTATTGTTTAGTGGGTACAACACTTCTGTTTGGGTTGATGAAAAAAAGTCTGTAAATAGATAGTGGTGAGGGTTGTACAACACTGTGAATGTACTTAGTGCCACTGAAGTGTACACAAAAAATGGTTTAAATGATTAATTTTATATTCTGTATATTTAATTATGATTTAAAAAACCCATGTGCACAGAAAGAATGGAATAAGCAAAAATTAGAGCACATCACCAAGAAAACTAAAATCTGAAAGAAAATCCTAAGTATACACCACCCTGTTATTCTAGGTATTTATCTAAGAGAAATAAAAACATGTCTACAAAAACGTTTGTACAATAAAATAGCTTTATTTATACTAGCTAAAACCTGGAAACAGCTCAAAGTATTCATCAACAGGAACATTTATAAACAATACAATGTTACTCTGAAAAAAAAATAGAGAGAAATTGACAATGGCATGGATTGTATCAATTATATGATCCTGTCTAAATAAATTCTAAAAAAGAAAATTAATTTATTGTGGAAATCATCAGAACAATTTTGCCTCTGCCAGAGCTGGAGATAGAATTGACTGTGAAGGGGCATGAGGGAACTTTCTCAAGTGATGGCCATGTTCTATATCTTGATGGGACTCTAGGTTGCACAACCACATGCATTTGTCAAAACTCATCAAATTGTACATTTACTGTTTGTGTATTTCATTGTATGTAAGTTTTATCTAACAAAAAGAACCCAAACCAAATATTGAATTCTAGTTAATGATCTACATAATAAAGTTTTCAGAATGAAGTGAACTAACGTATAAAACTTGAAGTGTATGCTAAAATAAGATGAAATAATGATGGATGGAAGGATAGATAAATGGGTAGATGTGCAATAAAACAGTACAAAATATTAATTTGCTGTAGAATTTAGGTGGTAATTCATGGATATTTACTTTCTGCTTTCTTGTATGATGGAGAATAGTGTTCATAGAGGGAGGGGGCACTAAAGTGTACCTTGTGGCATGGGAAACATAGTCAGTCTAAGAGAGAAGAGACATTATTGTATGCAGGGAGGAGTCACAGTTAGCAAAGGCTCCCTTAATACAATGCTGCTGTTGCTGCTAAGTCGCCTCAGTCGTGTCCGACTCTGTGTGACCCTGTAGATGGCAGCCCACCAGGCTCCTCTGTCCCTGGGATTCTCCAGGCAAGAATACTGGAGTGGGTTGCCATTTCCTTCTCCAATGCATGAGAGTGAAAAGTGAAAGCGAAGTCACTCAGTCACTCAGTCGTGTCCAACTCTTCGTGACCCCATGGACTGTAGCCTACCAGGCTCCTCCGTCCATAGGATTTTCCAGGCAAGAGTACTGGGGTGGGTTCCCATTTCCTTCTCCATTTAATATAATGGGAAAGTTGTAGATTGTGGAAGGTGGTGTGACTGAAACAGAGACTATGTGTTAGTGTGAAATAAGTTTGGATATGCATCATGGTCCTTCTCATGGCAAACGTTTAAAAGCAAGGTAGGGAATACAAACTTACTAGGAACGCTTAGCAAGAACATCATAAGGCAATGTTGGTGTAAAGGGTGTCTTAGGAAGATTGTTCACCCAGTAATTTTCTGGAAAGAAGCAGCAGAGAGAGCCTCTCGTTAGGCAACTTGATTATATAACCATTGCCACAATACAGATGCGAAGTGTCAAAAACATGGCTAGGATGGAATCAGTAGGAATGTTGTTTATTTTTAAGCTATGAATTCATGGTTACTATAGCTGTTACTGTATATAACTTAAATTTGCTTCAAGCATTTTAGAAATCGTTATAACATTTTTCTTAGAGATTAGATTTCAATGGACATGGCTCATTTATTATAAACTTCTTTTGGTTGATACTAGGTGAGGTACTTCAGAGAAGGCAATGGCACCCCACTCCAGTACTCTTGCCTGGAAAATCCCATGGACGGAGGAGCCTGGTAGGCTGCAGTCCATGAGGTCGCTAAGAGTTGGACACGACTGAGCGACTTCATTTTGACTTTTCACTTTCGTGCGTTGGAGAAGGAAATGGCAACCCGCTCCAGTATTCTTGCCTGGAAAATCCCAGGGATGGGGGAGCCTGGTAGGCTGCCGTCTATGGGTTCGCACAGAGTCGGACACGACTGAAGTGACTTAGCAGCAGCAGAGGGTAGAGAAGAGCCTAGTAATAGCACAGAGCTGTTAGGGCTTTGAAGTTGGACATGTTGCTGGTGCTGCTGCTGCCGCTAAGTTGCTTCAGTCGTGTCTGACTCTGTGCGACCCTATAGATGGCAGCCTACCAGGCTCCTACATTTCTGGGACATGTTGGGACATATTCAAATACCGTACATTGTAGACCATCAGACAAAAAGGAGCAAGTAGACTGTGAAATGATTTGAGCACATAAAAAAGGCTAATAAAGAGGCCAGAGTTGAAGTAGTAATAAGAGATTTTAACTATCCAGGGATAGACTGGGAACATTAAGTAGAAGACACAGGACTGGAAGATATTTATGGCTTTGGAATGTGACTGCTTTTTGACTCAATGCTTGTCACCCAGTCACATGAGCATGATGTTAAGTAACATATGGTTAAACAGTTACAAATACATTGAAGCATGTGTTTTAGCAGCAACCTTTCTAGGATTCTAACACTTGGTTTTGTTTTGTTTTTTGTTTTTTGTTTTTTTTTTTAAAGATACTGAGAAGAAGAGTTTAGAAAATGGTGATTAGGATGGTCAGATGTCGGACAAGTGGCCAGCTTCTGACTCAAATAGCATGAAGAAAAATAAAAATTAAAAAAAAATAGAGAAATGAACATACAGAGACATACAAAATTAATGATAAAGGATATTGGAGCAACTGTGACTGAACAAGAAACTAGGATTAAAATAAATATGCAGTGTTTTGAAAGAAAAAAAATCAGAGGGACAGGAAAATGGTGATTACAGACTACCAAAATGCCTTGTTGCTTCTTTGGTTTCTTATATTTATTGAAAAAAAAAAACTATCATATGCATGTGTGTGGATGAAGGATTCACTGCTCTTAATGAGAAAGAAAAGGATTATCACATCTACAGTGAACGGAGAGAGAAAGATCAAAGCTCTCCTGGGGCTAAGAGCTAGGATACAGAATCAGTAAATGCAGAAACCATGTTCCTCAGGTTCCAGGTGGTTCTGTCTAATGAAGAGATCAATTCATCAAGCCACAAACCAAACAAAACAAACAGAAGAAAGGAACCCTGAGCATAGCCAAGACTAAGACAGAGATTGTCCAACTATGCCTTTGAGATTTATACTTTCTGGAAAACAGTGAATTTCTTGGCAGTTCACAAATTCCACATGTATGTTGGGAAGGTTTTAAATGTATTTCATTTGCTTAGAAACAGGTGTAATCGATCTGAAACAACTAGGCATCTATTGTGAGTGAAGAAAAAGAGAAGTGTGAAAAAATCTCAAAGCAAATGAGTGCCAGTGTTGGCAAGAAAATCTCCCTAGTCTCATCTGTAGTTACTGCTGAGTAAGTACTAGCAATTTCTGGATGCATGTCATTTCATCTGTCAAAGAAACTAAATTAGAAATCTCAGTGTCCAACTTTGCCTCACTATTAAGATGTAGGTTTCAGGGTCTCCTTGGAAGAAACTGAGTTCAGAAACTGTTGAATCAATTACAATGATACAAAATAAACATGTTCAAAGGTTTTCAGTTCAGTTTAGTTCAGTTCAGTCGCTCAGTCGTGTCTGACTCTTTGCGATCCCATGAATTGCAGCACACCAGGCCTCCCTGTCCATCACCAACTCCCGGAGTTCACTCAAAGGTTTTATATACATTCAAATGATACCCATTTGCTTCTGGCACAATTTAAAGTATTTTTTTCTAATTTAAAAAAATATTTATTCTTTCTTTAAAAATCAAATATAAAGGGAATTCAGGAGAATATATAAAATACTCACAGAGTCAAGGTGTGCAAGGTGCCAAAAGAAAAGACAAATGAAATAAGCCCATTCAGACACATCACAGTAAAGAAATCAATGTAATTCATTCATTTTGTTTGTCATAGAAGAATTAAGTTGGCAAAAATGGAATATAACCAAAGTATTCCTATTAATATCAATACGAATATTTGCTAAAAAATAAAATTTAGCGTTTTTTTAATCATCTGTATAAGATACTGGGCTTCCCTGGTGGCTCAGATGGTAAAGAATCTGACTGTATTTGATAAACATAAAACCTCATAATTTATCAAAAATTGTTCATGTAATTTGGTAATGGAAAGAGTTATCTTACAGTCATAAATTTCTTGTACTTACATATTGCAATGCTTTTCAATGCAGAAGATTCAACCCATCTGGGTTATATTACTTGAAAGATTGTTTCTCTATATATTATGTCTTAGATCAGTCATGGCTTTACTGCTAATAGAAACAATCTATTTTTTCACTTACAGTACAGTGTTCTGTTCAGTAATATTCTAAGGTTTTATATAAAGAATGTGTAGAAAGCTATATGATATGACCACCATAAAGCTCAGTTAATCAAGAAAAAAAAATGCTTCAAGTTAGCCTGAGCTATAAGGTTAACTTGGAATTAAAAACAGAATAGGATTGGCACTGAGAACTGAAACACATAATTAAGAAAGTTAAGTCTGTTCCTACACACAGACCAACCATTCATAAAGAAATAACCAGCAAATTTGAAAGTACTGTAAGGACAGAATTGGGAGGAAATGCATGCAGTAATAAGGTTTTCTGAGATATATAAGAAAAATGAGTCAACTGTGGGTGCCAGCTTCAGAAAGTGGCTCGATCCTGATTCTTTGTTTCAAGTAAGTGACAGAACACTGCCGTAGACTGATGACTTCAACATCCTGCAAGATAGTCAAGAATAGGTTTGGCCAATTCAATGTCTAGGGATGTGTGTGTGTCAACTGTTCCTTCCAGGTGTATGTTGTCCACAATAACACCATTAATAATGATTCCCTTTCTAACTTCCAGAATTTGACAGAAGTCAAAACTAAAGAGAATTGTAGTTTTAAATACAGAAATTCTGAACTCCTAACTCCAGTGATATTAAAAAAAAATCATGATTCTTATGAAAGTTGTTTTATGACTAAAGGCATAACTTTGATTATCCTCATCTTCATGTACAAAATAACCAGTGTTCTTATTGGCCATAAAATTAGAGTGGTTGATTGGAACTGCTGAGTTTTGAAATGAATTATTTGCTTCATTGTTCAGGAAAGAGGGTAATCTCTCAAATATTTTGATATGTAGGGAAGAAGAGAGACAAAATTACATTGATAAATAAGTAACATTTATACCCCTGGACAGATAATTAGAACATTTATCTTTAAAACAAATTTGAGGCAAAGTATTTCTCAGCTCCTAGAAATTCAGATGTTGAAGTAGAAGAGAGGATTTGGATAATTATAACACTTTGCTAGAGCAAATTGGGTATGAGAAATATCCTTCTCTGATAGAAATTCCTTTCCCTCCTTCTCATGGACTGAGGAGCTTCTCAACTGACTGGTGAAATTTGGAGAAATGTTTGGCTTCTTGTTTCTGCTGTTTGGTAAAAAAGTCAGTTCCATTCAGGAGTGTTAGAAAGCCCACTTGTTACTGCAAGATAAAACCAGTCAGATTTATAAGCATGACAGATGATGTTTTTATTCTCATCTGAACCCTGTGCATAGTTTTCAATAGGTTCAACGTCTCTAAGAAGAGGATGAATAGAATTGTGACTTTAGAGACCTTAAAAATCTCCTAAGTAGATGGCAGGGGCCCCAGTGATTCTTCCGGGCCTTGTTCCTCACTAAGAGTTTCCCTGTTACACGTATTTACATTAGTCCTGAGAGGCAGTATAGTGAGGTGAAGATAGTGAGCTTGGGTTTTGGAGTCATGCTGTCTAGGTTTGAATACTGCCTTCACATTTGTAACCTTAGGCAAGTCATTAAACTACCCTTGGCCTTAATTTCATCATCTGCAAAGTAAGGAATATGAATAATTTTACCAAGTAATCATCATCCACCAAATTATAGCTCTTTAATTATTTTATTTTAGTACATTTTGACATTAAATACCATTTCAGGTGTCTGGGGAATAATTCAAGTATTTCTAATAATTACTGCCTCATTCCTTTTCATAGATATCTGAGCACTACAATGTGTGCATGTGTGCTCAATCATGTCCGACTCTTTGTGACTCCACCAAGCTCCCCTGTCTATGGAATTTTCCAGGCAAGAATACTGGAATGGGTTGCTATTTCCTCCTCCAGGGGGTCAAACCCACATCTCCTGAGTCTCCCATGTTGCAGGCAGATTCTCTACCCTCTGAGCCACCTGGAAAGCCCAAGCTCTACTATAGGAGATAAGAAATTATATGATTAATATCTGACAGGTCTGCTTCAAATTTTATCACCTACCCCATTCCCTTCTAGATATATTAGTTTTCTATTGCTGCTGTAACAAATTACCACAAATTTAGTGGCTTAAAACAACATAAATTTATTATCTTATAGTTCTGTAGGTCAGAAGTATGAAATGAGTCTCAATGGGTCAAAAATCAAGGAGTTGGTAGGGCTGTGTTTCTTGCTAGAGAATCAAGGGGAGAATCTATTTCCTTGCCTGTTTTAGCTTCTAGACACTGCTTGCATTCTTGGCTCATGGCCCTTTTCTCCATCTTCAAAGTTCACATCTCTCTCTGATTCTTCTCTCCTGCCTTCTTCCACTTTTAACAACCTTTGTGATTATATTAGATCCACCTAGTTAATCCACCATATTCTTCCCACCATAAGACTCTTAACTTTATAACATCTGTAAAGCCCCCTTTGTCATGTAATCTAACATTTTCACAGGCTCAGAAAATTAGGATATGGGCATCCCTGGGGACTGCTTCTCTGTATACCACAACAAGTAAATATACTAAGGCCCAGGAAGGCTAAATGACATTCTAATGTTCACACACTCAGTGCATAATTGGAACTAAAGCCCACCTTCCCTAATTTCTAGGTTTCTGCCCTGTTATGCTTGCCTGAGCCACTGCTGGGCATACACACTGAGGAAACCAGAAGGGAAAGAGACACGTGTACCCCAATGTTCATCGCAGCACTGTTTATAATAGCCAAGACATGGAAGCAACCTAGATGTCCATCAGCAGATGAATGGATAAGAAAGCTATGGTACATATACACAATGGAGTATTACTCAGCCATTAAAAAGAATACATTTGAATCAGTTCTAATGAGGTGGATGAAACTGGAGCCTATTATACAGAGTGAAGTAAGCCAGAAGGAAAAACATAAATACAGTATACTAACGCATATATATGGAATTTAGAAAGATGGTAACAATAACCCGGTTTACGAGACAGCAAAAGAGACGCTGATGTATAGAACAGTCTTATGGACTCTGTGGGAGAGGGAGAGGGTGGGAAGAGTTGGGAGAATGACATTGAAACATGTAAAATATCATGTAAGAAACGAGTTGCCAGTCCAGGTTCGATACACGATATTGGATGCTTAGGGTGCACTGGGACGACCCAGAGGGATGGTATGGGGAGGGAGGAGGGAGGAGGGTTCAGGATGGGGAACACATGTATACCTGTGGCGGATTCATTTTGATATTTGGCAAAACTAATACAATTATGTAAAGTTTAAAATAAAATAAAATTTTAAAAAAAAAGTAATTTCTTGTTTGGCTATTTAGAAAATCAAAGACTGCAGTAAAATGGGTCTTATTATGTTGTCTATTCTTTTGATCCTTTCTTGGGGTTAATGGGAAGAACTCAGGATATTAGGAAGGGTGTATGTTTTAACTGCAGGGAGGATTAACTAGATCTATTTTACTAATTTAAGTACAAAAGGTCATAGGCTAGAAAGTGTTTATAACATAAAATCTAAGATTTTTGAGGGTTATTAGAATATGCAAATGTAGTAATTGAAGGAACAGGGTTATCAAACTTAAAAGGTTAAGGGAGCAGACACAAATGAGCTATAATGTCAGCAAACTTCTAATTCCTGTGTTTAGAAGAGTTCCACTTGTACTTTGAAATGCTTGTTTTTCTGAGAAATTGAGAATACTATTCCTGTTTTTCATGAAATGGAAACAAAATTTGGTGAAGAATTTTCAATCGAATAAAAGGCATGGTTTCCATTCTTGTGGATTTTGCAGTGTAACCATTAGTGAAAAAAAATAAGAAATAAAGAAATAGAAAGAAAACAAATAATTAGGAAAAAATAAATAAAATCCTTATGTAGTAATACACAGTTATTTAAGCTCAATTGGTTTAGAGAAAGAGGGGACTCACAGTGCTACAGTTGGCTAGAGAAGACTTCATGGTAAACATAGAGTTAAATCTGACTTTTGAGTCAGTGATACAAACTTTTAAAATATTCATACCTTTTGACCAGCAAATCTACTAAAAATAATCTAGCCAAATCTAGCCATTTTAACTCTAGCCAATTTAAAATACAGCAAAATATGTCTTCCAACACACCTTAAAACAGTTAAAAATCCTATATGCCTCACAAAAAGAAATGGTTAAATAAGTTATAGTACAGCAATATGCAAGAATATGATATGGCTATTTAAATTATATTTTTGAATAATTATTTGATTGAAAAATGCTTATGTTATATTGTTAAGTCAATGAAAAGGATAATGCAAAACTATTTATACAATATTCATAAAGATTATTTCAACAGTGAATCTTCTTTAAAAGTCAATAAAATTCTTTATTCTTATAGTAGAAAAAGAGTAAGACAGACACTTGCTTCAGAGACAACAAACGGCAAGGCAGAGGAAGTACATTCAATAGCTGCTGGCTATCCCTCCTGTGCCGTTTCTCTAAGACTTCTTAAATCTAAGAGACACTATAGAAAGATAACTTACTGTAAAGTCTTGTCACCAACGACCCTATGAAATATGGCAGGCTTAGTTTATCTAGGATAATTCAAGTTAGGGCAGGGAAAATATAGAAAAGGAAATATGCTCCTGCTGCTGCTGCTGCTAAGTCACTTCAGTCATGTCTGACTCTGTGGGACCCCATAGATGGCAGCCCACCAGGCTCCTCTGTCCCTCGGATTCTCCAGGCAAGAATACTGTAGTGGGTTGCCATTTCCTCCTCCAAAAGGAAATATACGAGACTCTAAAATGAGCGCCAGGTGTGAGATTCTGGAGGCGTCACAACTGTTCCTTCGATGGCCAGGAGAAACACAGTGAGAGAGGAGGGAAGTAGTACAGGGATATAGACTGATGGAGGGAGAGGTGAATAAGAGCCTGATTTTGACGAGGCCACATCATTGATGTGGTGTTTGTACCATTTTCTGTGATCAGTCTGCAGGCACTCTTGGTCTTGGCTCAGATATACATAAAAGCAGCTTGTATGCATGGTTAGTTGCTCAGTCATGTTCGACTCGAATCCCATGGATTGTAGCCTGCTGGGCTCTTATGTTCATGGGATTCTCCAGGTAAAAATACTGGAGTGTGTTGCCATTCCCTTTGCCAGGGAATCTTCTTGACCCAGGGATCAAACCCAGGTCTCCTGCATTCTTCACTGTCTGAGCCAGGAGGAAAGCCATAAAAGCAGCTTAAGACTCAACAATTCCACTTACAGATATCTTGTGATACACCTAAGAGAAATGAAAAAAAAAAGTCCATTCAAACACTTGTACACAAATGTTCATGGTGGCATTATTCAGAATAGCCAAAAAGTGGAAAAAAAAAAAAGCACAAAATCTTCATCAACTTCTGAATGGATAAATAAAATAGGATGTATTAAAGAATGGAATATTATTCAGAAACAAAAATAAGTAATGATACAAGCTATGACATGGATGAATCGTAAAAACATTATGATAGGTGAAAGAAACCAGATACAAAAGGCCACATATTATATGACTGAATTCATATCAAATGTCCAGAATAGGCTAATCTATAGAGACAGAAAGTGATTGCTTACAACATAGAGGGGATGGTAGTTGGAAGGGCAGTTGACCACTTATGGGTATCGGGTTTCTAACTGAAGTAATAAAAATGACCTAAAATTAGATTGTGATAATGGTTGAACAACTCTGTAAATATAGTAAAAGCAAAACCAAAATAAAAACACAATGAATTTTACACTTAAAATGAGTGAATTTTATGGTTTACAAATTACACTTTTATAAAGCTATAAAAAAAAAAATAAAAACAGCTTATTAAGACCTCTCTCTTGGCCTACATGATAAGTTCATGGCTGTATGCCCACCAATCCCTTAACCAAAAACAAACAAACAAACAAACAAACAACCCTGACATTGGGTTTTTATGCCAGGAATAAATACCTGGAATTAATAATGTTATTTCAGAGGACACCAGACCACAGGGTTCCCCTTGGAGTGGAATTTTCCTATCCAACATGTGTTTACTATCAAGCAGAGATTGAATGCATTTTGTGAATTGGGTGAAGGAAGGCTGGCTCTGGATCACTTGAGTCATTATATACCTGGGCCAGAATAGCTATACTAGACCACCTAAGCTCAAGTCTAAGGACAGAAAAAAGGGGAGGAGATGTGATGACTTAAGGCCCAGCTAGCCACAAAAGGCTTGTGAGTCCCTTGGTGAGATCATCCTCAGCCAGCAGCTATTAGCATGGTTCTCTCTGAAGTTGAATCTGGCTTGAGTGTCCTCCATATGCTCAGAGCTCTCTGTGAAGGTTGAAGGGTGGGAGGCAGTGTTGTGGTCCCTCCTGCCTCATGACAACCTATTGAACACAATCTCTTCCCAGCCCCATGTTCAGTGACATCATGGCAGTAGCTTAAAATTAGGCTTCCCAGGTGGCGCTAGTGGTAAAGAACACACCTGCCAATGCAGGTAAGATATAAGAGACCTGGGTTCGATCCCTGGGTTGGGAAGATCCCCTGGAGAGGGAAATGGCAACTCCCTCCAGTATTCTTGCCTGGAGAATTCAATGGACAGAGGAGCCTGGCAGGCTGCAGTCCATAGGGTTGCACAGAGTCTGTGACTGAAGTGACTTAGCAAGCAAGCAAACCCATAGTGGGAGTATTTATACCATAGAAACTGGCAACTGTTGCAGATTAAGGCTTTTGTTTTCAGAGCATCGATTGTTAAATGTTTACCATGATCACACACATATGACAACCAACAACAGCCAAACATATGTTTAATGAGTATGTTCATGTGTTGGTAATGACTGTGCCATCGGCTCCTGCATTTGAGGCTGGGGGTGGGGAGTGGTCTGTCTCTCCAACTTTGTTACTATTCAGCTGAACACTGAAAGTCTTGAAGAAGTAAGTGTAGGAAGGCTGCTGGCCCATAGCATCTTTAAGGTTCTAGTTCCAAAGATTAAAGATCATGGCATCGACTAGCAGCCTGTACTCTAGAGTAATGAAGACATGCTGGATATAAGACTTTGAGCATTCAACAATAGCTTGATGTAAAACCTCCCCTCCTCACACATTCCACCCTTCATTGACCTATTCTTTCCAAACCAAAACAAATGGAGAAAAAAGAAAACAAAACTGGTTTAAAGTTCTTAATTTCCCAAATGCCTCTGATGGCCTTTATGTAGAAGCTCAGCTATAGTTTCATGGAGAGGTGCAGGGGAATGCCACTGATAGGTGGCTTTAGAAAAACGAGGGATGTTTTTCTTTGTTATGGTGGAGTACGAGGACTGAGTCTGTATGGCAGAAATATTGATGGGAGTGAAAAAAGGCAGACTGAACTGACAGGTGCTGACTTTCTAAAATCCACACCATGATAAGAGCAGAAGTCTTCATCTGGTAGGTGGATAGAACTATTAGCAAATTAGGTGTTGAGAACCATGGAACAAAATGTTGAAAAGTCTTCAAACTCCTTTGACCATTAATAGTGTTATAGTGTAGCTCCTCCTCCAGATGTGGAAGATTACTAGTATGTTCATTCTCTTCTTTATAATTTTCCTTTGTAGTTTACAAAATTTCCAAAATGAATATGCACTAATTTTATAATCATCTAGAAATAAGACATTTTTTCATAATTGGAAGTCAGAAAATAGGACATAAATCAAGGGAGCAGCCTAAAGCAAATAAGGTAAAGGAGAGGTTTTAAAGTCATGGAGAAAAGTTAGGATTTGATAGCAATAGGGAGCTATCACATATTCAGTAGCATAGGGAAACATTTGTGCTTCAGTAGAAAATTGTACATTGTTTAGGGCACACCTTTAAAATTATCTAGTTCTAGTCTTTATTTTTGAAGGGTTTTATAATTCTGTAAGTTGTAAATAACTTATGACAATAATGCAAATTATTCTCCTCTCTGAATACACAAATGGCTTTTATCCCAAGGAGGAAGAAGGGAGGCTCTCACCAAATAAATAAATAAATAAATAAATAAATAAAAAAAAAAGAAAGAAAGAAGCCAGGTGCCAGTTTGCCTTTATTTGCAAGTCCAACATTCAAGATCTAGAAATGTGTCTATGTTTGGACCTGTTGTAAAAGCTGACAGGTTACCTCATTGATAATGTAAATAAAATACTTAAAATCATTAACACATGGTTATTTTATAACTGTGTGACAGTCATGATTTTACCTTTTTTGTGAAAATTATCTTGTAGCAGCACCTGATGAGAGCAATGCTTTTAATGTAGATATAAAATACAGGCAAACTCCCCCCATGTGTGCCTGCCTGATGACTTAAAGAGAAAGCAAGAAAATATAAAATGATTTAAGTGGTTATAAGGTAAAAGCAATCTGAATTTGGCTAAGAGCAATAGCAACCTGTTTTCAGGAACTGTCTTGTGACCTTTCTGCTGTTGCATTAAACTTTTTTTTTCTTCCTTTTTTTCATTGACACACTGGACAAGATGCAAACAAATTTCCTGTTAGATAAGAAACCCTTATTCCTTTCCTTTATGTTCTTCTATGTTAATTTTCAAAAGTTAATAGATCAACTCTCAATTACCTGTGCTGACCCAGGGGAGTATCAGCACTCAGAAATGTTAGCAGCCAGCCAGGACTTTCCTCCTATGACCACAATATTTGGAGAGGGAAATCTAGAAGGCAAGCATCAATAAGTTCTCAACTGTCTGCCCATACACAATCAAGCCCATCTGAGAAACTTTGAAGAAAACTAAAGCCCTAATCTACTGATTCCGATCCTGGAATGGGGTCCAATAATCCATATTCTTAACAAGCTTCCAAATAATTCTCCTCCCAAGCCCAGTTTGGAAATATTACAGGCAATAGAGTCTATTTAAATGCTGAATGGCATCACTGACTCAATGGACGTGAGTCTGAGTGAACTCTGGGAGTTGGTGATGGACAGGGAGGCCTGGCGTGCTCCGATTCATGGGGTTACAAAGAGTCGGACACGACTGAGTGACTGAACTGAACTGAACTGAAATTTATCTTTCTTTGATGGATGATATTAAAAAATGATTAAAGAATATAATGTAGGTGATACAATACAAATGTATTTAACACTTCGTGATGTGGAAAGTCTCCTGCAGAGAACTGCAAAATGGGGTGGAAGGAAGGAAACTTTTATAGGATAAAAAATAGAGAATATGGAAGGGACAAATAGAAAATACCTGATTGGCTGGGGCACAGAGCCAAACTTGTTTGGAATGAGAAGGCTCAGAGTTGTCTTGGTATTTGGGGATTGGCTTAACTGAATATACTGCATTTTTAGTCAAGCAGAGCATTTATAAGGACAGAAAAGTTATGTAAGTTTTGGGTTCTTAATATGGTACCCTGGGTAGAAGTGGCTTCATCTTGGGCCTAGAAATTTATTTCAACCCTACCATCTACATGGACCCCTTTAAAATGCTTTCCCTTATTTTACCCTGAGACAAGATGATACGAAATAGGCAAACACATGCAACTCTAACTTGCTCACAAAGAAGGAAGAAAAGCCGAGATTTCCAACTAAGTTATTACTGATAAAATTCTAATGGTGGAGGATGGGAGTAGAAGAAAGCTTAGGGAAAAAAAAATCTGTGCCCCCTAGTTGACTTGCTTCCTCAGTAATTGGTTGTGACAGAGGAGGCGCGAAGACTTTAGCAGAGCAAGCAATGACATGTGAGCTTTATGAAGGAAAAGAAGAGAAGCATGAAAAGCAGTAGGGAAAGTCCATGCCATGAGTGAGATGGGTGGGAAAGGGGACCATAAGATCAGCTAAGTGATGAGTCAAAAGTGACTCCCAGGGAACATGAAAAATCAAGGTCTTTAGTTCTGAGTCTGTAGGAGACGAGAAATGTCTGAGAGATGTTTGAAACAAAGCAGTCTTTTATATCTCTCACCAAATACTTTCTCGGAAGTTTATATAGAACATAATGTTTGATTTACCTGATCTTTAAATGTATTATGAGTGTGGGAATTCAAATTCTTTTAATGAGTAAATTACAATCTACTCTACAATACAGTTATTTTACTTTGGTTCTGATCTATTTTGCTAGAAGTCTGATGGTAGACTGCGCCAGTCTGTATTTGAAGAGCTTGACTCTTCATAAGGGTTTACCTGCCAAACCCATAATAATGTATGATACTTCTTTCCCGTCAGATATGGTGCTGTGTAAATTTATATACTATAGAGTAAAAAATACACATCCTGTCAGAATCACTGACCTCACCCAGAAAAGATGACCATAACATGCAAGTTCAAGACCAAGTACTAACTGGAGGCTTGGAAAACAAGTCAAAGAGTAACCATACTGAAAATGTAATCCTTGTCAGAAACACTGAAATGTCTGGTACATACTTGAACCAGGAAACTGACATTTTGTTTGTAGTCCTTCCTGTCAGAGGTCATTATCAGACTGCATTAAAGGAAGAAAAAATGATATGAGCTTTATCACTGTCTCTCTAAATGTTTACTGCAAATAAAGCAGTCCTACTAACACAACACTGTAAATCAACTATACTCCAATAAAAATAAGTAAAAACAAAACAGTCGTGTAAATGCATATATTTTTCAATATAGATAAACAGAAGCAGCAACATTTTGATTATTTTATAATGCTTATAAATTCCATCAGAGCCCAGAGGCCTGGTCCAATCCTGAGTCTCCAGGGTCCTTGGGTTCTCTTAAGATTTAGGTCAACTGATCTGGAAAACAAAAAGTCAGGACAGGACAAAAGTGGATTTTCTAAGCACTTCCTCTCTTTTCAAATATAGCCCAGATCTCAGGTACTCTATGTGAGTCAAGTATCATAGTGGAACATGGCAGATTATATTTGAAAACAACATTATACAGACAGAAGGACTAAAAAGCTAGCAAGGTTAGTCCTATTCCCAGGTATCTG